>NW_024038724.1:1385000-1845000 GCF_016077235.1 Cyprinodon tularosa | reverse complement strand
TAGTAAAAATATATGGACTGAAAATAAAAGTAGTAAAACATTTTTTACCCAAATAATAAAGCCACTAACATCTAATAATTGAAAATGTACATATTTAAGTGATATACTGTATTAACACTAGGGAAATCATTTTTCTTTATCAAGGTTGATTAGGACACAATTTGCCCATATTAATGCCTAAATTAGGTATGGAAAATATATTGTAAAATGTTGCTACCTATATAATATAGCAAAGAAAGAGAAAAGTGCCATATACACACACTGCTTAACGAAGTGAGATATTGTGTGATCTAACACATGACCCCTTGCTCACACTGGCTCCGGTGCGGTTACCGAGCCGACAGAGACCGCAACTCCCGCACACCCCCTCTCACACCGCCCTTTTGACTATGGTGCGGTGCGGCTCTGCGGCTCCGGCAACAGGTCCGGAGATTTAACAGAAGTTCACTTGAGTTCACGTAACTTCACGCGATAACACGGCCCAAATAAGGATATTTGCGAGAGCTTGTTGCGGAGGTTCTCCGGCACGCCGCAAGGATAGCTTTCTTGCGGAATTTTCTGCAGCGCCGGAGTGTCTCGGTAACCGCAGCCGGACAGCTCAGCAGCCGGTGAGAGAGGTTTACGTCTTTTTAATGACTTGGAATCACTGCGGCGCCGCACCCACCGCACCGCAACGGTAAGACCGGAGTCGGTGTGAGCCTGGGGTGATAGCATTGTGTCAACAATGGGAGGTGAGGTTGCTCGAGGACCCAGATGCAGAGACGAGTGAAGCAGAGATGAGTTCTGAGAGGTTTAATTGCAGACCATAGGTAGCAGAGGCAGAAATCCAGAAATCCAACTAAAAATATGAAACAAACCAAAACCATGGAGACATCAGGGAAAAAACGAGTCAGAGGAGCCGGGGAGAGACGAGCTGAGTAGACAATACAGCAACGAGAAGGAACCAGCACTGAGTGACTGCAGAGGTGGAGTATTTAAGGAGAACAAAACAAAGGATGGACTAACGAGCTGAATGAGGAGCAGGTGTGGGTGGAACTGGCAAGAGGGAATCCAAGGGGAAAGAAAACAATCACAAGGGGGCAACAGAGAGTAACTAAAGAATGCTAGAATATTATGGAAAATAAAAACAAAACAACCGATAACAGAAAACTGAAAACTCAGAGTCACAACAAATAAGAACCATAACACATTGAGTATAATAAAGAACTTTGAAAATAAATGTTAAATATTGTCTCCAATAAAACCACCTAAGCAGCTGCCTTATGAGAACCAAAAAACAAGCAGGAAACACCTTGGTATTCTCTGTGACTTCAAACATTTCATTGTCAATTATTGTTTCATTATTTATTTTTTTCCCTTAATACTGATCCCTTTAAATAATGAAAGAGACTGTAGATGAGATACTAAAATATTAGAAAATAAAAAAAAGTTTAAAAATGCCTTATTTAAGAATTATTCATTTGCTTGCATAATTTGTTACTCTCAGGCCACAGCATGATGCAAATTTTAAATTAAAATTTATTTGGGTTAATAGCATAGTACAATAATTAGGTGATCATTAAGAAGCCTTTGGCTGAAGACAACTCTACTGTAGTTTCATAGTCTCCTGCAGAAGATGCTAACTGTTGTCCATCATGTTCATCATTTCATGATGAATTCTTCTATATAAAATCTTCTCTAGAGGAGTTTCTAGAACATAACTAGCCTTCTTTAAAAGCATGAGATTTTTTTTATCATTTGCTCTAATGCTTTTATTCCAGCAGATGATGGCAAAAGTGATTACACTCTCCATAAAAGACTTGCTGAAAACATTAAAGGACCGAAGTAAAGTCTACTTGGTCTCTTCTTGTAGGCAACTTTACAGTTGTTTCTCCAGTTGAGTTTGTTCTCCAGTTAACAACAGGATATTAATATTCTTTTGCCACTTCTTCTCTTATGATTTAAATGGCATTAATTTTGGTTCCTGTTTCTTCTGAAATCCACATGTATGTAAGTGTATGTATGTGTGTGTGTGTGTGTGTGTGTGTGTGTGTGTATATGTATATGTATGTGTGTATATGTATGTGTGTATATGTATGTGTGTATATGTATGTGTATATGTATGTGTGTATATGTATGTGTATTTATGTATGTGTATATATATGTATGTGTATATATGTATATATATATATGTATGTGTATATATGTATATATATATATGTATGTGTATATATGTATATATATGTATGTATGTGTATATATGTATATATGTATGTATGTGTATATATGTATATATGTATGTATGTGTATATATGTATATATATGTATGTATGTGTATATATGTATATATATGTATGTATGTGTATATATGTATATATATGTATGTATGTGTATATATGTATATATATGTATGTATGTGTATATATGTATATATATGTATGTATGTGTATATATGTATATATATGTATGTATGTGTATATATATATATATAGTCCCCATGCACCTTTTCCTCCTTTTGGCACTTTCTTTAGACTATTGAGCCGATGTGTCAAGTGAATTTCTCCACTTTGTGATCAATAAAGTCTTATCTTATCTTCAGCTCAATCTAAGAGCGTCCCGATAGCCATTTGTTTGCTTGCTCAGATGGACCAGTAGACATTTCACTAATTAACAACTCCCGGTTGTTAATATAACACTTAATTGGGTTTTAAAATAGAAACTTTGGCACAGTGTAAGTTACTCAACTATGTTGAAAGTGTTTATTTAGCCCTTAAGAATGTGGAACTGTATAAACGCTGAAAAAAGTGTTAAAATCTACTCTTTGGGAGTTAAACGCTGGTCCCTGAGGGAGGAAATTTCTAAAAATTCGTAAGAATGTACTCTGTTGGAGTTACATCAGCAGGTCTTTTTGCTGTGTAGGAGACTAAGATTTGGCATCGATTCTCAAGGATTGATCCGATTTAGAATTAAGGATGTATCTCCAAAAGAAGATTATTTCGGACTGCGTGTTATAGGACCAAAAGCGGACTTCTTTATTATGTGAGCTGCAGTTTGCTTTTACATTTTAATTTTCATTAAAGTCAAATGTGTAAATTTAGTTGCTTCTGGTAGACAGAAATGACTAGTGTGAGACAAAGCACAGACCTGGAAATAGAGGGGAAACTATCATGGAGGTCATGCAGTTTGGTTGTTTTTACCTTTAATCATGTCAAGGTTATTTAGATTTTGAACCTGCAGCAAAAAACAGAAATATTACTTTTGTTACTTGTTTAGAAATCAGTGCAACTCTAACCCTCTAGTTCTACCAAAATATTTGTAAACTTAGAATAATGAGCAGGAATTGAGCGCCCATTTTATTCTGTTGAGGAAAAACATCCACCATGTTTTGCCTATTAGATGTAATGCAAAGACTAAAATGCAAACTAAAATTAGACTTGGGTGAAGGTGAGCAAATAACCCACTTGCACACAAAGTAGCCTGAAAAGATGTAGGACTCAGGCAATTAGCTCATACTTAAAACATGGAAAACTGAAAGTCTGAAATCAGTTCACCCCAGAACCTTTGTCTACAACTTTTCCTACTATCAGTTCCTACTTCCTCTCTTTGTTCTTTACCAAAATTTTCATCTTTCCTCTTTTGCAGTGTTACACACTTTTCCCACTCTTGTTTCTACCTTCATCTCTTTCTCTCTCCAAATCTTTTCTCAGTCATCTTTCTTCTACCCTGTGCATTCTAGGTACTGAAGATGAATATTTGTCTCAGGATGTGTGCTACCTTTTCTCTGTGTAGTGTTTTTGTGTTCTATAATGTTTGTGATCTGCTCAGTCAAAGAAGGAGCTCATTTAATTAACAGCAGCATGTGGAGCCGTATGGGAAAAAATGTTCAGCTAGAGATCACTTACTGTCTTGGTATCTAGCATCTACTTTGAGTTTGTTTCTTTTTTTTTTTTTTCAAATTTGGGACTTGCCTGTCAATCTGACTGGAAGTTAGTGGAACCTTCTTTGTCCCAATCTTTACAACCGTATATTTATGTTAGCTGGATAGTTAAGCTATGTGTAATAATTACAGGGATTTATTGACAACTGTAATAAATTATCCATAGGTATGTTATTTCTTATCATCTATGAACAAAAAGTCTCAACCTTTATGTTTGTGCTGCTTGCAAAATAGTATTCATATATTTCATAGGAGCGGGTCATCCATTTGTGGATACAGACATCTTTGCACTACAGCAACACAGAGCTGACAATCTAGTGACTGTAGAGATCGCCATTACAATGTGAATGCAGCAAGTTAAGCCTATATACTGTATATATTCCTACACAGACTAATAAAATACTATTTATAAAATTATGTAGGCCAACACAAACTAGACTTACACCGGCCGTGAACTGCAACCGGTCAGTCATTATGAAGACGACCAATTTCAAATGCAGGTAGTTGTGTTTTTTTTTTTTATCGATTCACTTCTTTCTCCTACGCTTGGTCACTGTTTATTTGTGAGTGCCTAAAACATGGGTAGGCTACAGTTCGCTTGGGCTAGCTATAGAGTCTAACTGTTTAGGACTGAAGTAGGATAGCAGAAGGTAAGATAAATCTGCTGGAGGTGGGGGGACAGAAGCTGCAGGTTTCTGTGAGGAGTACAGTGGAGGTATCTGGAGGTAGGATGAAGGAACAGTCCTTCTAGGGCTAAATGAAACTGCTTTTTAAAAAACAAAAACCCCGACAAACCTTTTAAGAGCATTTCCCCCTTTATCTTTTGTCAACATTTTCTCTATCTTCCATTTGGATTTAAAAAAGCTTGTCTCCATGGCCTCCTCTACTAAAGCATAAATATCAAATTAACATAATTTGAAATGTATCAAATGTTTTTTTTAGGTCAGTATGCAGCACTCACCTCGGAGAGAGGAGCTACTCTTCTCAAAAACTCAGCTGTTGTAACATGAGAGGATTTGATCTAGAATTTGTCAGGTAACCAAATAGACATGAAACTTACCTGATCAGACAGAAAACCCTTTGACTTCTCAGTGTGCTGGTTCAAATTGATCTGCTATTATCTTCCAAAACACAGAGGGATAATGTGAAATTTTGCAGCAGTGCAATGTCGCTAGTGGCCTTGATGGGGGGTGGCTAAACCTTGAAGTTACAGTTCAAGCATGCCTGGTGGCTAGAGGTTACGAAGTGTTGCTTTGATACTGCAAAATGTGTTGTGTCAGTGATATGATTGCAGCTCATTAGTCATACAGATTTTTTCATTAACTCCTTTTAGATAAATTGTTACCATCATAATTGCTATGGTATTCATTATATGGGTGTGCCGTCATTAAATATACTTATTAAAAACAAACTTGGAGGACGATGATAGGGTTCAACTGAGTGTCACGCTTAATAGAGACCTGCAGGGAATAAATAACAAAAAAATATATACTCCCTATTAATGGATGCCCATATGCACACACAGACCATTAGCATATGTGGTTAAATGTCAAGTTCTTTTATAGCCATGGCCAACAGAATACAAAGCACCTGTGCAACAGCTAGCTCTTCTGTATAATACATTCCTTTAAATAAAACCTGGGGAAACTGGGAGTATAATTCATTGTCATGTTTTTTTTATTTCTTACTATTGCTCCATTTTGCTGTACCTTTATTAAATGAAAATCTCCTTAGGGCCCATAATCTGTTTTAGGGAAAATAATAAAAAAGCTAAAAAATTATTAATGCCAGGCAATATACATTTTAAAGGCAAAAATCAATGTCATACAGGGCTTAGACTTTACAGTAGCAAAGACAAAGTTACAAATAAGTAAACAAACAGATAAGAAAAGGGGATCGCTTTGAGACATGTCACACTAAGATATAACCCCTCCAGAGCTAAACTATTGTAGATTGCAGTGAAAGTCTGATGTTTTAGATGGAATCTTTACATTTGGAGTGACCTATCAGAAAGACACGCTGAGCTCTCAGACTTTTAATCAAACTGTTTGGGTCAGTGGAGGCAAAAGATAGCTGTTTGGTTGTTAAAGAAAAATACAATGTTTTACAAGAGTGTTGATTAGAAAATATTACTAAAAGAATAGTACTGAGGTGAAGTTCCAACCACGACTGACAAAGTGAAGCTAAATGCATTAAGTTTTAATTTCTTTTTTTTTTTTTACCTGCAAAGGCCACTACAAATCTTATTCCAAGGTGGTGATCTGAAAAGTAATGAGGCAATTGAAAAAAACTACTCAGACAGGGCTAATATCTTCTTTAGATCCACAGCTAGTTGTAGATACACAAACAAAACAACACTGGCACGTTTCTTTATATTGCAAAACAATCCAGCCCCCCTCCGTTTCTGAAAAAAAAATTCCACTTCACTTCCCATCAAACCTGTATAATGCAAAACTTACATGGGCACTGAACATGCATGACAGGCAGCATAAATACATTATCTTTTGTTTTTTTCCTTTAAGTTTATTCCATGCAGTATTAAGAGCCATCATATGTCGTGTCTTTCCTGTCCTTTCAGACAAATACATCAACTGTCTGGGCTGTCACTAAGATTGCTGTGACCAGACATATTCCTTTCAATCTGTCATGCTTTCTTACATTTGTCTACTTTCTTTTAAAAGATGACGAGAATGGAAGATTCAATGGGTCATTGGGCCCAGACATACAACCCTTATTGAATCATGAATTTATGTGTGCAATGATCCTTAAATATGATCAGAGAACAGCTTGAAACTGTCTGCACCAGTAAGCAGGTAGTATGACGGACATATTATTTGCAGAACTCTTGGTACAATGCTTTTTTCTCTAATCTATATACAAAATATGTGGCGTTTCTCTTGCCATTAAGCTTTTTTGTATGTTTCTGCTATTTTTTTTTTCCCCAGGCTTTGGATCTTTATATTTCTTTGTAAAATTCCAATTCAAGCTTTTCCTGGTTGTGGTGCTGTTTTCTGAGACATTATGTGCCATGTTCTCCTTTAAACTAGTGTTACAATAATTACTCTTATTTCACACTCATGTCTGTACCTTTACCAATTTCTTTTTACTCTACCTTCTTTAAATGACACCAAACAACCACCTGAGAGACCTTATATTACAGCTGTCAGGTCACACCCTTGTTTGATTACCCCCCACCTTATTATCACAGGTTCTCTGGTTATTGGTGTGGGCTTTAGAGCTAAACACAAGGTGCAGTCAATGGGTATAAAGCGATCTGGACAATAGAACACAATCAGAAAAAAAAGCAGTCAAGAGCACCTCTTAATTTCATTACCCAGCGTTATGAATTAGAAGTGTGGGAAGGCTTTGTCTGTTCTAGGTGCAAAAAAAGTGAGAAAACGTGCAGAAATCAGATTGACTTCATGCCAAGATCATTTACTGTCTCATCTATCAGCGGACAATAAAGATAACTATTTTATTGTTTAACAGTGACTCCACTACATCTACATCACCCAAATTAGTCCACCATACATTTCCTATTAAATCTTATCTAGCAGAAAAGCTTGTTGCTTTAGATTAATTTGTCTAAAGCTCATTTTATTGTTTGCATGTTGCCCCTTGAAGAAACACGTCACCAGCATAAAGAGCATTAGAGATTGTTGTGTGGAAATTGAGAAAAATCATGTGTTTTTCCTCTTGTGCCAGTGTGTTTGTAAACATTATATTCCCACTGCAGTTTCATTGGTTTTGCGTCCCTCTAGGATTGCCTATTCTTAAATCCTTAATACTGGATAAAGATATTTACACATGGATAGAGCTACTAAATAAATAACACCTCTGATATGATGTAAAATCCCCTTAATCATCAACACAGACAGTTTTTGGGTCTGTTGTGAAAATACATTTTAAAAACAAGAATCTGACATTTTGTTTGCTCTTAACTGTCTCACAGAGTAAAACCTGTCTGTTTTGATGTACGTATAGGAAACCTCCCGGGTTTCTGTGCTACTACAGACTGTTACTTCGATGCAAACAAGCCATGTGTTTCATGTCCTGTTAGAAACTCAATGCCAATGTAAGGGCCAGATCTGCTCGGGTCCTGCTCATACCAGAGACATTGCACTATACGATTCGCTGAAAGTTGCCATGATGACGTAAAACATTGTGGTTGCCCAGACAACTATAATACCAATGCAGCATCTGTCTGCCGAGTTGGGAGCATCTGTATCTGTGTTGGCTTATCCAAGCAATGAAGTTTTATCTGATTGATAACAAAACTGAAAAGATCTCTTTATGAACTAAGTATGTGCTTTGCTCATTTTCTACTAGTAGAAGTTGTCTAAAAGCTCTTTCAAAGCCATTATTAATTTAGGGGTTACAGTTGCGTCGGATGCAGGAGTTTTCCCTGCAACCGGGGGGTTGTAGGTTCAAGCCCCGGTTTCGGCTTTATGTTGAAAAGTGGTCACTGTGTCCTCCAGAAGGTTAAAGTTATAGCAGCATAAATGTAAACCATAGCACCGTATAACCTAACTAGTTTGGATGAGGAGTGAAAAAGGTAGAGCCAAGGGGTGTTTATTGTATAGCTTGCTGATGTTAACACAGTCACACTAATTTAATTATGATGTAACAACTGAACAAGCCAGCTGTGGCAGAATGCAGGAAATGGTATGTGGAAAATGAAAGGTATACATTAAAAATGACAGGACAGAAAAGGCTTTGTAAGAGTAAGCTACTCAAACTGTTTAATGGGCAGTAAACACTCAAGGTATCCTCTTGTGTCAGCCAGCATTATTAAATTAACTTATCTTAGGATGTAATTGCAATGTATGTGTAGTCAGCTCTCCGGTCAATGAAGTGTAAATTTGTTTCCTTCTTCTCATCAACAGCTGCAGTTAGGTTTTCCTTCAGGTACGGCATCAGTGAAATCAGTGATCACTGTAACAGACAAGAGTAGAATGGAAACAGTGGTGATATTCACTGCTTTTAACTTGAAAACATGTCTTTAATCTCTTTTTAGATTAGAAAAAGCCTTTTGACCTTGCCAAAAAGCCTCTGGCAAGTGTAAGTTTTTGTCCCTCCTTCTGTACTTCAAAGGCTTTTATTGACCTTATAATTTTCTATTGCACTAGAAAGTCAAACTTTTTTCTGATGATCCTATTATGCCATGTTAACTGTGCTTTTAAAACTATAAAATATACCTTATACCATTTTTTCATTCACTAACAATGCAAATCAGATACTTTCAGTGACTGGTTTGAAAAGAGCAGAGCAATATTTTGTCAAAATTTCTTCCACCAAAAGTTTTTTAACAGATGATGTTGGTAAAGAGCTGTTCTTGAGCAGTTACTGTAATCTGTGAGATAGGATCATGTCTGAAAAGGGGTTGTAACGAACATGAGTTTATTTAGGAATGAAAATAGATGGTCAAATTTTACTTAAAACCAACTTATACAATTTGTGGAAGTTGGCCCTATAACAAATCTTGTCATTTTACAGCCAATGGGCAACACCAAGCTTTCATGATGTTCTCAAACAGCCAGGAGGACAACCAGACCTGTGTAAGAAATTAATATTTCATAAAAATCAGAAGCTGCTACTTTTAATTTTCAAATATTTCTGTCAATTTGCAGATCCCTCCTTCCCTCCACCTCTTCTTGTGTCTATCTCCCATTTCATGATGTCTTACCGCCACTTACTGAGCTCTTGTATTCTGTAGCAGGCTGTTACAAAACCAGGACCAACTCTACCAGCTTTGAATTTAAGAATATTGAATGATCGGAGTTGAAGCTTTCCAATGATGTTGAACTTCTTTATATAAAAACAAATTGCAAAAGATATGGCTGTGGAAAGTTGGCAGTCTACAGTGAGCATTAAGTACAAAGAAAAAGGCCTGAAAAATGTGTTACATTCACTGTGAAATCCAGCTGGGTGGCAAATATTTGAATAACTTTGCATCGCACAACTCTTCCAACAGCGCCCTCAGTGATGAATACCAACAGACACTTCTGACTGCTCTGTCGCTGACTGTCATTAACTGAGAGCACTATACTATAAGTAAAAAAGAACATTTACATCTTTGCATTACAGTACTTATGCAGAGGTGGGTATAGTACCCCATAATTCTGTCCAAGTAATAGTAACACTGTTTTATTTTTACTCTAGTAGGGAGTTCTGTTAATAAGAGCACACACTGAACAAGCAGAGCACGTTTTTAGTTTGCTTTGATCTTGGAGTCTTATCTGACTTTTATTCATCACTGAAACATCACACCTCAAATTAAATTTTAAAAAGCTGATATAATTTAGTTACTTTTTAGTGTCTCTGAATCCTTTAATGTAGAACTAATGAGAATCTTGTGCCGCACCATGTAATGACAAATCCAGAGGTTTGTATACCTTTGGATGGTCTTTTTACATTCCTCATAGCAGAAGGGCATTGAATTTTTTTTCTTTCCCCAACAAATTTTTGAGCCTCATTGAGCAGCTGGTCTACATGCACACTTCTCTCTACCACCATTAACCACATGCATGCAGTACTTGGCTGCTGTAATGATGCTTGACTCCAGAACCCAGAGTCAAGCTTCCATTGTCATCCATCAATCTATCCAATGAGAGTCTAGCTGTATTGAGATTGCACAGACATCAGCTGCCTCTTGTGCTAAATTATCCTGTGAGATGCTGATGCATCTTAAGGTTAGCCAAATTACTTTTCTGTTTGTAGATCAAGCCTGAGAAGGTGAGAAAGATTATAGTAACATGCTTGGGAAAAAATGCTAGCTGTGGATTCCATTTGGACAGGAATATTGTTTGTGTCCTTAAAAATATGCTAACATCAGGCACTGTCATCCAGTACATTTTTTTTCTTTGGGTTTATTGTGTTGCAGGAATTAAAGATGACTTTAATCAGCTGTATGACCTAGACGAGAAGGGGTCCGCTATTAAAATACAATTAATTCTAATTTCTTATTTCTATTTTAAAGGTTGCATTAAGGGCTAGTACAGTTTTTTTGTATATATTTATCTGTGGAAAAATAATTCCTGTTTTAGTTTTGCTTAGTAATGATATATGAAAATATCACTTATTATACAATACTGGAAATCCAGCCCTTTATTTATTTTGTTTGGTTTCTGCATGCTAAAGCCTTTGCAGACAGCAGTTAAAGTACATTTCATTTTTTTGAGAGTCCAAAGAGTACCACCTTTTGACTATACAGTAATTGAATTTTACGCTGACTGCTGCAATTAAATTACTTTTTAAAGATGCCTCTGCTATGTGCAGAAAGAAAGAACATGAATCATATTCTCTTTGTCTCAAAGTCTTCAGCACTTACCATTCATTTAACACCAAATAAATCAATATTTAGCCAGATATATGCCCCCTTTACAATTTCTGGTTTGACCGCTTACTTGTCACCTGCTTCTTTGGCATCTTAAGCTACAATCATTGTAATTCAGATTAATCTTAATCTGTTTAGAACAGCAAACATAGTAAAAGGGATTTCTGATCAGATAATGACATGAATGTCTTTTCATGGCAGATAAACATAGTTAAAGCTATCACAACTTTAATGAGATTTGTCCTCCACCTGGCAATAATATTTACAACACCTATCAGAATTACAAAAAGCTGTTCCTGTAGTCTTTATATATGTACGTGAGTAATTGGATGGATCAAGCTTTTTTGTAAATTCGCTTTTTTTTTTCTGTAGTAACATTTAGAGTTACTGTTGATAGCTTTTATTTATAATACTTTGGTTAACTGTATTTTTTTGGTGAAAAATAAGGTTAATTAATTGTAAGAATTCTGTTCATTATTTACATAACTAATACCATATTCAAAACAAAATTCAAAAATAATACAATGTAATGACTCGGAGCAGAGGGACCCAGATTTCAAGGCAAGACAGAGACTGGAATAACTTTGAAAAGCATTCATTCAAATGATGGGCTGTGGATCTGCGCTATCAGCAGCTAGGACGTCTAAAGCAGGAACATCTATAGGAGAGAAACACAGGTTAGTGACCACGATAATCTGACAGAGGATGATTATGAACGGGTGAGTTACTTACCTGGTTTGGCAGATCAGTCTGTGCCCAGAGAACGAGGATGATTCCAGCTGGTCAGCTGGCAAGACGCAACACTGCCAGAGAATTACAGACGCTGAAGCCAGGAAGGCTGCAGAACTGGTGCGAGGTCAGATCCAGGCAGTCGAAGGAAGGAAGACGGGTCAGGCAAACAGATCATACAGGGGCAATCAAAACACAGGAGTCGAGATGCAGAAACTAGTGAGAAGCAGGTAATCAGATACACTACTGGGTACACTAGAGAACTCTCACACAAGGCTTGAGAATAATCTGGCAATGATGGGTGGGTGGGACCAAGGAATTTAAAGAGAAACAGAACCAGGTCGAGCAGATGATGAGAAACGGGTCAGAGCTAGACAGGTGAATGAAATGAGCAATTAAGCCAGCCATCAGTGCCAAAATCATGACACACAAACTGCTGTGTACAGTTTATCTCTACTGACATCCTTGAAAAAACAAAAACCTTTGTCAGACTTTGCCTGGCAAAGACTCAGTAATCATTTTGAGTGTCCACAGTGTAGGAATCGCTGTGATTGTAGTGCAGCTACTCAAATAACAAATGCAGTCATTCTAAACACATTGGTGGCAACATGGTGTGAAAGTGCCTGCGACAGGAAGAGGCTGAAGATGTTAAACAGGAAGAAAAGCTATTTTTGAGAATGTAAAAAATACATAAAATATTTTGTGCTGCAGAACAGGCAGGAGGTTGTTACACCAAATTGTTATAGTAAAGATGTTTCATTCTATGTCATTTTTACCCTTCTTTTTTTATCATACAGTTGCCATAGTACTAATAATATTCATTATAGTAATAAGTAAATTGCTTTTGGAAATAATTTCACACTTTTCTTAAACAAAGCCGTGTTTTGTGATGATCCTTTTATGCAAAATTTCTTTGCGACACACATAAGATGTTAAAATATAGATTAAAACCATTGTGATGAGTGAAATGAAGTAAAGCACGGCAATATCGTGTTTGTAATTCAAAATTTCAGTTCACTCTGTCCTACAGTGACAGTGAACAAGGATTAGATCCTCTCAAGCATTACCTTTCCACCAGCAAATCTTCTGAAAGAAGTAGGCAAATTTTGAAGATTTTGAAAGCAATGCCTTTGCATGAGATATTACACGTGGCAGGGCAATTTCCATCCTGAGCAGGAGCGACCTGTCTAGTGCGGCATTTAATTTTCACATGTGATTGCCAACGACTTTTTTCTCAAAGCAAGTTGGTTCTCAGACTGTGTCAGATTGATTCCAGCAGAGTTGACACCTTTGCAATGAAAAAATGCAGAAAATATCAAACGGTCATTGTAATCATGTCTATGCCACATGATTCACTGCATTGCTTAAACCAAGTACATTATGATTAAATATGATTTTCTTTTTGTTGTTGAATGAAGAGATAGAGGGAAAGGTAATACTTCATGTTTGAATCATGAGGGCCATTCAAAGAGTAGGTTTATAAAATTCACCAACCTTCTATGTACAGTATGAGCAGCAGCCAGGGTGATTTAGCAGAGCCTTCTTGTATCCTTATTCTTGGTCTGACAAAAACAAGAAACAAGTCTCTGGGAAGTGAAACCTTTGACAGCATTTCATTATCCACTTAATAGCACCACATCAATTACATTGACAATGACAAAGGGCTTGGAACTGGATCACTGAGATTGGGAGTTAGTATAATGACGTTGACATACAGATATAGATAAGAAAAAACATATGTGTAATATATCTTTCCCCACTTGATGTAAATCTGTTTATTTTATAGTATGATAGATATTGTATATACTGGCACAATGAAAGTTTAGAACAAGATGGTACCCAGTTATACTATCTTGCAGTAGAGTTGCTAAAATATGGTATACTGCAACATGATATGTTAAGTTATTATGAATGAACAGGCTTATGCCTAATTAATGCAATCTAAAAGAAGTTTTAAAATATTATTTTGCATACCAACTAACACAGAAAGTCTTGACTCATCAAGCTAATTTACCCTCTGTAGGACCCTTGCATCATCATTATGTTTATTTCGCTGATCACGGTATCACACTAGGAAAAATATTACCTTCATTGTATATTCCTACAGAGAAAGATTCGGATGTCTATAGTAAAGTGGCATTTAACGAATGTTAAATAACCTTTCACTTGGGTAAATCCATGACGGATAACTTGAAGCATCACATTTGCAATCAAGTCGCACTCCATTCATCATTGACTGCACCTAAATCCTTAATCCTGATTGAGATAAGCAAGAAAAAAATCCCCTCCCCTGTAAAAATACAAATGAAGTGTTCACTCCTTTAGGTTTGCTTCAATTTACAACTAATTTCTTTTTGTGTTTATTATCGTAAAACTGAATAATGCATATTTCAGTAATACTTCACTGTAGCTGTAAAGAACAGGAATGATGAAATAGTCTTCCATTTTGGAGCATACTCTACTAACTTAGTAACTGTGTGAGTGATGTTACATGATAATTGCTAATTACTCTCTTTTGCATTTTTCATATGTAATATTTAATTTAATAGGTAAGATTAAGTTTTTGAAAATCATTAAAACCTTTCAACATTTCTTCTGTTTAGTATTGCAGCAGGACACTAAAAAGCTATTATTATTGTGTTATTGTGAAATATTTAATAAAACATTCAATGATAATGACTTATTCAAGTAATTTAAATAACTTAATACTAAAGGCAATTTACAGTGTGGAGTAAATAAGGACGCCTCCTCATTCCTCGCTACCAAAAATGGCTAAAATGACACATATATATGTATCACGTCAAGTGTGTCTAATCAGAACATTGCTACTTGGCATTTTGAAGATTTGCCCTTTTCAAACCTCTGACATTTTGTCTAATGCGGTTCTGAATATTGAGATGATGTGAACGTCATATAAAAATAATACAATGTTGGATGCCTCCAGAAGGAAGATTGTTGCAATTAAGAAATAATTAAATTAAGTTTTAAAAGAATCTGAATTCACTGTGTGGTAAATAGTATGTAGGTTACTTTTAAAACAAAATGCCAGCTTGCACAAGTCTTACTATCCAAGCAAGCTCTCCCACACTGCTATTTTACACCATTTAGACCTGGGTTGACTTCATCCATATTTCTTATTGTATAAAATTTCTGAATCTAACTTAGTCCTAATATAAAAAAAAAAAATCTCTACTCAGTGCAAGGTTATTAGAATAGTGGCTTTAAGTATAACATTGTTCCAACAAGGTGTCAAGACAAGGTGACTACTCACCTTCCTGTTCAGAGCTTAATATCACCCACTTATTTCTCCAGAGAGTGACAGCAATGAGGCCTCTACCTCATTACCTAACAGGTAGTGTCTTGACTGCTGCAGCCGCAGATTCGTCAAAATATTTTAACTGTTGTATTTTACTATAATTGATTGTCACTATAATAGTATAGTAGGATAATGGATCCCTAGAAGGGTACGATTTTTTTTGGGGGGGGTTCTCACAGGAAGCTTCTTGATGCAAAAAAATAAATAAAGTTCACAAGTTGACCCAAAAGTCATTCAACTGAACGGGTAAAGATCTTAGAGGCCAGCAATGCCAGTCATCAGGGTAGAGTTTCTTGTGACCAGTGACTTTGATAAGGCAATGTAATGGCAGGTGGCCAAACAGAGCAGAGTCATTTGAGTTTACTGACTCTGATTAAGACAAGATCTTGGAGGCCGGGAAGGCAAGATCCTGAAGGCTGAAAGAGCAGAGACCTTGGAGGCTAACTATGGGAATTCGACTGTGGAAGCCTAAAGGTGCTGTGGTTAAGACCAAGGGGCCTTCACTGGTTGTGGTTAATATCAAGAGGCCTGCAGTGGCTATGTTGAAAACATAGTGATCCATTGTTGTAGAGGTTAAGAAAGGTTCACCACAGGACTAGGTAGTCCTCGGGATCAGTGTCAGCTGTGTCAGAATCCTTGAACCTAACGCAGTTAAAGTAATCTCGGAGCCTGACCTTGCAACTGAGAGAACCCATGAAAGGTCTTGTCAGGAAACTGACCAAAAGACAAAAAACCTATTGAGAAACTTGAGCTTTGGATGAGGTTTAAAAGACTAGAACCTTGATTAAGGTTTAAGAGACTTAACTATGTGCAGAAGTCTGGAGCACCAGTGGTGAAAAATGAATGAGGTTATCCTGCACCTTAAAGGTGTCAGTTAGAATCCCTACTCCATTCATCTGACTTGTTCTGTCCTTGGCATTTAGCCACATTGCCTTTGTAAGTGGTCAAAGAGCCTGATGGTACCTCCTTATGGCAGCCTTGCTTCTGTCAGTGTGCCTTAAGACAGGTATGGCTAAAATAAAGCTTGCCAACGTCATTGTGTGAATGTGCAAACACTAACCTCTAAAGCTGCATTGTGGTGACATGGTGGAGAAGAAAATGGTCCCTGAATCCTGGTGTGATTGCTGAATTATGTTTGGGCGGGCAGGTGCAGGGGTTTGAAGTGCTGAAGGCAGGCAGGCAGAAATGGCTCATTAATTTGAGAAGTTTTTAATAAGAATGTGAGATGAAAACTTGGCATAAAGAATTAATGAACTGGCATAAAGGGATGAGTCCAGGAAATACATGGAACCAGTAGGGGATTTGAAAGGTTTGGCATAGTAGCAACTGTGAGGAGTAAATGCAAACAGATTTGCTTAGAAGTTGTTTGTCAAAGAGTGGAACTAAGAGGCTGACTGACTGAATGCACCTGGGCTAAATAACAAGATTAAGGTGGCCTTACAAATGTGGTTTGAAACAAATAGAATAAATCGCACAGATAAAGAACTGAGAGGAAAATAACAAAATATAACTGGGCTGAAAAATAAAAGAATTATCCTTACATGAGATGTTGAAGGAAAGCTAACTACAGAAAGAAGGCCCATGGAAAAAAGATGGAAGGCATGAAAATAGATTAAAACATATAAATGCAGAAAATAAGCTGATACCACAAAACTCAAACAGGAAAACTATTGATATAATATTGCAAGGCTTTAGGAAAGCTAATACTGCAAAGTAAGAACCAAAACCAACATCAATAAATCCTGACAACCCCTTGCCTTGCCATGTTCCAAATTGGCACTCTATATCACATTAACTCTAATAGAGCTTAGCTGATATGGTACTTACAAGTAGAACAGCAGATCTGCATCAGTTTGTTTGAAGTCTCACTATGGCCGGGCATACACCATACGATTCTTTGCCGTTGTTGGGCCGTTTCTCCAGTCTTGCAAGAATTTTGTCATGGGGCCAAGTTTCAGCCTGATCGTACATTGTTCATTGTGTAGTGTACAGGGGGTAACGAGGGGCGATTTGGCCCTCACAACCACCACCAGATCAGGGATTGCGAGGTTGGGATAAAATCAAACATGTTTGAAATTCGATTGGCCGTTGTGAGCTGTTTGTGGACAAATCCTTCTGTTGAAGCAGGCTACAAGCCGATCTACCAGAACCTTGAGCACTGCACCTGTGTAAACAAGGGAGTTTTTCTTCTTCTTCCAGATTGAAGAGTCCGACCAGCACCATCTCTCAGCACTGAGTCCGACGTGTGGTTTTTGGATGTGCAGCGTGAGCAGATATATCGAATTAGAACGTAAGGTAGCACAGTGTGAGAACATGCATCGTGAGCTGTAAATTTCTGGACCCTGCGGTTTTGTCATGCAGTTAGAGTTGTAGTTGCGATTCAAAATATCGCACAGTGCATGCCCGGCTTAAGGAGGAAACACATTTACCTAATTTCAATCATGTTCATGTTTCTCTTGCTTTACTTTTTGGAAAAAAATATTTCCTTTGCCTTTTGTTTCTAGGTCCATGTCAAAAGCCAATGGAGTCAAAGTGTTCTGTGATCACCCTTGAGTAGCACAGGGAGGGGCATGTGGGTACTTATTCCAACTTAGATCAGTGTGCCATCACGCGTTCGTCTCATTCTGACAATGATAATGGTCTTCTGGACACAGGCAGTAAGGGAGGATTACAGTGTTGAAGACTTGATATTGATTTTATGAAATTTTGCATTAAGATCATGTGCAGGAAAGACAGTAGCCTACCAAGTGACTCTGAGTTATTATGAATTAAACAGGCTTATTTTTAGATTAAAATATCCTTCCTTTTAGGGGCTCCACAGCAGCACTCTGATTAATAGCTAAAAACCCATGTCCATGTCCATGTACTGACGTCTTACACTGAACCCTTTCAGAGCTAGCTCGGTCTTCTATTATGTAGATGGATGGAAACATTGAGGGTTGTTCCAGAACATAGTCTGTTATTGGTTTCTGTAGTTGGACCATCCGCCAGTTCAACTCAATTCAATTAAGTTTATTTATATAGCGCCAATTAACAACACAACACATCTCAAGGCACTTTCCAATTCACCAGATCATACAGTCAAATTGATTCAAAGTTTTCCATCTGAGGAAAACCAGTTGATTGTATCGACTCATTGACTCGATTGCAATCCCTCACACTAAGCATGCTCGTAGCTACAGTGGAGAGGAAAAACTCCCTTTGAACAGGAAGAAACCTCCAGCAGAACCAGGCTCAGTGTGAGTGGCCATCTGCCGACTGGGGTTAAAGGAGACAGAAGCAGAGATACAAAAAGCAACTGTAAAAGGCACCCGCCGTCCTGAAAACACACAGACGGGCAGACGAGCTCCAGGCCAACTCCCATGTCAGAGGATGAAGAGAGCGCATTCAGCAAGTCAGTCAGAGAAACAGGACTACACTGGAAAACAGGTTGATCTCCAACATCTATAAACAAAGATGTTGATGGCAGCAACACAGCTGATATTTCCCTCCAGGATGGTGTCACAGCCAAACAGGAACAGACGAGGCGAGGCTACTATTAGAAAAAGCAGAGAGCATAACGTTAGAGATTGAACTAACAGATTCTGCAGAGTGGAAGAACAGAGATAGAATGAAGCAGAATGAAGAATTTCAATCTCAGTTAGTGATGCTGAGGAACGAGGAGGAATCACACCTTACAGAACCAACCTCAGAACCACCCTGAACAGATCTCTAGACAAAGGAGATGGCTAATATGACAGCAGAACTGCTTGTACTCTGGTACATATAGTATTTTCCTGATCCTAGCCCCGGTAGCTGATCTAATTACTTCATTCATAACTCAACCCATCCTTAACCTCTAGATTCTCAGATCTGGCTCTTTCAATACCCAAAACAATGTGAAAGCCCCCCACAAAAAAAAAACAGCATGAATTCCTCTGAACCTTCTGTTTAAATCACAAACCTGTAAAACTCCTAATACAAAATGCAAAGCCATGTTATTGCCACCAAGTTAGCCTCTGATTGTGGTACTAAAAACCCTAATAACAATTCTCTTTGGGTCACCATCTGGAATGGAAACAATATATGACCTAAGCTCCACATCAGCTTTTTACCTCTGCCAAGGAGGTTATGTTTTTTGAGGACGTATGGCTGCTGACAACTGCTCACAGTAGATATTCACTGAACAACCTAGTGACTCTTTCAAATAGGGGGGGGGGGTTAAAGTTCCCACTTCCTTCTGAAAGGAAGGAAGGAAGTTCCGACTTCCTTCTGAAAATGTTCCAAGCACAGAAAAGTCGCCGTGGAGTGCTCTGGCTTTTCCTGATCATCTGACCTGCTTTACTCATATTGAAAACATCTGTGTTCCATAGGAAACCTAAATAAGCCGGTTCCATCCTTATGGCGTTTGAAGCAAAAAGCTGTGCCACAAGGCAAAGGCATGTCATGAACCGCGGACAGATGGACCCAGTATTCTAGGAGAGACAGTCAGTAGGAAAGTTCAAACGTTTATTAAATAAAACAAAACAAAAGCGGAGCTGTGGCTCGCGAACACTACAGGCGGGGGGGCGGAGCACCGCCCAATCTCAGACATTCTGTAGTGGGAGAAACACAGGTAAGTGACCACGATCATCTGACAGAAGATTATCTGAGTTGGTCACTTACCTGGTTTAACAGTCCAGACCAAAAATGTCCCCAAGTGCTGCAGTTCCAGAGGATATACTGGAAGCTGATCCTGGTCAGGGATCCAGAACAGACAGGAACAGAAACAGGTGGCAGGATCCAGACTTCCAGGCATCCACAGGCTCCACCAAGTGGTCACGCACAGGAGCAGACAGGATTAGGTGCAGACAGGCAGGCTCAGTGGAAGAGGGTAGCCGAGACAGGACGTAGAACCGGAACTTGAAGCAGGACTTTAAACTGGTCTCCTCCCTGGAGCCAGGCTTACTGGATAAAAACTGAACCTCCCCACATAATGAGCCAAAACCCAGAGGACTCAGCGGGGGAGGAACAGTGGACGATCAGGAGACGAGACAAACACAAAAACCCTCTTTCCACTGGCTGCTAGGATCCAGGACATGAACCATGAACTAAAACTGAAACAACAGACTGACAGACAAAAAATGATCTGGCCCTGAATGCTCAGGCTGAACTGAATATAAACCAGAGGAAACAGGTGAGAGGAATAAATTATAATTGAGGCAGGGAGGAAAAATGGCAGGTGAAAAGAATAACCAATTAAACAGGAGCAAACAGGCCAGATCATGACAAGGCATACTATTGCTATATCTGTCAAGGCCCAGAACAGTAGGATCCAGTATTTGAGGCAAACCAACAGTTATATTTCTTAAAATGTTTTTTGGAAACTGAACTGAAGTGAGCACCGTCGGCATCTAAGGCAGGAAGCTCTAGTCTTATAGTTTAGTCAGAGCCCAGATGGTGAGGTTTGTTCCATGCGGTCGGCTGCCAAGTTGACGCAACGGTTGCGGGACAGAGAGTCCCAGAAGCTGATGTATCGGTGGTTGGGGATCAGAGTCAAGCAGACAAAGGTAGGCAGGATAATCCAGAGGGCGAAGCCAAAGCCGATGTCGCTGATGTGGTTGGTTGGTCGGTGACGTGCCAGGTCAGAGATACAGTGAAGTGCCGAGGGAGAATTCAGAACAGAGTCGGGTAACATTTCCAATCACAATAGGCAGAAACAGGCAGAGATCCGGCAGGAGTCAGAAGACAGGTCAGGTAAACAGATCAGATGGGGAAAGGCAGGCTAAGAGGTCTAGAGGCAGAACAGGTCAGGATCAGGAAGTCGTAATACAGGTGGGCTAAAAGAATTCTAACCAATGGCTTAAAAATAATCTGGCACTGATGATTGGTCTGAAGGCAGGTTAAACAGAGACTAGTACAGGTGGATCAGATAAGCAGGTAATAAGAACTGGGCGGAGCTAAGCAGGTGTGTACAATGAGTAATCAGACCAGACATCAGTGCCAAGATCATGACAATATCTTAGTCCATGAAAACTTCAGCTGTAGTCCATAACAAAACGGCTAGTCCCGCTCTCAGTCGTTCTCCTGTAAACATCACAACTGTTTTCTCCCTCAGTCACTGAGTGACACTAGAGTCCTCTGAAAGGCAGAGTTTTTGATGAAACCTATTTTATCCAGGCATGCTTGAAATGGCTGCTTCCTTCAATATCTTTGTTTATAGATTTTTGACATGGGCCTGTATACAGTAATTTCCACAGTGTTAAATAGGTAGTGTCAAAGTACACTGACTCTTTTAGAGTTACTACAAACCCAACTAGAGTAAGATCTACACTATGAAATTAATTTAACACTAATTCAGAGAGGGACTAAATGTACTCGGATTGGTGTTATACTTAAAATTTAAAGTGTCACTTAAATTTTTCGCCAGTTTAATAGAATTAGCAAAAGTGATTTGACTTTTTCTGTTTTTTTTTTTTTTTGTCATTTTTCAAGATAAAGATAGTTGAGTAATAAACCTCTTAATTTGAAAGCATAGGCAGATTTACCAAACCAATAAAGAGTGTATAGGTAGAAACATTTTAAGCAGCACTGTGCATTGACTGTCCTTGCATCACCTGCTTCTCTGCCTCGAGGGACTAAAAGCTTTGAGTTCCTTCAATGTATAGTGTGATTTAAGAGCTGACAGTATTTCATATACAAGGTGTCTTCAGTGAACACTCTGGAGTGAGGTCACCATGATATTCCCTGTTTTGTACTTTAATTAGCTGAAAGTGGTTCTCTCAGCTTTCAGGCCTGCTGTTTTGTTCATATTGGAGATGAGATTATTTAAAATATATTTGGGTTTTACACAACGACGATATTCTGACAATAATCCCTTCAGTCCTGTGAAGCTTGAAGAAAAGTTTTTCTTTTCTTTTTAAGGCCGTTTGACATAAAATTAAAAACAATATATATGTTAGGGTTGACAAGAATCTCCTTATGTTCCTGTTTGGATCAGTTTGTTAATTGAAATGTATAACTTGAGATTTTATGGATAAAATATTTGCTGAAAGGCACAATTTCCATCCATAGATTCTAGAGATTTTGATTGGATTTATACAGAACTTTGTAAGCAAGTTTTATTGCTCCGTCTCACCCAAAGTTGAACATTTTCCTGTCAATCAGTGATTGAAAGGACAGTGTTAATGACAAGGATATTTAAAGAGTTCCATTCATATTTAGAAGATTTATATTGAGTTTTGCCTGGCACAATCAAAATGTACACTACCGTTACTAAAGCAAACTGTTTCCCAACTTTAAGTTGTAAACTTTTTATGCTGATTTGTAAAAAACATAACATAATCTTGCAATAATACAGTTTATCTGTGCTTTAATGTCAGTAAAAAAAAACAAAAAAAAATTCTGTTTTTATAATGTCGGATTTAAAATGGCGTTGATCTGGCTTTACTGTAACTTTTAACAATGTTTCCACGAATGCTTCTTCAAAATCTTCTATATTATCAGATAAGATTTTTTTTACCAAGGGTTTCTGAAGGCTAAGCCTTTACTTCTGCTGCAAGATTGCAGGAAAATTTAAGAGGGACTGCTCTGTGTTTTTTCCTACCTTAAGTAAGGAAATGTTTTATAACATTAAACAACAATTATTTGGCTCTTACCAAAGTCAATTAACCAAAACTGTATAGAGTATCTATATAAATCTGCATCACCCTCAGTCACCCAAGCAATGTACATGTTTCAGTGCTGCAAAGTCGTACACATTTGTAGCTGTAAAAAAAATGGCTATCAGCTATACAATGCTATCAACTGCTTAGCTCTGTAGGAAGAACATGAAAAAATATATCTGAAAGATTTCGAATGCCTTTTTTCTAAGCTGGCAGACAATGTTTCTAGCTTGATCATGAAGTCACAAACATATTAAAGAGCTTTAATAAAATAACATTTCTATTGGACAGTTGGTAGCCTTGCAAGATCGTAATCACAAAAAGTGTAATAACTCAGAGTGCTAATTCCAAATAAAGGGGCAAAAAGTAAGTAGACTCTCTGTTGCCCTTGGATGTACAAAAAAAAGGAGAATCCAGATACTGCTGTTGAAAAGTTCCTCATTAACAACTGGTGAGCAGTTGTTTTGATCTTTTCAAAATGGGAAGTCTAAAAAGGCCAGTCTGTAGGAAATAGCTGTGTGAAGGATACATTTGCCATCATCCTAGAGAAACACATGCTCCTTCCCGTCTGTTGATTTAGGATGGGTCAGGTAGAAATATTAACATTTTTGAGCAATGTAGAGTCACATATTTGATTTGTGGAAGTATTATCTACACCTGGGAAATTATAGTCTGTCCTATACAGCTTCAGATGCAAGAGTACAACCAATAGATCACCGGTTCAAGTTCCAGCTCCAGCTTACACTGTTGTCTTTAGGCAATACATTTCACCGCCATTGCCTTCTGATGGTGGTCAGAAGGCCTGGTGGCACCTATGTATGGCAACCTCTCGTTTGTCAATGAGCTCCAGGGCAGCTGTGGCTAAAATGCAGCTTGCCATCCTGGATGTGCATGAATGACTGAATGTAGTAGATATATAGTAGATGTAAGTAAAGGTCATTTTCCATTTAGTTTTGAATTAGTGTTTGTTAGTTTAACTTTAAGGGTTCTAGTTTAATTTTTGAATTTTCAGTTAAATCATGTATTCACATGGCCACCTTACTTTCATTTGTACAGGGCAATTATGAAAATACAGAACAAATTGCATATCATATTGGTTTAATATCCGATTCAACATTTAGCTGTCAAATAAATGACAATTGTGTATTTTAGAGCTTGGGGGAAACCCTACTTCAAATACCCAGAGACATCTATTCAAGAGAACTGTACATTTAATAATTTCATATATGCTTTGATGTTCTAAGATCAATGATAATATGTGAATGCAGGAAAATTGCTAATCCTCTGTGATCCTCTATACTCTTCTGTTTATATTTTTACTAATGTTCCTTTAGCATCACAAACTCGATTTCACTCAGAGTGCAGCTTGACACAGTTAGTACAATTTATTGATTATAAACTGTCAAAGGGCATTTTAATTTACTTAAAAAAAGAACTATAATTTCATATTAAAGACTAATGGAAAATTATGATTTTGATTACAATGTAAAAAAAAACAAAGCAAATACTGACACTATATTTCTTAAATGCTATATAAAATAAATTTTTACATAACTGAATTTTAAATGGCAGAACATGCTTTTGGTCTAGAGAGAGCAAAAAATAAATAGGTATGTTTTAGAGAGTCAGAGTAAATCTCAGCATTACATGTTCATAACTGCTCATCTTATTAAAGTGCATGTCAATCTAAGAAGTTATCCATTTGGCTATAAGGTCAGCTTTTGAATTTCAAAAAAATCTGAGCAAATTGTACAAGATAGGCAAGGACAAACCTTTCTTTCACGGAAGACTGAATTGTTGGGTATGCGGAGGAAAAATGTAAAAGGTCACTCTGCTCTCAATGAGTAGGATCACTAATGGCTATAATCATGTTTTTTTTATTTATTTCCAGAAGTGAATTGTGGTCAAATAAATCCTGGTGTGCAATCAATCATTCTCAAAATCCCTATCATAGTAAAAGTTTAGTGAGCCATGCAATAATTGCTAATGAAGGGTTCAATGTTCAGAAGTATGTGTAGCTTATGATACAGTGTTATCAACATTCAGATGATCAAGTAAGATTATGGATTTTGTTTTTGTAGAACACATGCTTTACTGGCTGAACTTCTTATAAGCAGAATTATTTTAATTAATTAGTAAAGGTCTGTTCTTCTGTATATATTTATTTTTTTTACAACCAGTGTAAAGTATCTGCCTTATAGATTTTTGCCATTTTATTGCATCAAGGTATACTAATATGAACCTAAGAAGATGCCAGTGGAAATTCAATTCAATTCAATTCAGTTTATTTATATAGCGCCAAATTCACAACACATGTCATCTCAAGGCACTTTACAGTTCAACCAGATCAAATTGATACAAAGTTTTCTATCTAAGGAAAACCAGTTGATTGCATTGACTCATTGACTCAAATACAATCCCCCACACTAAGCATGCTTGTAGCGACAGTGGAGAGGAAAAACTCCCTTTTAACAGGAAGAAACCTCCAGCAGAACCAGGCTCAGTGTGAGCGGCCATCTGCCGAGGCCGACTGGGGTTCAAGGAGACAGAAGCAGAGATACAAAAAGCAGCTGTAAAAGGCGGCCCCGTCCAGGAAACACACAGCCAGGCAGACGAGCTCAGGAAAGAGGTCTGCTTTTTCACTATTTGTTCATACTGCTTGTTATCTGGCTAAAATTAAAAAAGAGTCCTTAATCTTCCCTTATACCCATCTCCTCTCATCCTCAACTGATTTGCTTGTCATTTTCCAGAGCATTCTTCTTTATTTTAGTTCACTGTTTGTCATTGTTGTTAGCTGGATTCTTATCTTTTTCTGGCCTCAATTCTGTTCCACATCCATGTATTACCCATTTTCCCTACCTGTGCTCCAACTCATCTGCTTAACAGCTAGTCTGCCTTTCATTATCTAACATGTCCTATCTCCAACTGTAGTGCACAGGATTCTTTTTATTAGTCCTAAAGAGCAACACAAAATATTTATTTTAACCAATGGAAGTTTTAGCCTGTATTGTAATCTTCTGCTTGATATACGTATATAGAAACCTTTATTAGACATTATTTGGGGATTATTTCCGATGTGAAATACACAGAAACAGAAGTAAAAAGGAAGAAAATAGTAAAAAGAGCCAAAACATTAAAAAAGAGAAAAAGGGAGAGGAGAAAGGGTAAGAATGAAGAAGAGATAAAAGAAAATACAAGAGAACATCCTCAGAGACTGCTTCTACATCTGCAGAGATGTAGAAAAAAATATATCATGGATACAAACATCCAAAGCATATATGGAATCATCACTTGAAAATACTCAGTATTATTCAATTCAGTTCAGTTTATTTATATAGCGCCAAAGTCTACAAACTAAACTGTACTCAACTACAGACACTGTTAGTCAAACTAACTATCATGTTTATGTGGGCAGAGCAAGACTAACAATGGGTAGATGGGATTATCAGTGAGAATTTATTTAGGCATATAGGTATGTTCTTTGAGTGGGTTTATGTGTTAGAAAGTATTGCACTACTGTCTTTTCTGTTAATAGCACATAGCCTCTGTGGACCTATTTCAGTTACGGCTTCCCTATACCTAGGCTTATGCAAATGCAGGATCATGAAACATTGGGCATTTCAGGCAAAAAGATTTATTTCTTCCACACAGTGGGAATATTTTTCACCACTAATATGATGGAGAGTCAAAGACTAGGATTCCAATGAATTTCATTTGTGAGGCAGTCAGCATAACACCCTTCACAACCGAGGTTGAAAATTTTTTGCGGTTCAGCAGACAGTTTTTTAAATTTCAAAAAGGATTGGAGAAGAGATGGACTGTTATCTCATGCACTGCAATTACACTGGTGGATTTTCTCAAAGAAGATTTGCTTTTATCACATTTATTGAAATGTTTACGTTGCTTCTATGATTATACCTTCTCTCTTTTTTTTATATGTTAGTGTGGGTGAATAACTTCAGCATTCATGCAGGTAGGAAATAGAAAAAAAATCCAAAAACGTCACAGTTTTGGCACTAAAATAGTATGCAATTTCTCTAAATGTATGTCAACAGAAAAATGATGAGAAAATTGTAACACTGCAGTAGAAAAGTGATATACAAATATGCGCATGTGTATGTGTGTGTATGTATGTATGTATGTATATATATATATATACAGGTGCTGGTCATAAAATTAGAATATCATGAAAAAGTAGATTGATTTCAGTAATTCCATTTAAAAAGTGAAACTTGTATATTATATTCATACATTACATACAAACTCATATATTTCAGATGTTTATTTTGTTTAATTTTGATGATTACAAATGACAACAAATGAAAATCTCAAATTCATCATATCAGAAAATTAGAATATTACTGAAGACCAATAAAAACAAAGGATTTATAGAAATGTTGGCCAACTGAAAAGTATGAACATGAAAAGTATGAGCATGTACAGCACTCAGTATTTAGTTGGGCCTCCTTTGGCCTGTATTACTGCAGCAATGCGGCGTGGCATGGAGTCGATCAGTCTGTGGCACTGCTCAGGTGTTATGATAGCCCAGGTTGCTCTAATAGTGGCTTTTAGCTCTTCTGAATTGTTGGGTCTGGTGTATTGCATCTTCTTCTTCACAATACCCCATAGATTTTCTATGGGGTTAAGGTCAGGAGAGTTTGCTGGCCAATTAAGAACAGGGATACCATGGTCCTTCAACCAGGTACTGGTAGCTTTGGCACTGTGTGCAGGTGCCAAGTCCTGTTGGAAAATGAAATCTGCATCTCCAAAAAGTTGGTCAGCTGCAGGAAGCATGAAGTGCTCTAAAACTTCCTGGTATGTGGCTGCGTTGACCCTGGACCTCAGAAAACACAATGGACCAACACCAGCAGATGACATGGCACCCCAAACCATCACTGACTGTGGAAACTTTACACTGGACTTCAAGCAACGTGGATGAAGTGCCTCTCTTCTTTTCCTCCAGACTCTGGGACCTTGATTTCCAAAGGAAATGCAAAATTTACTTTCATCAGAGAACATGACTTTGGACCACTCACCAGCAGTCCAGTCCTGTTTCTCTTTAGACGCTTCTGACGCTGTCTGTGGTTCAAGAGTGGCTTGACACAAGGAATGCGACAGCAGAAACCCATGTCTTTCATACGTCTGTGTGTGGTGGTTCTTGAAGCACTCACTCCAGCTGCAGTCCACTCTTTGTGAATCTCCCCCACATTTTTGAAGGGGTTTTGTTTCACAATCCTCTCCAGGGTGCGGTTATCTCTCTTGCTTGTACACTTTTTTCGACCACATCTTTTCCTTCCCTTCGCCTCTCTATTAATGTGCTTGGACACTGAGCTCTGTGAACAGCCAGCCTCTTTAGCGATGACCTTTTGTGTCTTGCCCTCCTTGTGCAAGGTGTCGATGGTCGTCTTTTGGACAACTGTCAAGTCAGCAGTCTTCCCCATGATTGTGTAGCCTATAGAACTAGACTGAAAGACCATTTAAAGGCTTTTGCAGGTGGTTTGAGTTAATTAGCTGATTAGAGTGTGGCACCAGGGGCCATCAATTTTGAACCTTTTCACAATATTCTAATTTTCTGATATGATGAATTTGAGATTTTCATTTGTTGTCATTTGTAATCATCAAAATTAAACAAAATAAACATCTGAAATATATGAGTTTGTATGTAATGTATGAATATAATATACAAGTTTCACTTTTTAAATGGAATTACTGAAATCAATCTACTTTTTCATGATATTCTAATTTTATGACCAGCACCTGTATATATATATATATATATATATATATATATATATATATATATATATATATATATATATATATATGTATGGTGGGGGGGGGGGGGGTTACCTACAATGTGGAGGAATTATTTTGTAAAATATCCTACATTTGGGGATGTACATATACATAGGGACATTCAACTGCTCCTCATATGGTTCAATCCTTAGAGTTGAGGTTAGTGTCAGGATGGTTAGGGTTAGGTGTATATCATAGGGTTATGGTAAGGGTCTGGGCAGTGTTGTATAGTAACTACTGTACTTGAGTATACAAACAAATGCAAGAGAAACCAAGTGTTTGACCCCACCTACTGAGTGACTGCAACAAAGTCGGGACTTGCCTGGGCTTGTTCATCACCACCAATAGAATACACCTGTTTTGTTTCTCCCATTAAACACAAAGCCAGTCTCACAATCAGCACCAGCCACAGGGAAGAGGAGACTGAGACGACAGCGACTGCAACAACGTCGGACTCACCTACAGGGGAACCACCAGTTGGTAAGGAGAGCCGGTGGCCGTGGCCTTATTTAAAGTCGTAGAGAAACGGCTGTTTCAACCGTTGCATTTCTGAATTCTCCCGAGTGGTGCATGACTTTACACGATTAAATAAAGTGAATGTGATTGGTTGTTTATCAAGAGGGCAGGATTGTTGTGGCGGAAGGTTTGCAGTGTGATTGTGGCCGCTTTCTCTGAAGCACTAACCATTAACCTACTAGTTCTAAGTTGTAGTAGCACTAAATTGGTGACTTAGAAACAATGTCGAGGAACACTATGGAAAGCGGAAACATGCAAGAGGAGGAGAATTTTGTGTCTGAGGTCATGGATGAGTCTCCTCTGTCATACATCTTTTATTTAGAGGAGGAAAGTGGAAGATGTTGTGGAAGAGGACGCCAGGGCGGCAGAAGCTTTGTTTGGTGCATTAGCTGTGACATTTGATGCTATAACCTCCTTTCTGCAGCCTCCTGTCTGCAGCACTGTTTGCGGTCAGCTACAATTTACGTCTGTGGAGGGGGCGGGGACGTCTGGAGCAGAGGTATTGCGTTGAACTCAATGTCACTGATTATGTGCAGTATTTTTGCAGTACAGTGAACCCTCGTTTATCGCGGGGTTACGTTCCAAAAAAAACCCGCAATAGGTGAAATCCGTGAAGTAGAAACCTTAATTTTTTTACAGTTATTATACAATGAAATACTCCATACAACATTGAAATCAAGGAGCAAAAACTTTTTACAGGCCCAAGCATTTGTTTAACAAATAAAAATACGGTATAAACGTTGTTAACTACTGTACTGTACTGTAAAATAATATAGTTATAAATAAATACGTAATAATTTTAATCATCAATACGAAATGAAGGGTTAATATTGCGGGGATCAGCACCGCCCCGCCGTGACGGATTGGAACGGGACAAAATGAAAAATGATTATGAAAAAAAGTACAGTAGGACAATTACTGACTGACGTGTACAGTACAGTACAGTATTTCACTGCTGTTCTGACGGAGCCGCTGCATCCTGACTCTGCTCTGTGGCGTTTTTTTCTTCTAAAGCCTGTGGTGCAGGTGTGTTTTTTGGAGAGAAGAACATAGTTATCGGTAGTTGTTGTCGCTCTTTTTTCTTCTAGGCCCAAAGATCCTTATAAACCGACATGCCACCATTAATATGTTTGACAATAAAGTTTAACAATGCATGATGCAAATCTGTGAAGCAGCAAGACCGTGAAAAGTGAACCGCGTTATAGCGAGGGTTCACTGTATTTTTGACGCAACTTTTCTACTTCTGTTATTTGATGTTGTTTCTAAAAAAAAAATGCATAACGATATTACAGCTTTCATTGATTTATTTCCAGTGATGGGACTAACGGCATTGAAACGGCGTTAGTAACGCCGTTACCTTGTTTTAGTAACGAGTAATCTAACTAATTACTTTGATTGTAACTATAACGCAGTTACCATTGCAGACACCCCGTTACTGCGCGTTACTCAGGTCGCACAATGAACCTTTTTTCATGATAGGACTCGTGCGCAAAAGTAACGCAATAGTCACTTTTACTAGTAACTAGTTACCTTTATTGTGGAGTAACTCAGTTAGTAACTCAGTTACTTTTTGGGAGAAGTAACTAGTAACTATAACTAATTACTTTTTCAAAGTAACGTGCCCAACACTGTTTATTTCAAACTTGAAACTTTGTTTAACCTGTAAGGTGTACAAAAAAATAAAATGAAATAAAAATAAAAAATAAGAAAATTAACCGATTAATCAAATCGTGGTGTATTCTTGAGTATCGAAAATAATCAAATCATTGGGTCAGGAAATCGATACTGAATCGAATTGCCATGATGGATGTGATTTACACCCCTAGTACCTACACTTTAATTTGACTCTGAGATTTCTGTGCTTTATACAACACTGGGTCTGGGTTAGGCCATATAAAATGAATGCATGTCAATGAAATGTCCAAATATGTCATGAAAACCAAGCTGTGCATGTGTGTGTCTTTATCAGGAAATTGTATAAGAAGAGAAATGACTGCTGCTGAGTGCTAAAACACAAAAACTCTCAAGAATGCCAGCTTCATTAGTTTCAGTTGCATACTGTGCTTCCATGTCAGATAATGGTAAGTTAAATAAGAGTTAACAGCTCTAGACACTCGGCTTGATGTTCTCTAAACACTCCCATTTTTATACATCTCTCATTAACCAAGGCACAATTCCACGTGTGTATTCCTCATCTCACTTGAAAGTTTCTTCACTCTTCCTCCTTCTCATCCACAGGTTGACCAATTACAGCAATGTGTAGCTCTGTCTGTCTTTCCCTGCTTTGATAATTAGAAATCTGACCATGTTCTTCTTTCACAAGTTCCTCGCTCAACCATTGTTGCTCAGGGCCAACTTCAGTTCAGATGAAGCCTGATTAAATTAAAGGCGCTGATTAGCCGCAATTGCTGTAACAGAGGAAAGAAAACTGGAGACAAGGGAGAGGGGTGATGCAGGGAGAACTGGCCTGAAGTGCGGATGCATTCCTCTTTAATCACTATTGTAAGGCTCTAAAAAAGCCAACGAGGCTGTTTCAGTCAGCAAAAGAGGGGTTTGATCTAAATAAATTTTTATCTTTTCTTATTTCTTATGTGGTATAAGACAGATCCCTCTGTGTTGATGTGGTGTATGTAGTTTACAATGTGTTATCTTAGGGTTCCTCAATTCTGGTCCTTTGGGTCTGGTGTCCTGCACCTTTTAGATGTGTCTCTGCTCAAACACACCTGTTTCAAATAATCAGGTCATTGGTAGGACTCTATGGAAGACCAATAGAGTCCCTGAAAAGTAAAACAGCCGTTTCAAGTGTAACATTTAAAGATGTTTGAAGATAGTTTTTTTCTAATTGCACATTTTAAATGGAATTATTAAATAATCTTTTTTGTCTTTTTGTGTCCTGTTTGGCCGATATGGCTCTGGAAATAAATGAGCTTGATGATAATCCAACAGCTTTCCTTTCACAAGCAAACAATTATGACTGTTGCCATAACTATTGAAAATTATTTAGGGAGTATACAGCAAACATGAAGCAACAACAACAAACATTGAGATAGAAAGGCAGGTGAGAAAGAAGGGATAAGAACTAAATGGAGAGAGAGAGAGAGTTAGACATCTTTTGTTATTTTTCATTTTTTAAACCACATACCGTACAGCTCAAAATGTGCCCTGAAGAATACTGTTGCAGACGTCATACAGTTACATGAGATTGCTTTCACTTTTTGTTTTTTTGTTCTTTTGTTCTCAATTTTAAAATGGAAATTCAAAGATACAATTTTGTGCAAATTCTCAGTCATCAAGCTCATGGCAATCACAAAGCAGGCTTAAATTAGGGGCTCAGTTTTTCTAAAAAAAAACAAACAAAAAAACAAAAAAACTGTTAAGTTATCTTTGTAATTTGGCAGCTTACAATAGAGCAACCTGTTGATGCCACTGCTGTTTTTAGCTACACGGAGGCCCTTAACCTCCTAGATGCATTCCAAGTCAGATGTTCATACATGAGATCACATAATGATTAGACGGCTTTAAAACATATAAAGTTCAGTGTTCATTTAACCTGGTAGAAAACTTGGTCTACTTCTTTTCTGCTTTATGTGCTCTAAATTGCAAATGAAATTTATATTTTGATATGAGGAAGTTCCCAAAGACTCTTTTGGAACATATGTACACCACTCTCAAACTGTTTTTGAACAGTAATAAGAATTGGTTCCAAGCTCAGCCATGTGTATTTGCTTTAACTTTCAGCACTGGTCTACTTTATTGTTTAAAGGTTCTACTTTTTCCCTCTATTTTTTTTCCTTTTATTTTTTATATTTATGGTTGAACCACGTTCATAAGTTGAATCCAAAAGATAACAAATAGCAGGATTTTTTTTAACCATTAGCTGGGCGCTATTTGCAGTTAACACCCACTACATTATGCTTTATTTATTTTTACATGATGTAAAATCAGTGTACTAATGTGGTTTCATAAAAATTATAAATGCTCTGCTGACAACCTTATTTATTCATTTTTTTTACAATGCATAACATAATCCCATATCTGATTTTATACAAACCACAGTTACTCAGCTTAAAGGACTGCTGGAAAATGTGATTCAGTCCCTGGTAGAGAAGATGAACATAGGGAGAGAAAAAGTTGCAGGGAAGCCTTGTTGGTAATATCTCTGTATGGCCTGAGGTGAAATCACTGGGAGGCCCAGTGTGTGGCTGATCTGACAGTGGACTTAAATCAGCCGTGTCCAAGGGATAAAACCAGGGATGACTGTCTGTCTGTGGAAGAGAGGGGATGATGGAGAAAGTCATACTTTAATTTGGAAAGATAATGAACAGTGTATTCTTCTCTGAGAACATAAAAGTAGACATTCAGCTGTCTGACAGGCACTGGAATTTAGAAACACACTACAGCCTTCAAATGTTGGTTTACTCTGCTTTGTTCTGTTTTTGTTCAGAGAGAATAGATGCAGAGGTTAAACTGTTGACATGACGGAAAATAACGGTCATAATTATTTTTTATTTAACAATGATCACCAAAACTGTCACGGTTATAAAGCTTTTTTTCCCCCAACACTTAAGAGAATATTGACCACAGCTGCTGCTGCAGGCTGTCTTTATTCTGTATTCAGAGCATTCAATATTTGCTCCCCTTATCACTTGTTCATCAAATTTATCCTTGATGCCTGGTCTCATGTTATTGATCTTTTCCAGTGTTGGCTTTTTTCATGCTTTGTGTCACAGTGGTTATTAAACACAGCTTTGACATTCTCGGCTGAATGAGATGGGTACTTTTAAAAAATGTAATGAAATATTTTAGCACCTGAATAAAACATTACTTACTCTGTTTTATTGCTAGCTATTCCTACATTATTTTTATTATACGGTTTGCTAAGGGAACTTCCTAAAATGCATTTTGGGTTTTTTTTTAATAAAAGGTTACAAGTTAGTGAAATGATCAACTACACATTTGCCCTAATTCAAAAATGTATTATTTATCCTATTATACTTAAAGGAATTTTATGGTAGATTTGAGCTGCGGATCTTGTGCTCTTTAGGGAATTCTGACTTCATTTTGAAAGAGATAAAACAATTACAGACCGATGTCATGCAATTTAGATGATCAAATTACTGAGAGGCTGTAGGAGGGAGGATGGGAGTCATAAAGGGTGGGCTGGTTCAACAAAAGGGGGCATGAGAAAAATAAATCGGAAGGGAATGAGGCTAAACTCAGTTTTCAACATGTCCCAATTCTTGAATAATTGATTTATACATCCATCTCTAAAACAATTTATGGTCTATACCCGCTTATCCAGACAGGGATATTGTCATGATTGTTTTAAGAGATCTGACCCACATGCAGAGAACCACTCAGAGAACCAGGGGAAAAGTTAAACAGGTTTATTGAGGGAATGAGTACAGGAGATGGATCTGGAACTCAGTTAACTGGTGAACCGGAACTGGAAAGTCTTGAGGGGAGATCACTGTGATCAGTCCAGGGACCGTAGGAAAGTGGACTGAAGCTTGAATACTGTTGGTGTGGGACTCACATTTGAGGGGGTTCTTGTTTATCCTTGAATCCAGTCTGTGTGGGATTATCCAGAGAAGAGGGAACTTGGTGGGGAGCAGACAGGTAGATATTCGTTAGACCCGGAGGAGCAATAGAGCGGGCTGTCACTTGGATTTCCGAAAGGGACTTGAACGGCTCATGTGGATGTTTTCCCCAGCTCAGTGTGAACTCAGTAAATCCTTCCAGGGGTAAAAGACCAGACATCCAGTTACACAGGAAGGCTTCCTGCTGAAGAGCAAAGACATAAACAATATAAGACTCAGAGAAACAAAGGCTCAGGTTAGACTCAGCTAATCTGGGCTTGGCTAGAGTACCCAAAACTGGCAAACACTCAGGCGTCGAGGTAGTGACAGCCCACTGCTCAAATACTCCTCCAGATAATGATCCAACGAGCCGCAGGTGTGCAGGGACGCCCAACGAGGACGGGACACCACCTGGTGGTGGAGAGACAAAAAACACACAAACAACCCACACAAACTGGATTCCTAACAGATATAGCCTGTTCCCTATTTCCACAAGATGGCAGTCAGGCTAAATGGAATGAATAGTTCCCAAGCAACAATTTCACTAATAAATACTTTTATTAGTTATATTTATTTTTAAGAAAATGGCAAATGTTTGATGTTATGTTGATCTGCGCCACACATAGCGCCACAGAGGTACTGCCACGCACATGTGGCGTAACTGTTGCCATAGAAACAACTGCTTTCCCTTTCTATTACAGGAAAAATGCTGTCCAATTTACGTTTATACCTCCCACCCATAATCCAGGTGCCTTCAACAGCTATGATAGCGACTTTTTCTTGCGAGTAACACTTAATAAGGGTTAGTGGTTACGGGGCGGTTTGGGATTCAACCTCAATATTCCAGCCCCCCTTTTTATGCAAGTGAACCACAATCCCAGTCTGCCCATCCAGGGGCACCATCCCCGACCTCCACATGATGTTGTTGAGGCGTGTCAGCCATGACAGCCCAAGATGCTCAGGAAAACCTGTGTCCCAATTTTTAGGTCTTTCTGATCTCTTGGAATTGTTTTTTGAGAACTCTTTAGGTTATCCATCTGTCATATAAATTATATGAGAGATGGCTAATCCTACAAAAAAAATGTTTTTCCACTTCAGGGTTCAATTAAATTAAAAAATGCTTTATTAATCCCAAAAGGTAAATTCAGTTTAGGTACCATTATCACTCACCATAATACTGAGCTATTGCTATTGATCCCAGCAGTAAAACGTTTTTCTTAAGGTGCCCTTTCTTTTACCAGTCATACCACTGCAATACTGGCAATGGAACCATCTAACATCTCTCACCACTCCACACATCTTGGTCAGAGGCAGTTCAATTTTTTACAGGTCAGTGCTACAGATCCATGCTGTCTCTCAAACACAAGACAGCCAAAATAATCAGATGTATTTCAACTGCTGATATTGAGGTGCACATAGCAGCAGTAATGCATCTTTAAACTGATAGACCTTGTTACTTGCTGAGCTTTCAACATCCTCTATGGCTTTAAAAAATTAATACTTCGTATGTTATTAATACTTATTTAACTTTTGTGTGTATCTACATTGCACATAGACATTTTTTGGAATATTTGTTTTATTTATTTGTATGTGTTACTGATTGACCACACTCTGGGTGAACTTAATGTCAGTGTAAATTTACAAGAACATTTTTTACACAATGTATCATCTTCTTAAGTTTAATTATTACTTTTTGTTCATATACACAAAATTAAAATTTAAATGTGAAATGAGAAGCACCAGCAAAAGCAGGACACATATGCTCTTAAAATCTTTATTTTTATTTCTTGCAAATACATTGATCCTTTCTAATATTGTGCAATCTAAATACCATTATTGACCTTTTTTGAGTTATGACTCCCAGTGTCCTCAGCTGTTTTCCTTCTCTTTACAGAAATTCAGCTCACATTCCATCTTTTAATGCAGCATAGTGAGAAAAACATTTTTTTTCTTTAAGAATGTTTTCCAGATTAGTTATTTTGTATGTTTGCTTAAAAACAAAATCAATGTATAATGAAAATCCTTTTTGTTCACATCTTTAAGCCTTCTCTCCCAGATTCTTTCCTGAAAAGAGATCATTTTGAATAAACACTTTAAATAATACTTCATGATGTATATATATTAAATATGACGCATGACAACAGTTTTTACAGTTGGCCCAGAAAAGCTGTTAAAGAACTTTCTTATAAACACAGCCTGCCACACCATCACATCATTACATCATACACATGATGAGCCTTCGCTCGCTCCAGCTATATCAACTGTGTTCTTAGATCAAGAACAACCTGAATGCGCAGTGACAGCTATCTGTTAAGAATAACCCACTCCGTCTGTATGCTCCCATTTCTTTCCCAAATCTTTGCGACTTACATAATGAAGATGATTCTATCCTGACGTCAGAAGAACTGCCCTAATTAGATAAACTGCTTGGTAAAACATTAGTCTTAACACGTAACGGGCAGGTATTACTAGGGTTTAACAAGCACATACATGAATAGTAGAAAATAATCCTAACAAGTTTTTCAAATATTGCCCACTAAGCTTCAAATGAATCAACAATACGTGAAAATAGCCCCCAAACTGTCTAAATAAATCTGTAAAATGATGTCGGGGTGACAAACTAAGCCAATGTTTTCCCCTTTCTTCTGTTAAACATAAAAAGGTAAAAACAGCTTGTAGCTCATTGAAAAAAATAAATATATCTGAGCAGCGATTTTAGATTTAACACCATAACTACCGTTGAAGGGCTAAGACAAAACTGACATCAGAGGCTTATTTCTTACACCCCAGAATACACTTAACCAGAACACTAAAGGTCAGACCTTTTTGTTTTTAACGGAACCCTAACCCTTACTGTTGTCCTGCAGTGCAGTGTAGCATTTAGATTTTTTCTTTTTGTTATACAAAAGAGACGCCTAACAGTCCAAAGTCTCCATAAAAAACTGGGACAACCACCATTTGTGTCCCACTCATCTGCTCAACATTGAAGGGATGTTTCAACCATGACCAAATCTTTACCTTGGCAGAATTGGTGGGAAAGGTATCTCATCAATGATATTCTATTTACATAGGCTTTGAAAATCTTGAGAAGGTACTTTGGCAATCCAATAGGTGTGTGAGGCAACTGGGTTGCTTTTAAAGCCTATTAGGGCAAAGGCAAGCGTGCTGCCAGTGTGTTAGGCTCTGCCAGGGTGGCTGTTTTTTGCTATTGTTTCTGTTGTTGGCCTTAAGGCAAAATTTGAGAGAATTGTGGAAGTTATTTCAGAAAAAAATGTAATGTTTAATTGATAAAGATCATGTTTATTCACACTTTCAACTCCAACAAACGCTATGGCAACTTGGAACCCTTAATGTTTCCAAGCAGGAAGAAGACAAATGTTAATGATAGTCAACATCGTACGAATCTTGAACAGTCCTACCACAAGACGAGTTTTTTTAGAAGGGGGGTGTAACCATCTTATGATGCACTTGGTGGTTCAGACTTCGCTGGAATTGGTTGGAGAACATTTATAGGGGGACATAGATGTCATCCTAAGAGCTGTATCCCTATAGGCACAATTCCAATCAGTCTCAAAGACTATTTTAAAGCTTGTCTCAGTATAATGCAGTTTTTTTCATCTTACTGTCAAATCCCTGAAGGACTTGCTGCTCCATTTCACCTTGCAGTAAAATAAATCTAGCATTTTCTTTAAACAAAATATTTTTCTGAATATAAACATAGAAACAAAGAAAGGTATTTGACTCAATAGTAATGTGTACACAACAGGCAAATTATGGTTTGTTATGTTGGTTAATTTCTGAGTGATTATATGTCCTCTCCATTAAATCAAAATATATAATTGTTTCATGGAACAGGAAGAAACACAAATTACTCATTCTCCAATGCACATGAAGTACAGACCCTAATAAAACAAATTGATTTGTTTGCAGAACAAAACACAGCTGGGTGATTACACTTAAAACACATTTTTATTAACTGTGATGCAACACCGTAATGATTTGGTCATAAAATAAAGCCTCCAGATCCAAAGCCCAATAAACATCAATGTTTGAGGTAGAAAAACATGTACTTATTTTTCAAAAAGGCTAAATTTTATAGAAACATATAAAAATCAATTAAATATATAAAGTATTAGAATATTTGTGATATTTTCTACAGAAGTGGATATTGATAGCATTGCAATATGAAAAGGAAAATGTTTATGGAAATTGTTAAACTTTACCTGGCTGGCAGATACATTTTTTATGCACTAAAGGACACATGTAAACATTTTGATCTGTTATCTTGTTGCATGTTTTGAGGGCAGATTATAAAAATCAGGGCCATACAGCAAATACTTTTATTTATATGATTTATGTTAGATTTTCCATTTATTTTCCAAACCGAACAATGTTTGGTATAAATATTGATCCCTGAATGTCTTTGGTTACTATTATTAGACATGGTTCAAAATATAGATATCCTAAAAGCAAATGGACGTCTTGGTAACCCCAATCTAATCTGTAAAAAAATATTTATTTTTCTTAGGTTGAGAAAGCAGCTTTAGAAAAGTGTTATGGAACAGGAAATTTCCCTTTTATCATTTTCTTTGGATGGAAAAAAATGTTAATTAAGATGCGTCTTCCTAAAGCTCAATGCTAGTCAAATTTTGATGTTTTGTGGCAGAAAAATATTGGCACAAAGCTGCAAGACTTCAAGACCATGTTATTTTAAGACTATCAATAAAAATTATGATATTAATATTAGATCTTTTGTTAAGGACAACTTTTCCCCAGAAAAATCTACTTTCATTATGCTAATGAAGCTACACTCATATATACTGCCTACATTTCCCAGACACAATTTGCATATGCACAATTTTTTTCCCCAGAGTTATTGAGGCATTGACAAGACATAAAAAAAAGTTCCACCACTGCAGCCTGTAGATTCTTAGTTACAACGTAAACAGAAGAAGTAATTATGTAGAGAACTTTAAATTATTGAATAGCTGCATCTTTGCATCTGTAGTAATTTTTATTAATTATCTGCCACTGCCTCTGAAAAGATGAGACAATACAAATTGCAGCAAATTGAAAGACCTTTAGAAAGGACTTATTAGTGCATATTAGTTTTTCAGACTTCTAAAAGATGGTGCATGCCTTTTTCTCTGTTTGTTTGTTGAAGGTCTGTGTAGCAGCTTTTAGATTTTTGTGATGGAGCACGTTGTAATATTCTTATATAGATTTCGTCATATCTATTTTAAACCTGAAACACATAGACTGAGATTGTAATGTAGTGTGAGATTTAAAAAATGTCCATTCTGGTATTTAGCTCTAAGGGGCTAGAACTGAGCGTAGTGATTTACCCTGTCAGTAGAGCCATAACAAATGTTTTATTATGTCAGATATTCATTTGTTTAAAAAAGAAACTCTTAAGTTTCTCAGAATTATTGTTTTAATATCTTTCCATCTCATGAATCCAGTGCCATGCGTTCTCCCTTCAGCTGGATGGGGCAGTACAGACTGATTCCACCCATTACAAAACGACCACTGCCTTGGAAACCACATAGGTTTATTTAACCTGTTGACATTGATATTTAAAAGTTACAGCACAGGCTTCATTTAAACTCATCCTTATTTAAACCATTACATGATCAGGCAGGAATTACCGTAGGTAAACCCCGTTACATCCATGTAATGAATCAAAATAGTCAATGAAAATGTCAATCTATAATTGCACAGTCTCAAAGAACTATTTGAATGCAGGTTTGATTAGGATTTAGTATTGTGTCATTCAATGACATATTAATTATTTCACAAGAAACTGGACTCAAACTATCTTATATTTTTCTGCTGCTTCCTTACATCTTTCGTCTCAATTTATTTATTTGCTTACTCGTGATGTTCCTCTAATGACTTTCTTTACATTCTGGTAACTGTCTTTACTGTATTTCATCCCCCGTGGCCTTCTTTCTGTCCTTCCTTACTTCTGTTTTTTTCTTGTCCTTCATACCTTTTATTTATTCTGCACTTTGTGTATATTTTTTCTTTATTCCTGTCAATTTTGTAGGTTGTATATTTCAAACCTGACCATGTTTAATATGCAAAATAAAATCAGGGTTTGGTATTTAATTCTAAATGCCTGAGTCTGGAAAAGTCTGGAGTTATTTTGTATAAAAAGTAGGATCCCTGTGTTTTTTTTTTTTTTTTTTTTACCCCAATAATTTATTTCTAATTCTTTAAACTTACTCTTATCACTGTTGGGTTTACTTCAGTCACTCCCTAGACAACCCAGCTGTCACAGCTTGTATTTTCTTCCATCTTTGTGAAGTTGAATGTTAATGTATCTGCTTCTAGAGCATATTTGCTCACCATCTCTGCCCTTGAGCTGCCAATTGCTAGAATAGATGTACACAGACAAGGGCACACACAGGTGTCCTTGCATCATTTCATATGCATTCACAATTATGCTGAATATGATTTTGGAGCTAGCACCCCAGCAAGGTCATAGGCCTTTTGATACTGACTTTTTTGGCCTGCACTATTGCCACTGATTATACTCATGTTTATCTCTCAAAAAAACATCCTTCCTTCATGTCAGCTCATCAGGATCAAGCATTCAGACAATTTATTTTAAGTGGTAGTGAACAGATTGAGCAAAATAAAATAAAACTAGAAGTAACTAGAAACTTAACTATGAAATGAATATGTCCTACAGTAGAAGCATTGGAAAATGGTAAATGAATATGACCTAGAGTAATGAAAGAAGAGCATTATTTAGGTCACGGTATTCAGACACTGATGAATTGCTGCTTTTTAACAGAATGAAGACTAGGAGGTGTTTAATTCACCAAATTAGAGCAAAGTAAAATTTCCATATTTCTCTTTTTGATTTTATCAGCTTTGATTACTTCTATAGTACCAGAAATATTTCTCCCAGCTTATTCATTTTAAAGAAAGGCTTCTGATTGGTTAATAATACTGTTTACATGTGCCTTCATAAACTGCTAATAATGTCTTGTACTAACATTGAGGAAGTTAATGCTTATTTTGCTTCTATGAAAACCCCCCAAAAAGAATGAATAAACCTAAGCCTCCTTTGTTGATGGACACAATCATACCTTCATGGGTCTGCAGAGGTACAGGTCTTTCTCTTTTTCCTTTTTTTTATTTTATGACAGCAAGATTGGTTTTGTGGGTGGTCATGACTCAACTGTCTGTGTTGTCTATGTTGATGGATATGAAAAGGGCATTTGAATGTTGATGCAATATTGGACGCTTTTTTCTGTGAAATTTCTGCTGCCAGCAGCCTTGCCAGCAGCAGGATTTCTCTGCAAAACACATCCTTCTGGATGTAGTGCTGCATACCATCTGCTCTCATGAAACCTGAGGTAGAATATGCATATATGTATCTGTCCTTAGGGAGGGATATAACATTTCAGGTCATACATTATAAATGACCATGAGCAAATGAAGGAAACACGGGCATTTGCTGTCCTCAGGTAAGGGTAAAATCCGACAGGATTCAAAGAGATGTTGCTTTTGTAATTCAGGGCGTTTGCTTGACAGAAGCAAGGGCACTGGAGTAATGGAAGGCCTGACTTCACTAGTCTTAGTATAACTCTTAGCCAGCCTGGATCAAACAAGATTCTTTTTAATGCTTCCTTTCTTGTCAACATTACCTCGGTCTACATCTCCAGTTTTCTGTGATCCTACAGCATTGCATCACTAGAGCTCAGGGTGAAACCTTCAAAACTTACCTTCAACATTGTTTTCTGGATCCTATTCTGAATTCCACATGGACTTTTATTTCTCCTGGCTGCTGTTTCAAAATCTTTTCTAAATTTATTTTCTTGTCTTGAATCCCATTAAGTTCAAACTGTGTGTTATTTACTTTAAATCTCCACAAGGGGATGATACCAAGCAAATAAGGCATCTGTTGGCCAGAAGAAAGAGTGTTAGAGAAACAGTGGAAGAAAGAGTGTGTCTAGAGCAGAACTGATTTAAGGCCTCGGGCCACAGGAAGAACACTGCTCTACACTCCAGGCACGTCCCAGAGACTAGCAGCAGAGGAAGCACAACTGCCATTCAGCAGCATCGACTGCAGACGCCTAAATGAGTCTGTTCTGTCCTGCAATGCCCAACGTGGCAGTCTGCCACTTACTCAACCTTTCCAAGTCCCACTTTGCCCCTCCCCTACTGCTTTGCGGTTCATCTTTCCTTTCTGCACTTTTTCAGTCTTTCACTGTCACATCACAAACTTTGCAATCTTGAGTGTCTTTCTCAGCAAATGCCCCCTCTCCCATCAACACTAGCAGTCCTTAGTCTAGTCATGCATTTAATCCTTCTGTCACCTTTTCTTTAAACTGAGCCTCCATCTTGACCGTCAACTGCTGTCTGATGGGTCAGTGTCCATTTATTGAGGTTGATTTTGTTGCTAGGTTGTTCATGATCATAGATTGTAAGATGGTTTGCAAGTATGTAAAGTATTACTTAAAGATACAGCCTACATAGTGGTGTATTTAGTAGTAAGAATATACACAAAGCTGGACGGGTTCATAAAAACAAAGATGTTGGGGGCTTTTGATTGTATCTGCATATTTTGCTGGTATTCAGTCCAGCTTATTTATGGATGTCTAAACACACGTCTTCTCAAACCACTTTACAAAGAGAACACAATCAAATCATACAGACAGTTTGATGGGAAACAGAGGTGTCCTTTTATGACCTAGTGAGGTTGGGAGAGAAATGTAGCTGGGGTAGATTTTAAAATACTGTAAATGTTTTAGAGCTCTGAAAAGGTTCAACAGTCCATGCAACCCACTAGTCGGCTTTCTGTTATCTCCTGTGGTGTGCGTTATATTCAGCTCTACAGTACAGTTGAAGTCATTACACAAGAACATATGTAACTTTGAGCTATTAAACAGAAGTGGGAATTTATAGGTTTTTGGACCAGGTAGGATTTCTGCTAGGTACAGATTTAATGTGAACTCTCTTAGGTTATTGATAAGAAAAATTGCCTTAAAGGAATAGTACACCCAAAACATGATTAGCCTTCATTTTCTACTCACCCCCATGCTGAACAACACTCTGGAGTACTTTTTTGATATCTCAAATGCATCTGGAGATCTGGGAGGCTTCTTGCTGTCTGCTGACATTCAAATAATGGAGGTCTATGGCGCCCGAGGCAGAAAGGTCCATAAAAGTCCACAAAAAACGTGTCAATATTACTCCATACTGCTCGTCCAATGTATTCCAAGTGTCCTGAGTGGGTAGCATCCAGAATTTACTCGAAACGAAGTCATTTAGAATGTTTTTAGAGCATAAACAGTAGTGTATAGGATTTCCTGAAAGCGCGCACATGCGCGTTCACGACGCTATGGAAGCCGGCAGACCAAACCAGCGCATTGAGCTCGGCAAAGAACTCATGCTCTTCCTCAACACTGAAGTCCTCAGACATTTTTCTTTCGTTGTTTCTTTCTTTGCAGAGGTAAGCAGCACATTTATTCTTCTACGCTTGCATTATTGGCAGAGCAGACACTGAATGCGCACTTTCATCTGGTTTGGTCTGCCGGCTTCCGTAGCGTCGTGAACGTGCATGTGCACGCTTTCAGGAAATCCTATACACTACTGTTTATGCTCTAAAAACATTCTAAATGACTTCGTTTCGAGTAAATTCTGGATGCTACCCACTCAGGACACTTGGGATACATTGGACGAGCAGTATGGAGGAATATTGACACGTTTTTTGTGGACTTTTATGGACCTTTCTGTCTCGGGCACCATAGACCTCCATTATTTGAATGTCAGCAGACAGCAAGAAGCCTCCCAGATCTCCAGATGCATTTGAGATATCAAAAAAGTACTCCAGAGTGTTGTTCAGCATGGGGGTGAGTAGAAAATGAAGGCTAATCATGTTTTGGGTGTACTATTACCTACTAAAATGAAGGGTAAATACGCTTAATTTAAGACGTGTAATTATTTCTAGATTGTTTTTGCAGTGTAAGACAGCACAAACATAGTAGAATGTGAGTAAGTGCCTCATTTTTCAAGCTGCTGAATAGTTAAATACTTGCACAATATAACAAAAAAAAAAATAAAAAATTGTTATTGCTGCTTGGATGTACTGATGAAAAATGTATAGCCTAATATCCCATTTCAGCTACAGCAATCCATTGTTGCTGTGTTACAGCTCTATTTATCTTCAAAATCAGCCATAGGAAGTGATGGTTATACCAATGCAAAAACAGAAAAATCCATATAGCTTCACAACCCAGTGCATGTTGCATTGATTTTCTTGATGGGTTATCAATTTGCATGTCTTGTATTGCTGCAGCAACTTAATTTGTACAACACATGGAAATTTAAAACTGAGTGAACCTGCTTGAGGAAAACATTATACGAGCTGTATAAGGACACCTTTCTTCACGGTTCAGTGGTAGTATACTTGAAATTTTTATCAATGAGGCATAAACAACATTCTTTTGCGTGTGTATATTTTCAAGCACATACTGATCAAGCAGACTTACCTGTGTCTCTACACATTAAAAAGCACACCCACAAAAATAAATACTCTGCACAATTCTCATTAAGTCATTGACTTTATTTCGTGTTGACAGCTTTGGAAAATGAATTTGTCTTTGTTGTTAAACAATAATAAAACATTTCACCCTGAATTTATTATGTCAGGGAGTTTTATCTGACATGCCACTTTTTTTGTTGGCCTTTTTTGTAATTTTGTTTACCAATCACACTGTATTAGATGAATATCTTTTAAATTCTACTGGTTTTGCCTTCAACACAAATGGATATCTCTGATACCTGCTGCTCTTTAAGTGTTTTTTGATGTTTGCTTGGGTTGTTTGTTGTCTTCTTTATGCTGTTAGGTTCTCTATTTTGCAGATGTGGAAGCAGACTTCTAGAAGTTACTGCGTATCCTCTGTGTATCTATTTTTGTTGTTTTCTTTTTGTTTCTCTATTTTCTGTATATTTCTTTCTCTCCGCCCTTAGTCTTTAGTCAATTTTTTTCTCACTGCCCTTTCCATTTCTGTGTTTGTTATATGCGATTTTACTCCTTAGATATTTTTTAATAAAGTTTCATACACAAGTATCATGTGAAACCTTTTGGCAACAGTCATAGTGGTTGGCTTGTGAAAGCAAAGCTGTTGGGTTATCATCTTCCTCATCTATTCCCAGAGCCAGATTGGCAAAACAGGAAACGCGCAAAAAAAAAAAAATGCTACTGAAGCATTATATGTTCATGTATCCTAAGATGACAATTAAATGCATTCAGCTAAAACACACACTCTCTGGCAGTGTTTGCAGTATAATTTAGTTGATCACCTATGTACCTGTGGCTTACTTAATCAGCACAGCTCACCCGCTGTCTAATACAGGAGATCACTTGAAAAACAGGAGATATTAATCAGTCTTTTTTTTCGGTTGACAAAATTAGAATAATATACCTTTTGAGAGAAACTGTTACAAGGTACAAAAAAGCACAATGATGAGGGACTTTGTTACACTTGAATCCATTCTTTTGTGGCCAAGACAAGTGTCTTTTATTGGCAGCTATCGGGGTGTTTTTATTCTAATAGCAGTTAACAAGGGTGTATTTAATTTACTAATTGGCTCTGCTTGTAGCACTTCGTTCAAGTGATTACTTGGCATTCTTTGCCTTTACATGTACTCAACAGAATCATCTGCTGCTAAGTATTTAGGGTTTTTTTCAGTTGTTTTTTTATTTCAAGTTTAAAAGTTTTCGACAAAAAACCCCTAATGCCTTGGAAAAAAATCATCCCTTTAACTTCATATTTATTTACATTACAGCCAAAAACAGTAGTGGATTTTATCTGGGTAATACATTAAGCCAATAAGTAGTGGCACATAATTTTTAAATAGATGGAAAGTATAGATGTTGTATATTTATGTGTATGTTACATTTTAAGTGTAATCTAAAAAAAGCAATGCATGCATTTGGATTCAGTCCAGCATATTTCAGACTTAAAAGAATCCCCAATATCTGCAAATAGGGATCCAACTTCCTGGTCTTATACCTGCTGCAATATTAAGTGCAGTCATGGTATCATTTTGGTTTAATCACATATAAAAATGCTTCCCACTGCATTAATATGTGTTTGCCTGGGGTAAAAACTTTTCCCACTAACATTCAGCTATTGTTATTTCTACATGTCCAGATATGTTAACATGTGCACATTCACTCTCTCTATCATCTGTCATTGTACAAATGCCTCCGGCAAGGACACAGTAAGGACAGATGTTTTTATGTGCCGGTTTTTACTTGGCTTTCATATTTGCTAAAAATAGTTGCATACACGGTGTCACCAACAGTGTTGGGCACATTACTTTGAAAAAGTAATTAGTTATAGTTACTAGTTACTTCTCCAAAAAAGTAACTGAGTTACTAACTGAGTTACTCCACAATAAAAGTAACTAATTACAAGTAAAAGTAACTATTGAGTTACTTTTGCGTTTCTCGCCCCCGTAACCCTCACCACCCAGCCTCCACCTTCTCGCCGTGTGTTTCCAAAGCCAGCTGAATAGAGAGGTAGACAAAGACAAGAATCTACAGAGAGTTTAGCATTTATTGCAACTCAACGTAAATGACATCAGGGGGGAACGCGATGTGAAGTTTTATAACAGGACATTCAGATCCGGTGAGTATATGAAATTAATAACTGGGGATGTCTAATTCTGAAATCCTGTGTGTTTGGGTTGTTATAGATACTGCAACATCTATCTATCTATCTATCTATCTATCTATCTATCTATCTATCTATCTATCTATCTATCTATCTATCTATCTATCTATCTATCTATCTATCTATCTATCTATCTATCTATCTATCTATCTATCTATCTATCTATCTATCTATCTATCTATCTATCTAGATGTATACTCTGTGTGTGACATAAAATATGGATCTCCATCCCTGCCACAAAGGCCATCAAATAATGTTTAAAATAAAAAATACAGTAGGTTGAAAAGGCAGAGTATCCATCCATCCATCCATCCATCCATCCATCCATCCATCCATCCATCCATCCATCCATCCATCCATCCATCCATCCATCCAGATTTCTCCCTTTCTCCATATAGGCTATCATTTCTGGCTGTTGTCAGGTTCATTTGATCGTTCACGCTCTCCATAGTTCTCCTGTGGCGCGAGCACAGGGCGACTGTTGCGCGCCTTTAGCGAGCATGCGCGTTTCCTGTCGCTTGCGCGGTGACTCTTGCTGCCTGCGCTGTGCGGAGATGCAGAGGAAACCGTATGTGATGGGGAAATGCAGCTCAACGCAACACCGGTATTTCCATGTGGAAAACGCTGTTTTGCTGCTGGATTCCTCCTCACTCTCCATCTCTCTGTGTGCTGTACGTTAACACCCACCAGCAGAAACACCCACCCATTCAACTGACAGACGGAATCTCATCCTCCCCTCTCTCATGACAAGGCGCGCACCTCTTGATGACCTAAAAAATAATCTTTAATATCTCTTAAACAAAAGTAGCACAAACAATATTTTTTTCTGCACAAATCTGCACTAACGTTGCACTAACCATTCAGTCTATTTGCAGAGTTACGCAGCTGCGCACGAGTCCTATCATGAAAAAAGGTTCATTGTGCGACCTGAGTAACGCGCAGTAACGGGGTGTCTGCAATGGTAACTGCGTTATAGTTACAGTCAAAGTAATTAGTTAGATTACTCGTTACTAAAACAAGGTAACGGCGTTAGTAACGCCGTTAGTTTCAACGCCGTTAGTCCCATCACTGGTCACCAATCACTTTAAGTTTGATAAATCACTTTGTTGATGCTAAGGGTTTTGTTTGCCTGTCTTCCAGCTCTGGCTGTGCAGTATAGCTTAAAATATAAGCCATTCATATCAAACAATATCATTAGTGTTTTTGAAATAAGGACAAGGAGAACAAAGCTAGAATTTAAATGGTAACTCTGATCTTATTAAAACATAACCTTTATCTTTTAAAGGTAGGTCACCAACCTGTCTTAGTCTGGCTCTTGGAGATTGAGAGGCAAAATCCTTTTCTCTGCCTGTATCCCACAGAATACCGTCTGGATCTGAGTTTAGTGATACTAAGCAAAATATCATTAACAGTATACTTTGCAATAGAAACTTTTTCAGTAATTCCACTGAATTTAAATTTACAAATCTAGTCATTAAAGTATGACCTGCATATCCATAAAGGCGCAGTGCAAAGGTGTGCAGCCGCTGCCCATGGATTTTGCAATTACAAGTGGGTTTTCACCCTCTGAGCATTTGTAAACAGCTTGGCACACGCAAAGCACATGCAGTTTTATTTAATACAAGCAAACATTTGAAGATCAGCCCTTAAATGTTTTACAATGTGTCTCTGCCACATTTAGCGGAGATGTCTATCAGTCGCCATTTACCTTTAACTTTGTGCATTTTTTGTCCTCTGGAGATGACTCTGCGGTACATCTACACCTTGTGGACAAAGGACATTCCTTTGAGGACCAGAATGTTCACATTTTGGATACAGAAAATGGGTGGTTTGAGAGGGGTGTGAAGGGCCATTTATGTTAAGAGAGAAAAAACAACCTTAAACAGAGGTGGTGGACTCAGATTCCAGCTTCCAAAAACTTACAATTCAGTTATTGAGATGATTCCTTCTAGGTATCACCACAACCCCCACCCCATCACAGACGAACAAAGTACCTCCTCTCTTCAGCCAGGCGAACAATCCCTCCTTTAACGACCGACCCTTCACAATCATAGACGGGTTTCAGGTATTACAGGAGATAATCCCCCTTTAACTACAATCCCTCCTTTAACGGCAAACCCCTCTTTAACAACTGACCTTTCAGAATCATAGACAGGTTTCAGATATTACAGGCTAACAATGAAACCAAACGACCTGCTCGTCAGTTTCAATTTGCATGTTTCCAAGCAATACAAGGCCTGGTCTATGTAAAGCCTCAAACTCACTGTGGATCCAGACATTTGAATTGAGAAAGCTCTCTGGAGGGGAGGCGAAACGTCTTCAAACCTTGGAAACCAAGTCCAGTGGATTGTTTTTTAAACTTTTACGAAATTTTCTTGGAACTTACTATGTGTAAACAAGCTAAACTAAAGTTACTGAATAACTAAAACTGCTATTATTATTCAAAGATCTGACTTTTAAAGTGATGCCATGACATCCAGTCTCTGCCACATTTTCCAATTCATTACATTATCAATAATATCACTAAAAGCAATATTACTAACTCACCTTGCATATATTTAATTTCTAAAAAGCATTTTATTTAATTAGATCCCATATATATCAGTCTCAAGTACATGGATGCAAACAACCTTTTATGTTAACATCAAGAATGGAAAGGTAAACTCACCAAGACTGAAAGGGGGGTTTGAAAAATTAGAGCAAACACAAAAAGTTAAAACTGAAGCGCTGACCAAGGAGTACTTTCAACGTCAGGGAAAAGTAAAAGATTAATGGCAGAAGTAGCTCCTATATTGGCTCCATCTTGCAGTGAAACACAGATAAGCTCTGAGTCAGTTTTCAAGTCTAAAGGTGTAAAAAGAACACATATGGTTAATCAAAAGGAAAAACAGCAAATTATGGGAGACGGAGAGAACCACTGAAAGACAAAGCATGGAAACTGAGAAAATGAGGCTTTTGAAATAATTTCCCCCCCTCCAGGATGGTGTCACAGTTGAACAGAAGCCTAGGTCAGATGATATAAAGAGAAAAATATATATATAACAGCAAACAACGTCCGAAGAAAACAAATGATCCTTATTTTCTGATTTAAAAGAAGAACATTAAAAGTTATCCAGGTAGTTATGTCTTCAAGAGGTCCACCTTAACTATCTGCAATTGTGAACATTTTTGCCATAACGCTAGACTTTCTGGTACAACACAAATAAATTTGACATACTGGAAGTTGTCGGGACAGTAAGATGGAAACCCTGCTGTTTCTGGCAGCACAGTCAAGACTTTTCTTAAAGATGGGTGTAGTTGGACTCTGTTCATGTCAGGATTGCGCTACTGCACTGCAGTAGTGAACTTTTAGGCTTTAAATAGAACAATTAAGTAAACAGTAAAGTAGTTATTTGACCAGTTCTACTGTACCAGTGTCTCCAGTGTTAGCTCTGTATTTAACCACCATATTTTTTTTCCATCATAGGTAAGTGAGTTAAAGCATTACATTTTTTCAGTTACTCTTTCGATTTAATGGTCATAGCATACAGTATGTATTACAGTTGTTGATTAGCTGCATGCACATTTATTTTATTACAGAAATCTCCAGGAAATGCCATACGAATTCTGCAAATGTAGTATTTTACTTACTAAGCCATTATTCAACTCATCTTTTTTTCTGAACGATTGCTCTTCTCCAGATTTACATGATTTGAAGCGGTAAGCGGCACAAGTAGAATAGCCCTCTACTTTAGAGGTGCGGCCAGCGCCCGACGTTTCCGTAACCCTTCAGAACGTGCCACGGTGCTTTCAGTGGAAACACTCTGATTGACTAGAGTTTCTGCGATCAGCCTGACAGTCCATTATCTAAGGCAATGGGAATATCATCACTGACCTTCACCAGTGCAGCTTAATTGATGGGCTCTGAAACCTGACCTAAACTGCTCAAAAAGGTTAATATTGTCTACATGCTCATACACTTATCAACAACTAGTTTCTCAAGACATTTTCAGGCTTTGTAATTGATTAAGTCATTTAGATTACATGGGGCTTTCGTAAGTAAAGGTTTAATTACAGCTATGTTAAAAGCTTGTGGTACATATGTTTAGATATGACTTGCTTGAGTTACGAAGATCATAATTAAGTTCATAGCTGTTTAGTCATTTGGACAAGGTTTAATGGAAAAAGGGTTCTGAAGCTTTGACTTAGCACAGGAGCCTGCAACCTACTGACGCCAAGAGAGATAGAAAAATAGAAAGAGAGAGAAGTAGTGAGAAAAAAACGAACCAGGGAACAGGTATGGTGAAGGAAACAATCAGCAACAATATTTTTATGACTTCAAGTATACATTTCTCAGCACATCAGAAGTTTCCTTGTTACTTTTCAGATGCATTGCCTTGAATATGAATATAGATTTCAGTATTTTAATTACCATAAATTAGGTAAGTTTAAAGCATAATTGAAATGCGCTTTTGCCATCTTCAAATTTACTTCAGAAAGTGTTTTTAATGCCCAATCCTGCCCATGTTTTGGCTGTTAGTGCTATGTGAACAGCAACAAAGGATTAATAAGTAAGTAATTTAGTCTCAAAATGAGTTTACTTTTCCTTGTAAGGATGTAAATGAGACATTTTCCCTATAAAAAACTCCTTTATCAATTTTGATGGAGTGATAAAAATATCTAAGTACCGTATTTTCACGACCATAAGGCGCACCGTACTAAAAGGCGCAGTCTCAGTTATGTGTGCCATTTCTGTATTTAACACACACATAAGGCGCACCGGACTATAGGGCACGTTTTTTATATACAGGTACATGTCCTCTACTACCTTTAAATACCTCTACTGTGTATTTAAAAATACAGCGGGGGCAAAACTGAGTATGACTGTGCTTTATTCATGTATTTATTACAAAGTATTAATCAAACCTGGGAGCTGGCCATGAGACAGACACATCGCTGATGACACAGAGCTGTGATCACTCCTAAATTAACTTAAAATCCTGAAACCTGCCGAAGGAATATGTTCGCTTTTATTGCCGGTATCCTGGTGCCTGCAGTTTAAATTATTTAGATGAAAAACACCTGCCAGCCGCCGCGGTTAGGCTGCTGTTGAAGGGATTTCTACTGTCGGTGCACCGCTGGTATGTGGGGGTCTGAGCGCCTCAGACAGAAATAGTATAGGCACGATAATAATCTGGATGAACTGACTGCAATTATTAAGTTTTCAGGTGGCCTTTCTCACTTAAAAACATATTAAAACTACTTTATTCCCACTGATCACAGTAAATATAGCTGCAAGATTTAGATTATTTAGATGAAAAAACACCTGCCAGCCGCCGCGGTGAAGAGGAGGAGACGCGCCCAGAGGCTGCTGTTGAATTAAGTTTTCAGGTAGAAAAATAGAGCGGGAGCAAAACTGAGTATGATTGTGCTTTATTCATGTATTTATTACAAAGTATTAATCAAACCCATCAAAGTCATCATCCTCTGTTTCTGAATTAAACAGCTGCGCTAAATCAGACATGCCAATTTCCCCTTCTTCGCTGTCAGAGTCACTTTCCGTGCAGCGCGGCTCCTCAGAAATAATGCCGGCTTTTGCGAAAGCTTGAACAACAGAGCCAGCAGACACGTTAGTCCAAGCATCTACAATCCATCCGCAAACTGTGGCGTTAATTGCCCGGCGCTGCCTTCCACTTATCCTGAAACTGTGGTCTGCGTCTGTCATCCATCGCTCCCACGCCGCTCGCAGCCTTACTTTGAACGGCCGGTTCACACCGATGTTGAGTGTTTGAAGTTCCTTTGTCAGACCCCCCGGGATAACGGCGATCACAGCGTTCATTTGATTCACCTTTTTTTTCACATCGGCTGTGAGATGGGCACGCAGCGATGGTGATGCGTGGAAAAAAGCACCTGGTCTCCTCACATACACCTGCCTCAGCCACGCTTTCATCATCTCCTCATCCATCCAGCCTTTTTCATTTGCGTTAATATCATATGTCATCAGAGCGCTGTGTCTGTCTCGCTGTCAGCTCCCAGATCAGCTTCTCTGATTGGTTGATGCGGCGCGTCCAGCAGCAAAACTTCAATTTTTCCATCTGAGCAGCAGCAGCGCGTTGGCAGATGCTTAAACGCTCCCGCGCAGCGCCTGCTGCTCAAAACGCGCTGCGGGACCTTTTGCTGCACCTATACTCACGCCAACCATTGACTTTGCATGTAAACTCGCTGCTTCTGCTGCGAGCGGTTGAACAGCGAGCACAGCGTTAATTTGTTTCCCCATGTTTTTCACATCAGCTGTGAGATGGGCACGCATGGAGTTACATATTAACAGCAATGGTGATGAGTGGAAAAAAAACACCTGGTCTCCTTACATTCAGCCACTCTTTCATCATCTCCTCAATGAGGTGGTCTCAAAAGTCGCAGTTACAACACACATAGGGTGCACCGCACCAAAGGGCGCACCGCACATTTTGAGGGAAAAAAAAAGACGTTTAAGTGCGCCTTATAGTCGTGAAAATACGGTATGTCATTTTAGGGCTACAATTCTTCTTAATTTTTTCTTATCTGTTTTAAATATGTGGCATCTCTGTTTATTTGAAGGCATTTTTACTTATGCGTCGATCAATATTTGCAGTGTGCTACTACAATCTTTTAATCAAAAACACTACAGTAGCTTAATATGTAGAACAATTTAACCTGCATGGTTTGACAGTTTTTTTTTGTGTTTTTATTTTTTACTCAGGGATACTTGAACTGTACCAATAGTGTGCTAAAGAGAAACTCTATTACAGTGGATGAATAGTATCCAGAAGGATTGCCAAATTACAAACTTTTTTTTTAACATAATCATTTACAGGAGGTCAAACCTTAAGCACATGCATATACTTGACTTTCATCTGTATCAATATTTTTAATTAAGTTGTTCTGACCTTAACCAGGAAAAGAAAAAGTCCCTGTAACATCAATGCCTTATTTGTACAAAGTGTGATCCTGCTGGGTCTTAAAATGACAAACAACTTTTCAGTTGAAAATGGACGATTCTGTGCTACTGGAATATAAATCAAAGCTTAATGCACAGTGTTGGAAATGAATATTATTCCACCAAGACTAGACGTAAACCATATAATTACACTAACTACTGAGAAGGAAATAAATCTGCCCATAACAGCAATACAATTGGTCTACAGTGATTTGATGTTTATAACGACTGAGCTATCCAAAGTCAGGGAGTTTGAGATTGAAAAAACTGAAATAAATGTTCAGAGAAAGTTAATAATGTGTTCACTCATAAATAACGATTTATGAGTGAACACATGACTTCAGAAGTGAACACATGAATCGGGAATCAGATTTCAAGGTGGTTAGATAAATGGCTGGGCTGATAAAGAAGCAAAATTTTTGCACATTAAGACGGCCATAAAAGTAGCTCCAAACAAATGTCTTCCTTTGTAATGCAGTGCTCATTTTTTTTCCTTTTCCCTGATAGTTACCTGCATGAGTGTTATTACCTTTCTCGGGATGGCATCCTCCAAGTGTACAGACAGCTGGGTACCAAAATTAAGCAATTCATTGAACAGAGTCATGCTTCGACTCTGGTTACCTCTATATAGTAGCAGAGTATGTACTGTCAACTACATATGGTTATAATATGCAATAAATAAACAAAAAAAATATCATTGCTGACGATGATATGTGATGCTGACGTCATTATCAGCAACAACGAGGCAAAGTGGCATGGCTTAATCCATGATTTCAGAACCTGAATCCCTTTTAAAATAGGCCCCCCTTTGGGGATGGCTTTTTTTGCTGGCATGATCTCTGTGGATGGTGGTCCATCTCCACCAATTCAGATATCAAACAGGGCATCTCACAAAACCTCTACAGATCAGAGTTAATAAACATGATCAATAGGGAATGCAGATACTTTGACTAATTGTAACAGAGAAGAAACTTAACATTGACAAATGTGCTGGTTAAAGAAGTGCTAGCAGGGTCTCTTCTTGTGAGACTAGTGAGTTGTCTTTATTTTTCCTTTGGAAATATATGTCACATTCAACAGGCTGCATCCCCATCTGCACTTGAGGAGCACCGCACATGGTGGGTTACGGAGCCAAGACTAGTAGTGGCGAGATGAAGCCCTTAGACTTTTCAGCCAATTGCTCAAATCCTAAGCAGAGGCATCAACATGCCTTATTTTCCTTTTGCTTCCATCAAGTGAAAAATAAATATAAAAGTTGTAATTGTAATTACCTGATTTCTATTTTTTTTTACATTAACCCATAAAGTAAATAAATAATCTTAAAGTGTTTGTGTGATGCGGATGAAGAGATGAAAATCAGTATAATCTTAATTTAATCAAGTTTATAATTCAATTGGAGGATCCAAAAGAAAATGGAAACAAATCGGCGGGGAGGTGAATGTGTTCGTGTTACAAAGAACGGATGTCTATGGAATTTTATTTAAAAAAACTTTTACTGTGTTGGGATTAATGCCGTTCCTCTTTCCAGACCTCTATAATCTCAACTCAAGAAAATGTCATAAGAGAATAAATAGTGTTTTGTTGTTTCTTAACCCCACAAACCCATGTACCAATTACTGAAGTAATGTGCCTGGCTATGGAGGACTAGAACATTATCGCCTCCCTATACGTAAATGTTGGATTTCCCAAATTTGAGAAGCGGTCAGGCCAGCCTTCAGAGATTATTATTGGCACACCTTATATGGCACGATTATCGCATAACATTTTGCAATAATCTGGGCCTCTTAGAAGGAAAAAGTAGGGGCAAAAATCCGAAACCATTATCTTGCCTTTTGAACCCGGCTTAACCAAAACTAAGTCTGTGATATCCCCAAAGTTGCATTGGCAATCACTGAATGTGATTACGTTTGGAAAACTGAAAAAAAAAAATTGATCGTAGGCGCACTTTCTGAGTCTATATTCAGCACATTTGAAAGTCGGGTGAAGACTCTCAAGCAAAACCTTTTGGGGTCACTGTGGCAAAAAGGGAGGCATGGGACAGAAGATATTCTGTGTGTGTGTCAACACATTTGGAGAATCAGGAATTACAATAGAAGAAACATACATTAACTATCCTGTTATACCATTTTTGAGCTACTGAAGTGTAATTCCAGTGCATCATCACTTTATGGAATACATGTATGTCAAGATCACACTGGAGAAAAGCCCAGAAAAGTTGGCAAAAATTATAATTGTCTGCTGCCTGTTCCGCAACATCTAAAGGGAAAAATATGTGAAAGAAATAAAAAAAAAAAAAAAACTTCTATGTGGTAATATAATGCTCCTTTAGTAGGATTTTCCTTTTCTAGTGAGATATTGCAGAGGAAATGCCTTGTTCTGAAAATGGATTCTGGCTGCTGATTTTGTCAAAGGAAAAAAAAAATCCTTGTTTCAGATGCTTTCACCCTCCATCTGTTTTCTCTCTATCTCTGTAATTGCATTAGCGCTGTCAGTAAGGCAATTTTTAAGGACAGCTGCCGAGTTTTTAAAGTACTGTCACAAAAATGGCTCCATATGTGGTCCGATGTTCAAAAAATGTTTTTTTTAAACCCAGTAACTCTGTACAGTTTATGCCCAACAGTGACCTTATAGGAATCTAGTTCACCCTTAGGATGCAACACATGGTCCTTCACAGAAGAGCCGGGTTATTTTATCAGGAGTCAGATGCCTGCTTGCATCTCATGGGGTGAGAAACAATTGTTAGCAAGATTCAAATTCTGGGCAATTGTGGTTGATAGTTTTAGTGATGTAACTTTTAAATACTTTAAAAGTAAAAAGTAAAGTAAAAGTAAAGTACAAATACTTATGAGAAAAAATAAAGGAAAAGTAAAGTACAGATTTAAAGGTACTATGGAGGATTTTTGCAATTTTTTTAAAAACACACCCTCTCCACTCACCAAAAAATACAGATGCACAACCCTGTACCTGCTCCCAAGAGGGAATGTCTATTAAATGCGTGCGAGAGCATGCACAAGCCCATTTCATCTCGTGCATGCTCTGTTTAAAAGTTGCTGTTCTCATTGCTCATACAAGCTTACTGTGCCTGCATATCCGGCCTAACCCCTAAATCCCTCAATCACTATATATAGCGGGAACTTTGTAGCAAACTCGGTTAATTTACCGTCCAGACAGATGATCACTGCTTTTTACTCTCTGTTAGTCACAGTCCTCCTCCACCGTGGGATGCTTGCGCCACCTTTTTATTATTCACCGTTGTCGGGTAGTAACAGCCAATGGTGACAGCGGGCAGCTGTGACAGCAAATCCCATAATGCTTTGCAAGGAGAGCTCTCTGCACAAAGCATTCCAGGGTATATCTGCCTCTTCTGAGGCCTTTCTTCTCATACGCTTCGTAGACACACTCTTATGACCCTCTGCCATTTTCAAAGAACTGCGGTAAGAAAGGTGAGCTTCAATGATTGTCTGAAACCACACCTCAACACACGTATATGCCTGAAGGTGCGCATGCGAAGAAAGATAGCTATTTATGGCAATGAGCATGTAGGATGGACTTACGTAAAATATCAACAGAATGATTCACAATTAGGAGGACCACTTATTTAGATGATCCACCCAGAAATAAAAGAGCATAGCTTTAAGTCCTTTACCTAAACAAAGGTAAAACAATTACAGACCCCACACGCAGGCTTCCTTAACTACACATTTAACACGTTTCTCTACTTCCACACCTGAATCAAATTGCTGAGTTACCTCCTCAGCAAGCAGTCCAGTTCTTCAGTCCCGCTAATGATCGGTGTGCTGACGCAGAAACACTCAGTGTAGGAGAACGGCCCTGGAAGACCACCATTGAAGAAGCCTGTAAAGTGCACTGCAATACAAATGTAAAATATCATTTTTGCTTTTAAAAGATATAAAGTAACTTAAATTTTTTTTTTCTTTTTTTTTTTTTTTCTTTTACAACTAAACTGCATAGAACGTGAAAGCCAATCAACATGTAAATAAAAATTTATAAGGATGGATGTCTTGGGTCTCAGAATCAGTTTAGTCTGCTATTAGACTTTTTATATGAACAAGCGGACAAAATCGTCTTTTGCATTTTTTTTTTTTTTTTTTTGGTGTTGTTGCAGCTGTTGCGTCGAGTCGTTATGAAATTTTTTTTTTTTATAGATATGAGCCAGTTTGGAGAGAGTAAGGATTAGCAACTACAGACATTTGTTTGCAAATAGTAGTAAAAAGTCCTCAGAAAAATGACTAGTCAAGTAAAGTATAGAAATCTAAAAAAGCTACTGAATGGACCACTTATCCATAAATCAACATTTTTGATCACAAATTGTATGGATCAATCTGGATAATTTTAATAGTAGGGCTGGATGACATGGCCGCCAAAATGTTTATCACATTCATGATATAAGTTGATCTGATATAATATCAATAAAAAAACAAATTACACCCTCAGAAAAACTTCCATGAATGCCAACAACATAACAGATCCACGTACAAGCTTGTAAACATCAATTTACTTCTTTTTTTTATAAAACTGATCCAATACAACACCAAAGATATGCAGTATAACACATAGGAAAAATGTTAATTAAAAAGCTAAATCCTACAGTACATAAAACCCAGGACATCAGTCAGTGACAAATGCTGCAATTATAATCCCTATAATAATGATAATAATCTACTCTGAAACATCGGGAATATAATAGTACTGTTATTTAATAATATTCAAATAAATACTGACACTCAATTATTGTCGACTCCAATCTTATATGGATGTCTACATGACCCACGCATTTTTTTGATGATTTACTGCACATTGTTTGAAATCCTGTTTTTGTCCAAGTTATCTTCAAGTTAAAACAGAGTTTGTTATTGGCTTAGCCTGGAATGTGATGTAATTAAGGAGAACTAACATCAGTAGCTTTTCCCTTAGTAGCTGCTCTCTGCTGACTTGCTCCTCTCACACATGGTGGTTAATTAGGAACTGACAATAAACCAAATTAGATAATGAAAAGTTCAATCATGATTTCCATAAATTCAATGAAAACAAGTCTGCATTATCTACCAGTTCAGTATTATAATTTGACATTTGTTTTGTGTCATTCAGTGGCATTAACTTAAAGCTTTTGAAAAAATTAGAACAGTAATTTTAAGAAGAAAAAATGCTTTGAAATTGATGAAAATGAGTGTGCCTCGTTTTTCTACTCTTAAAATAATGATTTGGGATTAATTTTGTGTCAGTGAGTCACTGGACATGAAAGAAAGATCACTGTAAAGTTTGTTTGCCAAGACTGTATATCTGAAATATTTATTGATGGTCCCAGCAGGGACATGGGAGAAAGGAGCTGCCAGATGGAGGCACCTTCTAAATTCCTTAAACTGTAGCTCCTCCGGTTTCCTGGTTCTATCCCTTCACCTTTCCCTGGGTCAACAGTTAGAACACTATGGTGTGCTGAATGCGGACAGCTTTCATTAAAAGACAGACATAAATGATTTTTGTCAAACTGAGACTACCGTAAAATAACTACAAAAAACAAATGTTACACAATGTAACAAACAGTTAAAACTTTTCATTATTAAACCCAAAACATATTAAGTTGTGCACATTAGCATGTGTCACACTGAATAGGTAAGAAGACTATTAGTTTTTCCTCAACTCTGTGAGCTGAGCTGTACCTAAACTTCTTGTCATCAAAGATGTCATGAAATGATTGTGTGCAACCATTTAGCTCATATTGGCAGATGGTGGGAAATGGTGGCCTAGTGTTTAGGGCATAGGGCTTGGAATCCTGAGGTTGTGAGTTCAGAACATGTCCACCCCCACAGACTGCCACTCTGGCTTTCTGAGCAAGAGCCTTAACACCTGATTTCTTCCCGGGCCACTGCAAAGTGGCAGCTCACTGCTCCCCAAATGGGATGGGTTAAATGCAGAGAGTAAATTTCTCCATTGTGAGATCAATAGAGTTCAGTTTTAACTGAACTGACAATAGGAACAATCCTGCTTGCTATATCCTTATGGCAAGCACTATTTGGACAGCACTTATCACGCCGACTTCATTCACATTTCTGCTCTGCTTTATGCTGGTTGATATGTTTATATACTTAAAATAGTGGGAGTTCTTGGTTCTGATGCATTTAACTGGAGTTGAACAAGGTTAGAAATCACCAATACTGATATCTGACTGAGGGATTGGTGCATCTCTAGTTAGAAGCTATATGTAGTGGGTTCTTGAGTCCCAGCTGGGTGTTCTTTAAAGTGGGACTTTTTTTAAAACCATGACCTAAAGACGGACATAAAAAGAATGCTAGGCCTGAAACTTTTGATTACTCTGAACACAAGAGGCCCTTGATATCTGAGGAAATACATCTTTAAGCAAGAAGAAAGGGAGCCAACTTGCCTTCTGCTGTGTGCTGTTTTTGAGATTTAACATGATCCAAATTAACTATCTAATAATCTCATTAATGAATAATTTAGGATTCTATTTTTGAATCTTCATTTCTGAATGTTCCTTAATATTCTGTACAGCTATTTATTGAATCTACTTGATGCCTGATGAGTGCATTTGTGAAGATTTTTGAAACTTATGTAAATCTAAAGTCGTTTAGAAGATCAGTACTCGTATTTTGGCAGGCCAGATACTTGAATGATTCATAGATGTGAAGCGAGATTCAATCACTCTCTAATGTTTCAAGCTACCTAGGCAAGACATGTGTTACTCAAGATTCACACTCTAGGGGATCCTTTTATTAATTTAGTGTGAAGGTAAAGATAAGGAATATGTAGGTCAATCTCATGGGAGGACTTTAATTCTCTGCTGAGTAAGGGTGCCATTAAACTGCAATGACATGAGATTAATGTTCATCTTGTAACTGAGTTTTACTTTCTCATTGACTGTCGAAACTGTCTTGCAACACCAAGGCTGATGAGTTTTCAGAGGCTCTTTTTAAAGAAAGTACAGTACAGTAACCATATGAAAAATGTTGGATGTGCTGTTTAAACAGGAAGCCGATCTGGCTGAGTAAGGGACATGCTGTAAAAAACTCGGCCATCAGCGAATCAGCAGTGTGAACTTTAAAGTTGTGATTTATAGGGCAGATTACAAATTAGCTTTGTGGTGCTTAAATGAGAGTCCTCAAAATTTGTGATCAGGCTGCGGAAGAAGATCCAACAGAAGAGATTAACAGCCTGTGGCTATGAGGTTTCTGGAAACATACACTTCATTTTAAAATTGGTCATCAAAGTTGCTCTGTTGATTATTTACTGTTGTAACAATATTAATAAAAGGCTGAAAAAATGTTTGCATCAAAAATTTTGAATGAAGCCCTATTTCCAAATCTTTCAAAGTTAAAATCAGTTTTTCTTAAAAAAAAAAATACTTCTCTACTTTCCAGACATTGATTTCCTATCTCTTTCTTTCTCTCTTTTCACAGGGACCCTTTAAGCACCACCTCAGCTTGCAAACTGTGCTTCAGTGTGCATATACTGTACACACATCTCTGCAGGTGCTCGCGGCTCACACTATATGTGTATGTGAGATGACGAGAAGCTAAGTGACTACCACAACTGCCTAGATCAGACGGCCTTCTGTGCTGCAAGATGGATTAAAGCCCTGCACCTCAGGAGATCAAAGGTAGGAGTGGATGTTTTGTAATCAGCAGTCACTCACCTGTCCCATTCAATGGCTACATGAGACGAATGAAGTGAGGGAAAAAAATGAGGAATAACAATGAGTCTAAGGACGAGGTCTTCCTGCCATCTGTGGAGTTTAGATCTGGACATTGAAGCCTGTCAGCTCTCTGCGTACGTGAGAGGAAGTAAAGAAAGTTTTAAGAGTGTTAAAACTTCATAAAATTGCTGTCGAAGTAATATTATGGAGTTTTCAAATTTCCATCCTACATGTTTAGTGATTTAGATTGCAAAATGAGACCTGGTAAAGCTTAATATAACATGTTTACTTATTGAAAAAGGATTTTTCCTTAAAATGTTTTTTTTTTTACTTGCAATCTAAACCACTAAACATGCATTGCTTCGATGGCAATTTTATGAGGTTTTCAAATTTCCATCCTGCATATTTAGTGGTTTAGATTGCAACTTAAAACTTTTAAACTTTTAAGGAAAAACACTTTTTCAATAAGTAAACATGTTACATTAAGCTTTACCAGGTCTCATTTTGTAACAACATTTTTGTAACAACACTCTTTTGTGTTTAAGTATTTAGAAAAATCTGTATGAGTAAATGTGTTTGGAAGAACCAGCAGGAGCACAAGGACTTTCAATATGAACGGATTCATGGCTGGCAAAATTATGTACCTTTTTTATTTACTCTACAATTAGTATGAAATTATCTTTTATCCAGATTGGTGGGCTGCTGTCTTTAAGGCTATTTCAGACTATTTAGAAAATTCCTCATGTGACTGTTATTGCCTCAAGTTTGATTATTAAGCGAAATCCCTTGGTCATACTGGACTGGATTTATTTAAGGCTTTAAACAGTAGGCTGTAATAAGTGCTGTTTAGGATGCAACATGGCTCATTTAAAAGATTACTTTTCTAATTTGTTTTTTTTTATATATATATATATATTTTTTTTTTTTTATTTGCTTTTCTTTTTTTCCTGTTTTGGTACTCTGACCATTTAAAGGCCACATTGTAGGAAGTAGATTTATTTGGTTGCTAGGATTGGTATTTACCAAAATTATTGGTTTTATGTTGTCTTGCAAAAATATGTTTGCCAAAGTAATCTGCTAATTTTGCAAAATAGCCGAGTAATTTCCTCTTTATGTTTGAAGTTTAAACTATTTAAAGTCACTTTTATTGGTGGATTATGTAGGAAAATTGCTGCAATAGCTGCTGTTGTTCACCAGCTGTTCAAACGACAGTCACAGTCAAAGCAGTCCCCCCTATTCTAGCCTTAAACATCAGAATATAAAATACTTTTTTACAGCGACTGCACACTTAAGTGAAAGCATGACATTACCGCTGCTCCTGATATGAATTATTGATGACCCCTTACAGCAGGCAGACTGGAAAGTCATTCAGTTCTTTTTTGTCCTCTTAAAATATTGTTATTAAAGATAAACCAACATCTCCTAAAATTGTTGTCAGCAGGTCAGAGTTTCACAAAAACTCCAGATTAGAAATTAGCTTAAAATTTTCTTAAGAATCTTTGAATTAATAAAAGTGATAATCACAGACATTGTCAGCTACTTCTATTTTACAGATGCAGAATCCATACTGGATTTAGATTTATTTTGTGTTACAGGCATTTTTTTTAAACTTAAAATTCTGAAAATCCAGCAATTTATTGAAGCAAAAACAAAGCAGCTAATGTTACCTGTTGGGTAATTTCTGTCTCACACACATTTCAAAGCAATCTCATCCGCTATAGAAAGTTCACTTTGAATATTGCTCTTGTTGAGAATTTAGCTTTATAGTTTTACTGCTAAATTATGTATGGACTGGGAATACTAAGCAGATAAGATATAATTGTTGTCTGAATGAGTGGAAAGCATTGCACATTTTCCCCTGGAGATAATATCCGATTAGATAAAATACATGTTGTAAAAACTGAGGGATTCTGAGAAGTCTGTAAAATCTATTGACGATTCTAAAGTAAATATTTAAAAGGCCTTTATAATGCACCAAAGATCTGCACCTTTATATTCCTATAAATTGTATAGAATCTTGTAAAGCAGCATAACATAACAAAAATTTGTGTTGTTACTCAGTTTAGGATATTTTTACTATTAGTTCTTTGTAAGCAGTGTTTGTTCTTCCTAAGTAAGTCCCTTCTTCTCTAATCCTAAAAATCATAGCTGCACACTCCCTACCTGCCACACTTTGTGTGCGCACCTTGATAGCCAACTTATCAGCCCAAGTATGTATAATGGTCTCCTTGCTCTTAGCTGGAAGTCTTGTTTGTCAACTCCCTATAAACTGATGTGCTCAAAAGAAATGTTCAAGTTGTTTGCAGAGTTCCTAGCTATCATGTTCCCCACACCTTCTCCCTCTTTAATGCTACCCTGGGCAGTTGCCGACATGCCACATTAACTTACAACCTGAAAACTTGCATGGATCTGGATTAGGTCAGAGGAGTAAAAGACTCCCGTGAAATGCTAATGTTCTCTATCTTCAGACTTGCGTCACTGCCATTAAAAATAGTTTAAGGCTCAACTATGTGACTGTAGCAGCATTTCAAAACAGCTTATCATATTTTGGCTAAAGTGTTTTCTGTCTGCCACAGGAAAGTGTCTTTGTGCAAGAGCTGAATTTGGGAGAAAAATATCAACAGTTGGGATCATTACTTGTGAACTTGAGGATCCACCCCTGAATTACAACCACTTTTCTAGTTCTATAAACAATTCCCATAAACCATTTGCTAAAGTGGGCTGGAGGAAGAATCAAGCCAAGAAAAGCCTACACATTCCCATTTGTTTCAGTAATTAGTTGCTGTATTAACCGAGCAATTATAAATAAAAGTCTTAGAATAATTCCGAGTAAGATCACTGAAAGTAATTAAAAGTAATTTTAGCCAATTTGAAGAATATCATGATCTCCAGTACTCCCAAGAGAATATTCCCTGAAATATTAAACTGAACTTTCCACAGAAGAAAAATATATATTTTTAATGTTAAAACATTAAACCACAACAGCTATTTGTTGAGCTATAATTCCAAACTGTCTTTGTAAAAAGGGAACATTTTCTTTTGGCTTCCTGTTTCTTATCTTTCCCTGTAAAAAAGGTGCCGATAAGCCCACATTTTCTTTTTTGCCTCAAACTTTACAAACTTAGCAGATGAAACAGTTTTTAGCTACCTTGTGCTTTTTCCATTGCAGTTTTAAAACATTGTCTAATTTGTACATCTCAAAATTTTAAGATTGAAATACTGTACCCTAAACGTTTTCTTCTTTGTAACCAGCTTTCCCTGAACCTATTTTATTAATATCACCATCCATTCCTGCAAATTTAGTTTTTGCCTTTTTCCCAGAGGAAGATTTCCACAACTAAGCTACAATTTCCAGCGGTTTAACTATAACCAAGAATTTTCCCACACTGCCTATGTAACATCTGTAAAGTCACTGCAAAAGCTTATTTTGAGTTCTGGTCTTGTGCATTCGAAGGGTTCTTGTACAGGACAGGTAAATGGGAGGCCTGATCTTTTCCTTTTTGTATAGGCTGATTTTTGTAGGCAATGCCACTCCCTCCATTTGCTATCCATTGTTAATATGTGATTTGATTTGTAAATATCTTTTGCTTTTGTATTTAAAGTTAGACTTGTCTAGCATTTGTTACCTTTGTGTAATTTTTATCATGTTGATGGAAAAAGCAATATTGGCTTCAGTAATTGACTAAAGAATATCAAAAGCACCTATCTGGGAAGCGTTACACTGAACTCATAATAAACTGTATCAGCATTGGCCTTAAAGAAAATGTATTGGTCAATCTCTTCTCTGACCAACAGTATTTTGAGATTATATATTTAAACAAGACATGATTACAGTGTTACAACACTGGCAGTTGTTACAAACTAAAAATCTAGTAACAATTAATGTTTTTGTTGGTTTTATTATTTTTTTTAATCCATGCCTCAAAATAAAAATGCTTTAAAACAGTGCAACATGATGAGTTCAAAAGCATACAATACTATTTTTTTTTTTAATAAGGGATCTGTTCCCAGAGATAATGAATGTATTTGATTTAAAATCTACTATAGCTTCAGTTCAAATAGAAATATCCACTTATTTTCAAGAGTTGGGAAACTCGAGCATACCAAAAGCTATTTGAAATGCAAAAAAATATAAATGCTAGCAACAATAATTTGAGACTAAATAGTGAGGGCAAATTAAGAGAAGTCCATCAAATAAAAATGGGAACTAAATGAGTTTTAAATGGTATAATATACATTGGAATGCTGGGAAAAGTCAGCTTCATGAAGGCATATCGAAGCCTCCATTTTCAAGGGTTTAACATGACCTTTAACATAACATTATAATCTGTTTTTACCAGGATAAATGAAATAAGAGGATAGAATTTTAAAGGATTGCCACAAAAAATATCACAGTTTTCAAAAAAGTATTTTTCACTCATGTTAAACAGGATGCAAGGCTGCACACAGCCGTTTTCAGTGTGTAGTTAGGGTCTAACATTTCTTTTTTTCTTAATTTCCACTGATTATGAACTTCCCCCCTTTGTTTTTTAATGAATACATAACCAGCATCAGCGTCGAGTTCAAATGCCTGCAGCACTATAGGCTCACACACCAACAGGGAATTCCTGTGTGACTCCCTGTAGAGCAACCACTGTATAACTGAGTCTAAAGTCCGTAGTCTATGGGGCTTTTCAAAACAGCAATTTAATGTCTTTCTTCAGAGACATAATAAACGTGCATGCTGTAGTGTAAGGTGTATACCGCAGTCAGCAGAAAAAAAAAATCACCTGGCAATCTCGAATAGCCTGAAGTGTAACTCTTTATGGTACAAGCCAACTGTGCAAAAACAGGCAACAATTTCAACAAACAATGGCTTTCTGTTCTCCCTTTACATCTGGGATACCTCTGCGTCCTGTATATTGTTATTTTATTGCTGAGGAAATGAGCCCCAGGAAACCTAATGAAATACATATATTCTTTTCCATTTGTTTCCTACAAGACAAAAACAAAGATTAATCTTTATCGCAAGTAACTCTTTCAGGACAGTAATGGAGTGCCTGAGAGTGCCTTATCTGTATGAACAGTTTTCCAGTCTTTACAAACCTTTGTTAAAAAAAAAAAGAAACTTTCTGGTAATTTGGGGAAAAAATAAACTTCCTCACCACATTATGTCAACAGCACAAGGTGATGAAACATCACACAGAGAAAAGTTTAGCTGAAATGATGTGAACAACTTTCATGTGTTGCGGTAACAGTACAGCCAAATTTATATTCACACATGGGGCAAAAACTACGGTACTCATATTTTTAAAGTCACTGTGCTATCCCCAAAGGCTATTCCTTAGACGGCTTCACTTTCTTGTGAATACAAATGCTAGAACACACACTAGGCTTTAGAGACGTAGAGTTTCTCCGAGGCATCAGCACCATGTGAAATCTACTACTGACAGAATTTAACTTTTTGCTGACTTTGGCTCAGGCAAAGTGATCTAAAGAGTCAGTTTTAATGCCCACGCATGCATTTTTGCATACGATTTTAGTGTCTAGAATCACCATGTTGCAGATTATTGCCTCTCAGTGTGGATCACCTTGAAATATCTTAGTTCCCTCTCTGTAAATCCACCTGCTGGGATTTATTCGAAAAAAAAAAAAAGTAATTGTTTCCCTTCCTTGTTGTCTCTGCAGATTTTTTTTTTATGGCCAACAAAACCCATACAAAAATATGGCTTATGCTCTATGTATTTTCTGAATAAGTTGCATACCTATGTGAAAGCCCTTTGGGAAACTCCTCCAACTCCCATTGTGACACAGCACACAGTGAACACTGCAAACCATGAAATTGCATTTATGCCTCACCCGTACAAGGGGGCAGCCCTCAATGGCGCCCCAAGGGAGCAGTGTGGCGGGACGGTACCATGCTCAGGCTACCTCAGTCATGGAGGAGGATGGGGGAGAGCGCTGGTTAATTACTCCCCCCACCAACCTGGCGGGTCAGGAGTCGAACCGGTAACCTTTGGGATCCAAGTCTGACACCCTAACCGCTCACCCACGACTGCCCATACCATGCCCATACCTATGTGTGTGTGTTTATAGATTTATGAATAAGAATTTACCTAATGAACTTTATTTCTCCATCAGCCTCCTTTTGATCCCACCGGTTCACTGGTCTTTTTCCTCTTTTCTTCTCCAATGCTCCTGAAAAGCAGAGATAAGGCCCAGTGATGTTTGTCTGCTCCCTGGCAGATTACTGAGTCAGACAGGTACAAGCATTTGGCAGACGGTAATAATATTTTTGAGTCCAATGCAAAATTTCATTGGAATGCTTAGGAATTCCATTCCAGCCTTTAAACCATCTTGGCTTGTTTGTGTGTTTTTTTTTTTTTTTTTTTTTAATTATTAGGGATGTAATCTTGAAAAATCATCAAACACAAAGAAGTCTTTTTATTTCACAAAATAATAAGTAAACTGTGATTTTTATTAACTGTTTTCATTGCATAATTACACTCTCTGGGCCTATAGTTTGTTCCTCATATGAAAGATGCAAGTAATTGAGTTTGTTTATTTGTGTATATAAATATATTTATTATGTTTGACCAGAATCCAGCAGATTTGCTGACAGGAAAGCTTTGATCCACAATAAACAACAAAAGAGAGAGCAGAGTTTAGGAAAAAATACCACTAAAAAGAGATCTGAAATTGTGTTTATGGGAGGTTTAGACTTGATGCCAGTTGTATCTGCAGAAAAATGTTATCTTTAAGAAAAAGTATGAAGGTCTTCCGCTGAGAGTTAGACTTGAGGGGAGAACTGTTGAAAGAGATAAGGTGTTAAAAAATGGATGTGCAGCAATAGAGAGTGACTTGGAAGATAGTCAAATTGTTGTAGTTCTTCAATTTTTCTTGTGTGGTCGCCCAGCTTTAGACTCAGTTTGAGCTGTTTAAAGCTCTTTTTGATGTATCTCTTAGGCAAACATCCCTGTTTGTACCCTCGGTTTTTGTTTGAGTAACTTGAGTTTGATCAGAACTGTTTAAATAACAGTTTCAATATGTATTGAGTCAATTGTGATATTATTATGTGTGGCAGAACAGAAAAAAATCATTCACCATTCAGTAGACAGGTCCTGGTGAATGCCTGATAACTACTGGAAAATTTGATCTGAGAAAAAGACTGATGTATAAGCATGGGTAGGGGACAATGGTAACAAAGATGTTTTTAGTTTTTTCTAACCCTAAAAGTTTTCTAAAGATAAATGCAAAACAGTTACAAAGGCTGAGAAAAATGAAATCCAATAAATAACTTATCTGTAGCCCAGACTAAATTAAAGAAGAACTCAGATTTAGGGCAATAAAGGTAGAGTTGGGGGATTAAAAAAAATACTGAGCCTAAATTTAGCACATTTACAATGTTCATTGTATGGCACTGTTGGAATATAGATCCCTTGTTGAATGATCAAAAGTTCCTTTCGTTCTAAACGGCTTTAAACACAACTGAATATTATATGGCTAAGGACCAGGGTGCCTTCAGGGCTTTCAGCTTGAAATCAGAGGCCGCATCTGGCCAGGTGATTTTCAGTCTGAAATACAACAGGCTTATAGAGCTTTGGGTCATGTAGTACATTGCTCTATCTCTTGCTTTCAGAAAAAAATGAATAAAAAAAAAAGTCAAGGAAATAGCATCAAAATGCTTTAGTTTAACAGAGTTTAACAATATTTGATTTCTTTATCTTGATAGAAAAAATATTTGATTTTATCCTTCCATTGGTCTGGATAAATCAGAGTTAAATTAATCCTAAATCACATTTTCAAAGTGTTCAGTTCATGTTAAGGTATAAAACAGCAACATATTTTGAACGTTTTTTTTCCTTTTTACTCAGTACATTGACGGACAGATATTTACCATGTGCTTGTCTAAATTAAACAACAGCTTAATTTTCAATGTTGTGCAACTAAATATCTTAAGAGTGTGGCATGCATTTGTTTTTGGTCCCTTCTCAAATGTGCTTTAGATAAGATCTAGTGCACTTGTACCACTGTTGGTTTAGCTGTCAACAGAAATATGACTGCTTTTCCCTACATACAGTATGCAATCATACAACACCTTTTACTCTTCTCACCTAGGAAAGAAAATATTCCATTATAGTTGCAAAGTCGAGAACTATGTCTGTCCTCTGAATTCAACAAATCCCTCTCCTTGATGAATTGACCTGCTCTCTAACCACTAGGCCATCAAGAATAAAGAAATAATATAGCAAGGAGAATTGAGTGGAACATCCAACATCCATAAATGTCCTTATTGTGGAACACAGTAAAGAAATGTATGTCTTCAAATTTAGTGGAAATAACATTTTATCCAAAAGATCATGTCTCTAAAACCTGTAAGATATAAGGCCTGAACTTCAAAATGTTGGTCTTTAAACAAGTGCAAAAAAGAAAAACAGATCTTCAAAGAAGGCACAAAATAATTTATGTATGCTATTCAGTAGGCTGCACATCCAACCCTTTTGTTTTTTGCATGTGTCCCTTTATTAATGTGAAGATAACACTAATGACCAAACTGCACATTTATTGGTGGTGGTTATGCAAATTTTAATATTTGCTACATGAATCTGATGTTAAATGCATATTTTTTAGCACGTTTGAAAGTCAGGTGCAAACTCACACTCATAGATTTTTGTGGTCATTGCATTGGTAAGATGTTTGAAAATGGGGTGATCCTCTATGCACATGTAAATATATTTGGTCCATCAAAAATAGCAACAGAATAATCAGAGAAATCTTCTACATAAGCTGGCAGAAAGTAATGCAGCAGGGTGGTGGGCAATATTTATTCAATTAATCCCTAAAGGTAAAAACAAACAAAATAACTGAACTTAATGATAATGGCACATTAAAAAAAGACAAAATAAAACATTAACAGCCACCAGAGAAGAGCCATCAGAGAGCCAAAGGGACATTGGAGGGCAGTCTAAAAGCGTGCTTCTCTTATTTTTGGCAAGATGGATCTTTTATTGCTCTCAATGTTCTTTGCCAGGCTCAAAAGAAATCAGTTTTTTTTTAATATAATTATTTTGGGCCTGTCTTTCTAAACTACCCTTTCTATTTGACAACTTCCCATTACAAAGCAAACCTGCAGTTAATCTTTCCCCATTGGTACAGAAAGCAAATGATTCGATCCATTATTCTTTGAATCAGCAATCATTCGTTTTTCCCTTTGAGATCCATGGCCTGAGCCTCACCTGCTGGTTTGTTTACTAAAGCCACCTGCCTGGCACTGTGCCGCGCTGAAACGTGTGTGGTGTTGCAGGCCATGACGCAAATCTTCGTTGACGGAGATGTTTACATTTATTGTTTAAATTTGTTTATTATACAAATTTTTACAGCATTTGAAACATAATGAATGTTTGTTTGATGTCCTGAACACCATATTAAGACAAACCCCCCCCCCCCCCCCCCCCCCCCCCCCCCCCGAAAAATAAATCTCTTTTAAAAAGATCTAGGGAGCCCAAAAGGGGGACATTAAAGAGCTTAATGCTCCTCTGGAGCCGCGGGTTGCCGACCCCTGCCCTAGTGGAATTTAAGTATTTTAAAGGATTCAGAAGTGGATGTGTCCCCGCTAAGATCCCAACAATACTGGGCAGTCAAATTTGGACATCATTGAAGCTTCCAAAACCTTCAAGATTAGAGCAAGACTACTTACAGAAAAATACCTTGTCTGAGGTGTGACACTATAATACTATATTGTTATGTAAAAACAAGTCTGAAATCTATATTGCATTGCAGCTTTTTTGATAATTAATACACTTGCAGAAGCAGATGAGCAAATGAATCCAAACTGGTTAAGCTTCAGTGTTAAATTTCATGATTTATAAAAAAACAAACAGGTGTGTTTTTATTTAACCTTTAAGTTGATAGCAGTTTCTATTCATTATTCTATTGTTAGCTAATGCATTAATAAAACAATATATAACAAAATTATGTAATCCAGAAAAGCCAGGTTATTTAAAGTAAAATCAGGCTTTTCCCTTTTTGTTCTACCTGTAGTAAAGACTCATCCCCTTTATTTACGACAGATTATCTGTAATGTTGCACAATACACTCAGTTCAAGTTTGGAACCACTGAGGTGTTTGTGGGTCGGTCCCAGAAGATGGACCTCCAGGTAGTCTGAGAGTGACCCGGCAAAATAACAGCTGTGTGTCTAAACATTGTCAGTTGGCAGCATCAGATATGTGACTGTGAAAACTGCAGCTGCTGAGCTCTGAATTCAGTTACCCAGGTGTGACAACATGCTGATTTCAGATCAAACTGAGGTATCCTCTTATCAGTTTTATCACTGTGTTCCTAAGGTGGTCAAAGCCAGTGAACTAAAACCATTTAACTCTGAGATCATCTATCTTTTTTGTTCCTTTCCAAACCTTTTCTTTATTCTAAATGGCATCTAAGTAGCTGATAATACTAACATTTTTTCTGCTTATTTCCATGTAATTGTTTTCCTTAATTTCTAATTGAACATGTTATTGTATTGATAGGTAAGTTCATTTTCTGAACAGTTGAGATATAATCATTATTTTTACTAGAAAATGTCAAGATTTTGATTCTCAAAATAGATTCATTTTCATATTCTCTTCCACACAGTAATCCACAAGATGGAATGAGAAAGGGGGTTTACTGTAGACTTTTGGGGTGATTGAGGTTAGACATTTTTCCTTATGACATTTTTTGTTAAATATAAAAAAGAATGTTCTCAGTTGCTAATGAATCATGCTTTTTCTGGTTAGTTTTCCAGCCATACATGCATACAGCTGCCTAATTTAATCACAGTGCAAATGGAAAATCCAGCCCTCCATAAGTTCTACTCAACACAGGTTACATCTACCTATGAATGAGCTCCTTTGTTTCAGCTATCTATTCTTGAAAGATAAAAAAAAAAGATTCTTCTCTGTTATTCAGGGTTTCTTCGGGACACATTTCTTTGAGTAAGTGGCCATGTTTTCCTATTCTGCAAGTGACTGTGGTGGCTGTTTAATAGCACTGAATATCTTTCTCAGGCACAGGTTTTTAGAGTCAGAGGTTTAGAAATGGACAGAAAGATTAATGATTTTCAAAGGGAGCATTACTGAAAAAGAAGAAAAGAAGTCCTGAGGAGACAAAAATTAAAGACCACCCAGTATGCGTAGCAGCAAAAAAGGGATGTGGAAGAAATAGGAAGATAATAGCGTGTAAAGAGGTGAAGGCTGAGATACTCGGAAGAAGATGAAACCAGCTGAGGTTTTACTGAGAGGAACTGAGGGAGGGAAATAGATATATGATACTTCAGATGTTTGAAACAGTTGGTGAAGTAGGGAACGAACTTGATGAATGACTTTGTTCGGCAAAATGGCTCCGCCATCTTTCAGAACACAAGGAGGAAGGGCAATTTTGGGAGGAGATGGAGAACAGCTGGATCCAATGGTGTGTGGTGAAGGGTGGTATTATTTTAACTTTGTTGAACACCTTTCAATCTTTTTATTTTTTTATTTTTTTTACAAATCACAGCTGAACTGGATGCTGTCACTGGAGAAAACTGATCAATGGATCAGTTGGGTGAGCTAATCTGTTCATAATGAGTTTTAAAATGGCCTTGTTGAGACTGGTAAGACATAAAGTGGGTTTTCCACTTATGATTAAAAAAAGCAATTCCTTGGACAAACACGTCTGTAACAACAAAATAATGATAATAATAATCAATGAGAGATGAATGAAGTAAGAGAGGATTATGTTTGTTTTCCCCAACAAAAAAGATGTTCTAAGGAGGAACAACATTATAGAATGGAAAGGAAGTATTTTGATGGACTTAAAATGAGTAACGCAAATGTAATAATTCTAAGTATTTTCAATTCAATTCAGTTTATTTATATAGCGCCAAATTCACAACACATGTCATCTCAAGGCACTTTACAGTTCAACCAGATCATACAGTCAAATTGATACAAAGTTTTCTATCTAAGGAAAACCAGTTGATTGCATTGACTCATTGACTCAAATACAATCCCTCACACTAAGCATGCTTGTAGCGACAGTGGAGAGGAAAAACTCCCTTTTAACAGGAAGAAATCTCCAGCAGAACCAGGCTCAGCGTGAGAGGCCATCTGCTGAGGCCGACTGGGGTTCAAGGAGACAGAAGCAGAGATGCAAAAAGCAGCTGTAAAAGGCGGCCCCGTCCAGGAAACACACAGCCAGGCAGACGAACTCCGAGCCAGCTCCCGTGCCAGAGGACGAAGAGAGCACATCCACTCAGTCACGGTCAGAGAAACAGGACCACACTGGAAAACAGGCAGATCCCTCGAAAATATTTTTTATACAAAATAATAAAATAAATTTTTTATAGACATTTGCAACTTGTTCCTTTGTTTCTCTACCAATAAATGTTGGTGGTATTATTGTCTTCCCATTACACTATATCTCCTATGTTCTTGTAGTTTAAGGAAGTTAACATGTCTGTTTTACTTCAACCATATGCTCTCCTGTTTTCCCATTTTGAAGAGTGACTAGCTTAAATTCATGATGTTGTCTAAGACGTGTGTCTATGGGTCAGAGCACTAACCATTCATTAAAAATGTTTAAAGGTTGAATCAACTATAAAAAAGTGACGATTAGTGACGAAATGTAAATGATATAGTCAAATTTATTATATAGGAATTTTTGTATTCTATACCATGCAATGGCGTAATGACACAATAAGCAACATCATCTGGGTGGGCCCCATATGAAGTACAACACCCCTAACCCGTTTCCGTTCTTCCAGCAGCTTTCCTTTTTCTTTTCTGGAATCCACTTAAGTACCTCTTTTTGGTATCCTTTGTAGCTAACACATTGTACGTAACGGTTATGGTATTAATCTACGCTCTGCATTACCCAGAATTCCAAGTCGTTTTGTAAAAAATAAAATACTCAAAAACATTGTTCTTTTAAGATATTTATTGCTGTTTGAAACCTATTATAAGAGTGTATTTTTCACCAACCGTCTAATGGACTATATACAGTTATTAAGTTAGTAATTAAAAGTACCACTGTCTGCTTTGCTATTGGTGTCATGTTTAAACGGCTCACCATCATGTTGAAATCTGTCATGTGTTGGGGTATAAATAAGCTCCAGTCAGTTAAATTAATATCAGGTGGGTTTAAGAGGAATTTTTCGCACCATTACATCTGCAAAGATACATCCTAGTTCTCAATTGTGTAGAGGGGCAACTAGGTTTCAGTGATGGGGCCCCTAAGCATCTGCAATCTCGGTTAACCGATATTTACCCATTGATACTATATCAGACAAAGACAGTCAAAGATCTGATTTGTCAGTTTCATTCATTGTGAAAATGCAGTAGAGGAGAACTTCTTTTAAGGCTTTTCATACTGCTTGGTGAGAGGTTACAATAACTTTAGACAGTTGGTTGCACAGAAAATGCCTTGTAGATATAGTTCAGATAGACATGTAATAGTCTTGTTGATGATTCTGGTGGTGATTGGAATGTCGTTTAAAGTTAAAAGAAATATTAATCAAAGTTATTGGGGGTGGTTGTACATACCTACTGTAGAGAAAGTTTTACTTTTGTTCTCCTTGCTTTATATCGAAAGTGGTGATACCCAAGAGTTATGCCATTTAAGAAGAAATACAAGACTAACCTTTAAAATTACTGTAACTCTATAAACATTGATTAAGCCTCTACATTCTAAATATTTGAGAAATGCATTTGTATTCAGCTCACTCATTCCACACTGTTATGAAGGAAAAAATGGGATGAATGAACACAGCTCACGTGGCATATTTCCATTCTCACTGGGCTTTTAGTTTTCACTCAGGCATGAACCTCTTTCCCCTGACAGCAAGAGTGGAGAGCATCTGTGAATGGCGAGGAGACAATTTACTGTTGAATAACTCTGGTGTTTGCATGTGAGTGACAGGTCCTTATCAGAGCTCCCGCCTGCTTATCAAAGTTGAAAGAGGGTCAGGTTGAATTAAAGACCAGCTAATTAAAATGTCCAGTGAACATGCCAGCCCTCATTTCATTTATCACCTAAAGCCTGCCTTGGAAACAGAGAAGTGAGATGTTGGCGAAGCCTGAAATGTGAACAAGGTGTGTTGGACTTCATCTGATGCTGGAGCAAAGTTCATTTACGTTGTGTTTGGTAGCAGTCAGGCTTAGTCTGTGCTATGGTATCTTGTTTTAATAGTCTGACTTGTAAATGATGAGTTGTATTATTTTTTTTTGGGGGCAATCCTCTTGCAGAGTATTGTTCACATGAAAGCAGAGTTGAATGGTGTCCTAGATAAAGAAATAAAGCTTGGAATTAGACATCTTTGAAAGGCGTTATTCTTAATGGTTGTTTCGTTTAATCTTTATGAGATAACATTCTCAAATATCAAGTTTTGAAGCTGTAATCCAAACCAAGGCTTTCATGTTTTTATTCTTTAATAGGCATTATGACTCTAGGGAGCATTAATAAGTCTGTGTTTAGGGGGTTTAATTGGCCAATATATTAGAATTGGGACAATGTAAACATTTCAGTATAGAATTGTTTATCCAGTATACAGTTTTCAAAGCCATTATATGAATTAAACTAAGTAATAAATATTTATTTTTAAGTACTTGAATTAGAGCTATGAAGTATGGCTAAAGCAATTGTTGAAAATTACTGATATGATACAAGAAAGCAGATGGACGGATGGATGGATTGATTCATGGATGGGTGTTTTCTAGAGGGTGTAAGAAAACTAAAAGTGCTTTACAAACTTGTTTTACAGGGTAAAAATTGAAGTCACTTTCATAGAGCAAATGTAGCAGCATCATTGAGAAATTTATATTTTTTAGCCAAGCAGAGTAAAAAAAAAATAAAAATTAACAATGTATCATCTTTTAAACAAATGCATTCTCAACAGAAATTATCTGTCATTAGTCAATATGGATGACTGATGAATGTCAGTTGTACATGTTGGTCCTTACTTTTATTTATATATATATATGTTGAACAGTGTAATTAGGTGCAAGTGTATTTTCAAAAATCTGTATGAGTAAATATGTTTAGAAGAACCAGCCAGAGCAGAAGGACTTTCAATATGAACGGATTCATGGTTGGCAAGATTATGTACCTTTTTTATTTGCTCTACAATTAGTATGACATTGTTGATTATCTTTTATCCAGATTGGTTGGCTGCTGTCTATAAGGCTATTTCAGAGTATTTAGAAAATTGTGCTACAAATATATATATATATATATATATATATATATATATATATATATATATATATATATATATATATATATATATATATATATATATATATATATATATATATATATATATATATATATATATATATATAAAATTGTAGCACAATTCTCCTACATTTAAAAGGTTTGTTACAAATATCATTTATAGTGATTTTGAAAGTCATGGATCTAATTTAGGATGTGCCAAGGATCAAAGGGCTTCAGAGGGGGCAAGGCCTGCAACTTGTTCTGAATATCCTTCTCAACAGTTTGAGAGCTACTCAGAGAAAATAATACACATTAGACATCTACTTCAAAAAAATGCTAAGAAATTACAATCTTTAATAATAAATATAGGCCGTGCAGGTGACGCAGCGGTGACCCATATACATACTGGTCATGTCCGACTCGGGTTTCAATCCGGCCTGTGGTCCTTTGCCGCATGTCTTTCCTCTTTCTCATAACCCCTTTCCTGTCAGCCTACTGTCAAAAAAACGAGCCACTGGTGCCCCAAGAACTCAACCCCCCTCCCCACAAACATATATATATATATATATATATATATATATATATATATATATATATATATATATATATATATATATATATATATATATATATATATATATATATATATATAAAAATTGATAACTTGATAGGGTTTTTTTCCGTTTCTGTGTAAGAAATGTATTAATTCACCCTGCAAGTCCACTGGGAACGCCTGTATCAATATCAACTGGTTAGAGCTTGCACAAAGCCTGACACAATAGGGTATTTGTACTCATTGGAATCCCAGACAGAATATCCAGGGACCTAATAAAATAAAGTGCTCTTTAAGAATAGAACATAACACCATTAATGAGGGAGCCAATGCCATCAGTTTGTGCAATCATCAAAGTGTGTTTTCTGTTTCAGCAGACTTTTTTTGTTGTGAAGGTGTTTGATGCAGACTGACACTGGGAGCGAATCACCCTAATGAGATGCCATGATGCTCTGTGGAAATGATTACCTCAGGAGGAGAGGCATTAGATTGATGAGGGCAATCTTTGCCTCCTTGCCTGAGATCTACAGTGCAGCACCTTTAGCACCATCACCTTATAATATAGGCAAAGACTAGCCTTCCTTCATCAGACCAAATGACCCAAAACATTTTCTTAGACGGTTAAAAGGGGGGAAATCTCTGCTGCGGTCTGCTAGCTTCAAGTGACAAAATCGATATAAGGCTTGTGCTTTCCCTGAGAAATGTGAATTTTTAAGTTATCATTTCCAGCCTATCTGTGCATGCTGATCAACAAGTTCCCTAAGACTATAAACAAGCTACAGTATTTGCATCAATCTTAACCCTGATTAAAAAGCTCCACTTAAAAAACAACCTGGGAATTTAAAATCTCCTAAATCATGTAAAAATTATGGCATGTTTCTCTTCTCAGGTTTTGATTGCTGATTAATCGATGACTTAGGTTATTGATGCAATAAGCTGATTGCTGAGTGTCCTTTTTTCTTACCGTTTGACCGAGCCCTTGGTGATTACCTCGGCAAAAGCGAGGTCACCCATTAATCAAGACTTGGTTGATCGCCTCCCAGGTCAGCAGTGATCTGGGAGGGAGGCTGGTGGAGGTGAATGCAGCAACAGTTTAATAGCCTACTCAGAAGAACCCTTTAAAGCAGCAGCTTTCAAATATAGACGTATGGTAGGGGTGTACAGCTGATTTAGGATGAGATTACAATTCGGCAAATTCAAACTCTTTTTCTTATTATTAAAAAGAGAACAAATATGATAGCTAATTAGATAAATGTCAGTGTTGTAATGACAAAGATTTATTGTTACACTGGCATACACCTTTTCAAAATTCATCTCTGTGACTAAGCATGTTATTAGTTAAACTGATACTATCAAATTATTACATTAGTAATTTTTAGCAGAATATGCCAGTGAAAAGCAAAAGGTCAAGCACACTTTTTAAGTTTTGGGTCTTGAGGTTGGCTAGGAAGATTAGGCTTTCATCACCTAAACCCAATTTAAATTAACACTACAATGTCTCTCCTCAAGGTCATGGCACTGCCCCTATTACTCAAAGAGTCAAGGCAAGGCAAGTCAAGTTGATTTGTATTGCACAAGTCAGCACAAGGACAATTCAAAATGCTTTGCATTAGTTAAACAATAAATTAGACGAAAAATAAAAGCAGAATTAAAGCAAAATGAAGATAAGCATGACAAAAAAGCCATTGATAAAAGAAACAAAACCAGTTGGAGCACAACTTTAAACTAATAATACCTCAGTTAACAGTTTAACTTCAACAGTCAAATGCTAAACAAATGTTGTTATTTTTTTGTCTAGCCTTTGAGTTTGTTTATTCCAGATAAGTGGAGTATAGGAATTAAATGCTGCTTCTCCATGTTTGATTTTAGTTCTGGGTGTACAGACTAGGCTTGAACTAGAAGACCTGATTAGTTTGGGAGGTTGATACACTGACAACAAATCTGTTATGTGTTGAGGTGCTGATCTATTCAGTGATTTATAGACTAGAATGATTTTAAACTCTATTCTATTTAGCTCATACATTCTATTTTTAAGTCTGACATTTGTGTCAGGAGCAGGAAATAGATGTGCTGTAAGTTAAAAAGCATCATATTGTCATGGTTTTAGTTCTGTTTAAGTATTCATTGGTTTTATTTCCATTTTGTGTTTCCATTCTACTTGTTTTTGGTTGTATTTGAGTCCTTTTTATTTGAGTTTTTCTTGTTTACCCTCTGTTGTACTTTGTGTCAGTCTCCTTCTCCTAGCTCCCTTCTAGATTCTTCTGTCCAAATCTGATGATTAGCCTAGTCTTTGTTCAGTCTCAGTATTATATTCAGTTTTCATCTTTCCAGTCAATCCAGTTTTTTTTAAATAGAGCCAATTTTGAACACATGTCATTTCAAGGCACTTTATCAAAAATGAAAATTTTAAGCCTATTCTTAATAAGTAGACAGGGTGTCTGCTGCAACGACTAAAACTGATGGGTTTAACAGGACTGTAGCATTGAAACTAAAAGATCTGTCTGCACTTGTACTTTTAGAGAAACTATGAACCACTATTAAACCTACTAAGGAACAATAAGATCTCTGATATAAAATTAGGCTTTTTTAAGAGCTTTTTACATGAGAAGAAGCATTTTAAATTATATTCTGGATTTAACAGGAAGCTAATGAAGGGAAGGCAAAAGAAGGGAAGGTAAAATTTCAGCTAATGGCCTGTTTTAGAGTCTGTGTACCATTACGCTAGGACAAAAAAAAGTTTGGTTATAGATTTGATTACCAAATTGTTTGTATCCTTTTGGTTGCTCCCTTAGAGGTCACATTAGTGAGTCAATATGACCCACTGGGTCAGGTTTAACCTGTATACCCTTGCTGACATCCAGCAACATATAGTTGACAGAGGAAGGATATAATTACAGGGATAATTTAAATTTCAAAATGTTATGTTCTTGAAAAATACAACCTGTAGCACAAGAACAATCAAAAACAACAAATTTTGTCTGGTGCAAATCCTCCAAAATGAGACATTTGATCACATTATCACAGACGCTCATCATGGTGCCAAAACCTATAGTGATAAAGCTTAGCAGCTGAGCAGGACAGTAATAACAGCTTTTTTTGTTTCTAGAAAAAATAAAATGTATGAATAACATAAAGTTTAGCTTTACTTTTATTAACATGTCCTATGGAATTTTCATATTATTTAGCTAGAATGATTCGGTTTGTTAAAACACTAATCATATATTGATAAGCTATAAATTAATCAATAAGCAGTGCTAGGCATAAACCGTTGAATCATTAAATTAATTCATCACAATAAGAGTTCCTCTAACCTCCTTTTATGCATTGGATCTTTTAAATCTATGTTTGAACATCTTTACATATAATTAAATGTCTAACTTAAAGAAGTATAAAAAAATGTAATACAGTTTTATCTGATAAGAAAAAAACAATTGCATTTATTTTCTTAGTTCGATAACCCCTGTTTCATGTTTCCCAAGACCTACAGAAAAGTATACTATGAAAATAATGAAGTGGATAAACACACTCTGTTAAAAACGTACAGTTAAAACTGTAAAGCAAAAGAAAAGTACATATTAGAAAAGAAAAACACAAGGCAGGAATTAAAAAGGCATACACAGTGGAAATGATAAATGTATTTTAGCCTTAAAGAAACATACAGGAATCATCAAGCATACAGGAAGCACAAAAAATGACTAACAGAGCAGCAAAAAAAATGTAATTGCCTTTCAGATCTGTGGTGACTTTCTGTTTTTATAGGATCCAACATACAATCCACTGTCAATATATGCAGTTTATTTAAAGTGAAAGTAGGATGTGGTTTATAAACGTTGGTTCCAACTACAACAGCAATGTGAAAGAATAACCTCTAGCACAAGAACAGCAACACTTTGATAAACAAAATTAAAACATTGAATTGTACAAATCAAATATAACTAAATTAATGCATAAAATATAAAACAGATTTTTAATGATGAATGAAGTAAAATGTTCCCTGAAACTATGCAGCAAAATATTTAGCTCTTAAAATTCTGTAAATATGTTATTGTACCCAAAAGCATTAATTAAGCAGTAGTTCTTGCGGCTACTATTAAAAAAAGAAAATTTGGCTAGTTTTTATTTTTTTTTTTTTTTCCACATCCTGCATACATTTTCAGTGTGAGTGTGTGCATGAATGACTAAATGTTGTGTAAAGGGGTTTGGGCTCCCCTTACTTGAAAAGGCTCTATATAAGAACAGTCCATTTTTCAGATATAGATGAATATGACCTATATAAAACAGCTAAATTGCATTTTTGTATATTAGATTTTAAGCCTTTAGCTTTTCCATTTTGATTATTGAAGGAAAAAGTAAATCTTAAAGGCTAAGATTAGATGATGATTTCAAAATGAAGATGCACAGACATTCTTTATCTTCACAATGATTTTTGAAATCCCAGCAATTTTTTTTATCATTTTTTAACATTTAACCATAGTTACACTTTCACCAGTTATACACACCCTTTAGTAGAAGGCTTTAAGGCAATGAAACTTACCAGGAGAATATTTTTTTTTAAACTAAACTCAAGCAGAGGCAACCTCTTCAGAACATTTTGTTGAAGGAAAGATAAAGAAGCTATTTGCAGTTATTTAATCTTTTAATTAATTAAAACTAAACGTGGTTCTAAGTTTTACACCCATTTCACCCTGGAGAGACTCACATGGGGAAAAAAAGCAATTGGAAAGATTTTAATGACATGATGATGCTTAGAGTTGACATTCACTTGGATGAGTAACTTAGGAAGAGGACTAAGCTTGGTGTATGCTTCACGCATCCGCGAGGTCTGTTCAGCTAAATTACATCATGTTGGGCTTTGACACCCTTCTGTGTGGACAGAATTTACTGATTGCAATTATTATTATGTTACCCATGAAGGAATCCAGAGTAGAGCCGCCCAACCTGTCAATCAACACCTTTTAAAAAATATCTCTAGTTGTATAGAGGGGTAGTAAGACGTTAAACTCAAATGTGGTTCCTTAAGGCGGGCCTACCCTGTAGGAGTTTTTGCCATTTTCAGGCAGATTCTCCAGTCGTGTAAGAATTTTTTGGATTCAACCTCAAAGTGCATCCTGCTTCGTCTATTATACAGGGGGTAATTAGGGGTAATTAGCCTCTCAGGACCACATCCCAATCAGAATTTGTACGGTCGGTAGAAAATCAAACGTGTTTGAAATTAATTTCATGAGCAAATCCTGCTGTTGAAGCAGAGCTACCAGCAACTACTGTATGAGCCAATTTACCAGAACCTTGAGGACTACTTCTGTGCAAACAAGGGAGATCTTCTTCTACAAGTTTGACAAATCTGACCAGCGCCATTTGTGCTGAGACAGAGGTGTGGTTTTTGGACGTGCAGTGTGAGCAGTTAGATCGCATTAGTGCGTTGGACAGTACAGTGGAAGAAAACACATCATGAGCTGTGAACTTTTAAACCCTGCCATTTCATCGTACAATTTGAGCTGTAGCCGAGAACGATTGAATATATCTTACAGTGTATGCCCATCTTTAGTGCTTTTCTCTGACACTGGACAATTTAAACTAGCAAATAAGACATCTACCATTATGTACCAGAAGATTAGCAGTATCTCTAAACACACCCTCTTCATTCTTGCACCAGCAGTGTCCTCCAGCATTGCCAATAATGCAACCCTTGTACGATTACACACATATTTACATAGCCATTTATCTATACATGTGAGTATCTATACAATATCCACCTGATTTATCTTTAGATCTGTCTTGTTTAGATTAATATACTGATTCACCACCTTTTTTCTGGTACATTGAAATTGTCCTTTTTAGATTAGGCATACATTTGGTGCCCCTCGATGTACAGATTGATAACGATACATGGCCTAATCAGAGAATTATTTACTGTCTAAATCTGAATATTTCTGCTTTCATATTTTCTTTTAGGTCTGTTACATTGTTGTATGAGACTAAACAGGGCTTTTTTTATTGTTCATGTTCAGATAAATTCAATTAACTGAATAGAGACAAATTTAATGTTATTGAGTAATTTCTGTGCATTTTAGTTTATCTTGGATTGAAAAAATATGCTTGTCTTTTTTCATTTTCCACAAGTACCATAGATAATCCTTTATTTTCAGATCACCCAGGTGATAAGGGGACTTTTGTCTCTTCTTACTATCCCATTACAGCATAATCCAAAGATCTGAACCACTCAGCTGTCTATCTGTGTCTCAGTGTCCATATGATTGTCTGAAAGAATGGAAGAATAATGGAAGCAGAAATTTATCGTTTTTCAAGCCAAATAAAACTTACAGCAGGTGGATGACTCTTCCCCTCGTAAACTGAATTGAGAAAATAAAATCTGAAATATGCCGTAATACTCCTCACTATTTGTCCATTGTGAGGCTGACGATGTCTTGATAAACATTAGGTTTTAGGGAGTTGTAAAATGTCTTATGTATATGAAACCCTTTTATTATTATTATTCATTTGCAACTATCATCATTGTATCAGCTTGCTAGACTTAAGATTGGGTTCTTTATATTGGTTCTACTTAGTATTGAACGTTATTATAATCTACCTCCCAGAAATTCTTATAATTTTCAGGGTATTTTAAGTTTGTGGATTCAAATCAGCAAAAGGGGAACAGATTCACCTTCAGTTGTCAGTGGATGGACAATTGGGGCCACTGGGTAGCTCAAATGGTAAGTCACCCGTCCTGCAAACAGGAGGCCTGGGGGGTTCATATTCCTGGGGGGGGGGTTGGGTGAGCTCCTAGTATGGGTCCTTAGGCAAGAACCTTTAAGCCAATGCTTGCTTTCATGAGGTGCGGCACAGTCGTTCGAGCCCCATTCCGACAGACTACCACTCTGCTTCCGGGGCACCGCACAGTGGCAGCCCACTGCTCCCCAAGGGGATGGGTTAAATGCAGAGAGCGATTTTTGTTGCTCTGTACTTGTGACAGTGTAATGACAAAATCCTCGGGGGAAAAATGAATGGTAGTTTTATGTTGGTCGACGTCTCTACTATAAGTATTCATCAACCCCATTAAACTATTCTTAACTTTCAATGTATAGTATAAAAGATTCCAGCTAAAAAGTATTATTTACAAGACATAATGAATTAATGAAAAAGCTGTGACATATGGCTTATAAATGTTCTTTCTTCATGCATTTCAGTGGCTTACATCAGCTGTATATTTTGTACATAACAGTTACAGAGCCTTCACACCAGCTTTAAAAGTGAATGAGTCAATCAGCAGATGCTGTGCAGTGACAAATTGGCATTGGAGGCAGTTCAGATTTTAATGTTTTTTATTTGCCAAGGTGATTTGTCATCTCTTGGAGGCCAAGTATTTTTTATGTAAAACAACAGACACATGAGGGCCTTGAGCTTGGAAGTATATGCTGTTAACAGAGGTAAGAGATCTTCCTGACACATTTGCCTTTATATCAATCAGCCCCCCCAAATTTTGGCAATTTTTTCTTTACTTGACATGTTGGTTCTTTTTTCTTTCTTTTTTTTTGTTCCAGCAAAACACATAGAAGCAGATCTTTTTGCAGACTCAGCTGTTATTCTCAGATAATTCCAAAAGGCTTATTTTCTCTATATCAGGAAGTGTTCCAGAGGTTCAATGTCATTGTGACTATAGTAGAAAACCATCTAAACCCTAATGGCACAAGACTTTTCAGTTCTGGGTGGTTTTCTAAACACCTTAGATGAACATAATTTCCAAACTTGTTCAAAATAAATAGATCTACAAAAATATTACGGTACCTGATAGAAATTATGGAAAAACACTTCTTGTTACACTTTTAGATTGTAAAAACATTATGCAATACATAGAAAAGGATGCTCATGGGGCAGAAGAAGACTGAACAAACTGGTGAAAAGACCACTGCTGTCTTGGGTTGCACTCTGGACTCGGTGGAGAAAGTAGCTGAGAGGAGGGTGGTGTCCAAGCCTGCATCCGTCATGGAAAACACCTCTCACCCCCTGCACCAGACTGTATAGGAGCTAAGCAGTTCCTTTAGTGAGAGACTTTTACACCCTGTAAAAAAGGGCGCTACTGCAGGCCATTCCACTCTGCTGCCATCACACTTCACTATGCTGCACTATTACTGCAATAACTTGTGCAATAACTAATGTGCAATCACTATTTATTACCTTGTATAATAACCAGTGCAGTAATACCATGTTCAGTACCCTGTCTAATACCCTGATGGGGAGTGTTGGTGTACTGGTTAGAGCACTGTTCTTGTGCTCTGAGAAGATTGCAAGTACGCAGTTTTATCCCCACTGCCTCCACTCTGGGTTCCTGAGCCCTGGTCGTTGGCCTTCACCCCTTAACTCCACACTGCTCCCTGGGCAACAGACAATGGCAGTCCACTGCTCCCAAAGGGGATGGGTTAAAATTCAGAGAGTGAATTTCCCCATTGTGGGACAAATATATTATCTTAATGCAGACCATTGCAAACAATTGAGATGATCTAAGTACATAGAGCATCCATTCCAGTACCAGTACAGTGGCCAATTAACATGTTAACTTGGTTCCAGGCAGAAAACAGGCACATAACAATTCAATTCAACTATGCTGTGTTTATCCCAAAGGGAAAATGAAAAATAGACTATTGAATGATATAGAACATGGATTAATATCCTGTTGTCCTTGTTAGATCTGGCCTAGGACAAACCTCAAAATGTATGTGGGAGCTTAAAAGTACACATACCACTTTTTGTTATGCAATTAAAATAAGACCATCAGAAATATAACAAAAAAAGACAGCTAACAAAATATACTTACATATATATATATATATATATATATATATATATATATATATGTATATATATATGTATACATATATATATTTATATGTATATATATGTATATATATGTATATATATGTATATATATGTATATATATATATATATATATATATATATGTATATATATATATATATGTATATATATATATATATGTATATATATATATATATATATATATATATATATATATATGTATATATATATATATATGTATATATATATATATATATATATATATATATATATATATATATATATATATATATATATATATATATATATATATATATATATATATATGTATATATATATATATATGTATATATATATGTATATATGTATATGTATATATATATATATATGTATATATATATGTATATATGTATATGTATATATATATGTATATATGTATATGTATATATATGTATATATGTATATGTATATATATGTATATATGTATATGTATATATGTATATATATGTGTATGTATATGTATGTATATATATGTATATATATGTGTATGTATATGTATGTATATATATGTATGTGTATATATATATATATGTATGTATATATATATGTATGTGTATATATATATATATGTATGTGTATATATATATGTATGTGTATATATATATGTATATATATATGTATGTATGTATGTATGTTAAAAATCTTTTTCTTGAACTGAATTATACATTATGTTGATTTTATATTTTTGTATTAGACTTAGAACAACAAGATTTGCAATGTCTACATTGCCAAATAGCTATTCACTAAACCTTGTAGGGACCTTTCTACTTTAAATAAGATGTCATTGAATCAAAGACTCGATGAGTCTGTGTCTTTGTCTAAGTGGGAAATTATCATACTTTATAACCATCTCGAACAGAAATTAGCCTAGATGATAATGACAAACATGATAGTGTTTAACTGATGTCCACACAGCAAAGAGCTTTGGCTAGATTTTTTCTCTCAAATTATACGTTTTTTCACTCGTAGACATGAAAACTGTTTAAAAAGAGTAAATGTTGACAACTAACTGACACATTAGTGTATACTGGGAAGAATCACGATTAATTTAGTTAAAATTAGATACAAACTAATCAAACTAATTGCGCATTTGTTGTCCAATTGTGTACCCAGCCCCCTCTCACATAAAATAAATAAAAATAAATAACACAGAGGCAAAATATATCTTTAAAACTAAAAAGAAGAAAGAGGGTTTTGCCTAAAACAGTGCAAAATGATTAAAGAAATAAAATTCATTATATCTGAAGCAGCACAAATAATGTGGTACCAGAAAAGTAAACAATGGGAGAGGACTCTCATTTGTAGCAAAAAAAAATATATAAATCTGTTCTCACTCACACTGAGCAAGTGTCCATGTTGCAAGCAAACTGCCATACCTTTGTTTCTCCGACTTTGTATAAATGCACTCCTGGTTCTTTTTAAAACTTTCCCGAGGCTAGATTTATCCTGTCTGTACAGTAGGTTTTCTCCATTGTGGATCTTTCCACGAGTCTCTCCGGCTCACCTAGCATGCCTCATTCTCCGATCAGTCTGACTCCCCCATTACACCATGGGAGATCAATTTCACCTCCTACTCATGAAGAGAACAGAAATATATAGACATGCACTGACTACTGTTTACAGTATATCCCACTGTCATAGGATTATTTGATATCTAACAGGTTATTTATTGTAAACATTTCATGTACATTTCAACTTCTCTTAAAACTATACTATACTTGAGGATTGTTTGGGGTCAAGCTTGGCAGTGAAAAATATAATTGCTGACTTAATTTATTTTGTTAATGGATTGGGTGGTTTGTCAGTGAAGCATGTAAAGGCTGTAGTTGGGGTTTACTGAAGCCAAACTTACTGAAGATTTACTTGAATTGATGTAGGCTTGCACCAATTACATGCTTTACAGATGGGCTTCCTTGCATGTGAGGGCTGTGTTGGGGCTAAAGCTGAAGTAAGATGAAGTATTTGTCCCTGCTGTTTCCTTTTCTGCAGAGTTAAATAGCTGGAGAAAATGATGGAAGGATGCAGCTGGACCGAATGTTGTCATACCTCAGTTGGCCCTTTTGGAACCTAACAAACACCATACTGCAGCACACTTCCTCATACAGTGGGCAGCGCACAGCTGGGCTGTAATCCTCTTATTTTTGAACATTATTCTCAGAGCTTGTTTAAATTGATCCAGCTTTAATGCAGTCTGCAGCCATACTGCTGGCATAACTCTTGGGGAAGCAGTGTTGATCAATTACTGGGTCCACTTCTTCTTACCAGAAAGCAATGCTCTTGGGTGAAACATTATGTTTACTTCTCTAAAATGCTGTCAAAAAGCTCTGGACTGCCAAGGCATAAATTGTGTCTTGCATGGGACAATTTTAAGCTAGGCAGCATGCTAAACCAACTGCTGTTTGATGATGCAATGGTGATACAATGGTATCTGGTGCTTAAATTTTACTAGGAAAACATTGTCTTGAATTATATAAAACTAGTTTTCAGATAGTCATGCATCCTGGGGTTACATTCATTGAATATTATGATGCAAAGGGCTTTGTGTGATCTAGAGCACAATAAAGTAGTGGACAAGAACTGTATCATCAAAGAGAAACACGAAAGGCAAGAATGGTATTTGCAAAGCCTTTCATTAAAAAGCTATTACCACAGCGATAGTGTTCTGAAAAAGCGGAATTAGAAGTACAGTATATATCTTAGACAGACCTAAGCATTAGCATCTTTATCCGTCATATTTTCCAGTAGGGCTGCTGGAGAAGTGATTATTATTTTCGGTAAGGTAAGACAGCAGTACCTACAGTACAGCAAACATGCTTGTTTTGATATAATTTGTTTTGATCTGTATTTTTCAAATAACTGTTGAGCAGTTTTGCTGCATGTTGCTTTCTAGTTACACATTTTCAGACATGTTCAGGGTTTGCAGGAACACTTCTTACTTACTGCACATTTTTGGGTTAATAAAGTGAGATTTAACTTGCGGTTTCAGGAGGTGTGTGTTGGAGACTATTTCTGCTTTCAGCTGATATAATCTTTTATAAGAAATAATAATCAGGCTGTCATGTGTCATTCTGTGAATACATGTCTAGCTGTGTGTTTGGACAACAAATGAAAGTGTGAGTTGAACGCAAATCATGGTCAAGCAGATAACTTGTACATAGAGTCAAATGGCAGCTGAATGGCAGCTCACTTCCCTGCAACTCCCAGCAAAATCCCCTCCATCTTCCAGCCACTGGAGTGACCCTCTCCTTCTCCTGGGCTTGCATATTTTTCCACTCTGACTCTCCACCCTTTCACTGAAATACAGGGTCTTACCAGTAGACAATGCTTCTCTTTAGATCTTAACTTTCACAAATCATGACAGAAAGATTATTTTAGTAGAAAGATTGATGTTATATATATATCCTACTCCTTTTCCACTATATGTTTTTCCCAGTGACTTTCTGATGCTGTTTGGTAGTGATCATGTTGTCTTCCGTATTCATTTCAATGTATTGTACAGCTTCATTTTAATGGATGTGTCAAAGATTATATTCACTTCTGATATTGTAGCAAAACTCCTTTGTGAAACTAAATAATAGATGGAGCTCAACATGAGAGGAACGCACCTTTTTAATGAGTTGGTTTGTCTGCCTGCAGGGGTTGCATTTCACAAACTAAGCTGTTTTAGCGGCATTGCTTTCAAATATAGTGGACATTTTTTCAATATAAAACAACTTCAGACACATCAATAACTGTTTTTTTTTTTTGTGCAAAACTCTGCATTTCTAATGAGGCATTAGATATAGTTTAAAACTCTGATACTTCTCAAAATACTTTGAAATCCAATCGACTTATAATGTACTTGAAACTTTACCTGAAGGCAGTATAAGTATTAAGATGCTTAAATTGACAATATGATGACAGTATTTTCTGAGGCACCTATGGCTACATTTGAAAATACCTCTTTCTTGACAGATGACAGACGACAGTCATTTACAGTAAGCTATTATAAAAAGATATTGGTTAAGAAGCTGCATTCCGATTGAGTGCTGTATCCAAGCATAACAGTGAAGGCAAGTAGCAAAAAAAAGATGGCCTGAAAAAAAACTGGAATAGTAACAGGGATAATTACAGCCTTAAAAAAGGTTGCAATGCACAGCCCATTCATGTACAGACTCCAGCTGGAGTCAAAGCTTTAAGAGCAACTGCACACAGATGCATCCCGGACATCATTTCTTAGATTAGGGCACCGCACTGCATCTTGCGTCTTGCAATAGCAAAAATAAAAAAGTAGTGAATTGTTGCTCAGTGACTAGATCATCTGTTTAGGGGAAAATGTAAAATTTCCATTTAATCATGAAATTAAGAGCCGAGAGTCTGAAGGAGGAGTAGTAAGGTAAAGAATCCTAGCTGTGTGAGATCCATAGGGAAACCCCCACCGTCAGAGAGGATTTGGAGCACCATGCCATCTGCTGTTGTTGCTCCACCGTATTTTATCTATTCAAAGGCAGGCAGACCATCTACCAGGAAATGTTAGATCATCTAATGCTTCCCTCTGATTACATGATTTATCAAGATAATTAAATTAATTTCCAGCAGGACAAGGAACCTGCTTATAGTGCCAACCATACATATAGCGGGTTTAATGGCAATTATGTAAGAATTCTTAATTAGTCCCCAGACCGATCTCATCTAAGCCCCATGAATCACTGGGTATTATTATTATAATATTCACTGGCCACTGTTGCACCAAACTGGGCTTCCTTAAGCCATCAGCGGTGCAACAGGTTTATCAAATTCAAGGTATATTTTATTCATGCTGTAATTTATGCAGGGCTGACCTGAGCAAGTATAAAATGTACACAAATGGTTTTAGAACACCCATATTTACAGTTATTTTCCAAAATGTAGCTTGGAATGGTACAAAAGCAAGCGCTGAATTGCCAAAGGGTAGTTGTTTTGGACAACCACATGCTTCAAGTGATTTCTTAGCATGTTTTTTTTTTGTATATATATTTAGAATGTATATTCATACAAAATGTACATCCATATACAATATTAGTCTTTTTTATCCCACTCTCTCCATATAGCAACACATGTAGTAATATTACATTTAGCACTAACAATGTTTTTGAAAGGCCAAAATTAAGAGAAAGGGATACAACAGAAATTTGAATCAGAAGAATTGAAACAAGACAGTAAAAATAAATACTGATCTAATCTGGTTAGAATATCCAAGAAGGGAGTCCATATCCGGTCAAATTTAGCCCATATACAGACATACGGACCATAATGGATAACTTTTTCAGGAGTGCGGTTTGACAACAGTTCGATTTTCCAAAGTTTCTGGTCTGGAGGCTCCATGCATTTCCAATTTTTAAGTATACACTTTTATTTGCTGCAGATGATGCTAACAAAATAAAGTATTTCCAGCAATAATTTAGCTTCAAGGAAATAACATCTCCAAGTATCCATATCCTGGGGTCAGGAACTGAAGAAAGCCCACAAACTGCAGATGTTATCAGAATTACATTATTCCAGTAGGTTTGCAAGTGTACACAATTCCAAAAAAATATGAAGAAGATCCCCACAGATGTCCCACACCTTTGGCATTTGTCTGTGATACTGGCATTCAGCTTATTCAATCTATATGGGGTATAATAAATTAGGTGAAACATATTACATTGAATTTGCACGTGCTTTGTTGATACGTATTAATATTGTTTGAGATTAGTTTAACAGCTTTTGTCCTTATATTTGCAGTTTAAGTCCAATTCTCAATTCGATTTTTTTCAAGTACTTGTCATAAGCTGGTCAATAGTAAAAAACAATTTTGTAAATAAAAGAAATAAGTAATTTTGTAGTGGTACATTTGGAAGCTAACAAACATGATTTAAGCAGTGTTTCCTCTTGTTCATTTGTAAATATTTCTGACATTTGGCTCTTAATCCAGTGTCTGATCTGCAAATATTTGAAATGGTTGTGTCTTTGCAAGTCATAAAAATTCAGATAATTGACAGAAGCTGCCAAAGACATTGTTGGTATAAAGATCACTGACTGATCTAATGCCTTTTTGTATACCATCTGTTATAGGTTTATCTGGGTTATCTTCAGTTGGTGTGTTAAAGAACAATCGTATGTTTAGGTTTAATTTCTAACATGTTTTCATGTCTTTTGTTTCTTCTTTGTAATGGAGGGACTATTGTCAGCCTGGTTACTCGGTGTTCTGATCAGAGAAGATTTATGTTCCAGTAGTTGATGTGAGTAGAAATTAAGATATTGGTCTGTATATGTAGATTTGGTGGTAAACCTCAGTATTAAGACTTCCATTGTCCTCAATGTGCAAAGCACACTCCCCACACTCAGGTTCAACCCAACAGAACAAAACCCATTGTGCAGAAAATAAGCTGTTGAGTAATAAGCTTCCCCATTAATTACCAACATACATTATATTAAGAGCTTGTTGACTCCCTTGCTCTTAAATATGTAGCACTGATTGTCAGCTGTCAAAAAAAAAAAAAAATGGTTATTTTATGTAATTGTTTTCTGTCCAATTCCTGTATATTTCATAACATGAGAACACATTGCGCACTGACTCATTGCTTAAACACATAGCATAAAAGTAAATCCTTAATGTTATTTTGCTTAGACACTAAAGTCATAGTGTGATGCAACACTGCCACTTGCATCAGCAGTTACTCCTCCTCTCAGCTTCAGTGCAAACATCAATATTACATGTGTCTTAATCTGCCCTGTGTGAAGCTGGCTCATGGGTAGATTTCTTATTAATATCTCTGGTTCTGAACAGACAGTAAGCATTAGTCAGTTAGAGCACAATTCATATGGAATGATATATGCTTACATTTTCTCCAGTGCGGTTTGGACCAAGCTCAGTGTTAATCCTGCTGATGACAGTAAGGCCAGAATGTTTCCTGAAAATTAAAATACCAAACTCTGTGTTAGAAAATTCTTACTTTGTTAACCGATTAGCTTTAACAAGGATCTTAATGATCTACTATACAAAGAGTAAATTGGAAATGATTAGGTAATATAAAAGTGCAACAATATTCTGCTTTTTGACAACATCCACATTGATTGTGGATGTAGTAAAGATATTCTGTGTGACATTAAATGTAATAGCGTTACTGCAACTTGGATGTTTCTGTTATGTTATATAATGAAGCTGCCTTAATTTGAATGGAAATCAGAAGTTGATATGTGTCAGTGCCTGAGGAGGCCTTTTAAGGGTATTTTCTGTCAAATTTTAACTAAATCATTGCATCTTTATGCTCTTAGGGATGACTAAGATCTCTGCAAGAAATAACTCTGTGGTCATTTTTGTTTGTTTTTGACATGAAGCCATACATTAAACATAGTGTTTTGATTTTTACTACCTGCTTTCTTTAATAGTCACAACTTCCTTATACAGAGCAGTCAGGACACTTAACTGGAAGCAAACTTAACTGGAAGCAAACTGGTTGTTACTGTTTTTATAATAGGCTGATTAGCACTTATATTCCAAAAAACAAATAAATGAAGATGTTGCATCTGAAGCGTAGGTAATGTCTCCTTTAAAACTTCAAATGTCAGGTAAAAATGGATGTACTCTTTTCCTCCGGAGACATTTCTACTGCTCCGTATGTTTATTTTATTTTATTCTTTGGGTTTTGAAGCAGCTCAAATAACTAAGCCACACTGAAACTATCATTGTTCCTTTAGTGGCCCGAGGATGATTGCTGGCTTTTTTCAAAGTATGGTCAGTGCAAGGATTGTTTACCACTTCAAGCTGCCTTTATCCCCTCCATCTTATCCCAGATTTTTTAAGCAGGCTCTTTTTCCACTTTAAATCCTCTTTTCCCTTACTTGAGATAGACTGGAGAACGTTGCAAACAAATAAATAGCTCTGCATGCAGAGGCGTACATGAGCAAACCCTCCCACACGATGTGGTAACACTGCTTGAAGTAGGACTTCAGTTGGACACCCTGAAACATAGTGGAACTCTGTATCCCACACAGCACTTCCCAGCTCCCTCAGATCAGCATTCAACCATTTTCCCAAGCGACCATAGCTTGGAAGGAGTGCGGCATATTGATGCTTCTATGCAAACAAACATAACAGATGATGTTGTTTTATTTATGTTTTTAACAAACAGTTGCATTTAGCATGTATATAAAATCACCAGATTATTTCTTGATTTTTTTTCTTTTAATTTTATTTAACAGCTATTAATTTTTTTTCTCATTCCAACTACAATATTTCTTTCTTTTACTTATTCATAACTGATTAATGACCTGTGCAAATCCAATTCTTCACAACAACCACGGTTAAATGGTTACATAGATTCCCATATAATACAGTATAACCGTCATGTCACATTACTGACATCTATAATAGCTTTTCAACTGTAAATCAATAGCAGGTCCATTTTTGTAAGCATCTGCAGCCTGAGGATCCATATAAACCATCAGTAGACATGGTTTACACTAACCAGTAACTATCTTAAGAACAACGGGTCAATAACAAAACGTGAATCAGACGGTTATAGTAGTGCTACTTAGTGCTTCAAGCTATTTAGTGAAGATGGACTGATAACATTGAAACTGAACTTCAGAACAGGAAGAAGGCCTTAATCTCTATTTTCCAAAAACATGTACTTTCATACTTTACAGTATACAGCATTTCTCAACTTTTACTATGCCTAAACTGCTACTCTTGCTATTATGCAACAGAAAGGTCCTGGAGGGTATGGATGTAAAAATTTCAGAGGAAGGAGTAAATTATGACTTTCCCCAAAATAAATCCTGCCTCACATGAAATCAGTTGTTTACATACAAAACCTCTTAATCTTGCTGGAAAGAAGTAAATTAACACAGTAAATTGTTACTAATCTGAGTGATATCTGTAACCAGTGTGGTGTCCACGCAACCAATATTCTTCCATTTTGCTTAGCTTTTGGTGTAAATTTTTTAGGTCGTAAACAAAAATGTTTTAGTGTTATACAAATGAGTTTGATTTTCATAGATTCAGCATGTTGTTGACTTTCATTAGAAAACACCTTTTGGTGCTGTTCTTTGGACCCTGGAAACCCGGCCCATAGGAACAGAAACAGTTTGGCTATCAGTGTGCTGTCAGTGGATATAACAATTAAGTATATACTTTTATATAGGAGCCTCAGATAAGATCTATACATATGAAAAGTGTATATATAAAATCATTGATCCATGCTTTCTTGTGTCAGTTCTTAATGCTACAGTATGGGAATATTGATCCCATGATTTGATGAACATCTCATGTAGGAAAATGCACAAATCCTCTCAAAGGTTTTTCTTTAAGGATTTTGTCAAAAAAGTTACATTTTTTGCATGATCGGTTTAAATGCATGCTAGATATTTTAAATGTCACTTTACTTATGTGTCAGTTATTCACATGACCTAATTGCTATTGCAAAAAAGAAATGTCAATTCATTTTATTAGACTGGACAGTTGATGAAGACTGGTTTTTACTCAATTTTAATGCTTTTACTATTTTTTTATTACATCCTAATGTATTATGGAGCATATCCTTTTTTTCATTGAGCATTACAACATCAGAAATTTGCATTAAATGCGCAGTAAATTTTCAAAATAATGCCTGGGACATGTAGACAACAAAGTAGTATATATTTTTAAAGTTTGTCAGCAAAAAAAAGTTGATTTTGCATTAGGTATTTCTTAAAAATATTGGCCATTAGGATATTTATCTATCAATCATCCAGTTTTTATCAAAAGTTGAATTTGGACAACAAAAATAAACAGTTGGCTCCAGTAGGCCTGACTACGTACAGTCTGATCAAATGAGAGAATTACTTTAGATATTTTGATTACTTTAGATATCAGCCAAAACAATTTTTTCCATAAATATATATTTGCCATGATCTGCTCTTTTTTTTTAAAGAATAAAAATAAAATACTCAAGTCTTAACAGTAATTCTGTTTTTAAGGATACTTATAATTCTACAGACATGTTGGTTTTAAAATAGAGACCTGGTCAACGACTTACACAGGGAGGTTTTAGAGGGGCTTTAAAAATGGAGTGGGTAAAATTACTTTGGCCAGAAACAGAGGGGAATAACCTTTAACAGCTAAAGGACTCTTTAAAATTGGTTAATGTTAATCTGTATGAGTCACTCAACAGCACCATCAGGACCATCTTTACCAAATTTCTGAATTTATTATGAAGATAAGCAAGGCTAAAAGCAGATCTCTGCTTTTTAAGCAATCAAACATAACTCTCTGATTTCATTTTTTTTTTTTAAACTCTGAATGATATAAACTCTAAGCTGTAATTAAATTTAAGAATCTTAGAGAGATTTTTTATAAAGTTGTGCTTAATGAGGGATTGTTTTCGAGTCAATGAGTCAATGCAATCAACTGGTTTTCCTTAGATAGAAAACTTTGAATCAATTTGACTGTATGATCTGGTTGAACTGTGGAGTGCCTTGAGATGACATGTGTTGTGAATTGGCGCTATATAAATAAACTGAATTGAATTAAATTAATAATATTTCATGTCAACATTTTAACTGTTAGAATATTATAATTAAAAGCTCAGTCTAATTGCTTTTTTAGAATCAAATAAAATATGGCAAGCTTAAATCCTGTTTAATTAAATGCTTGTGACTATCTAAGGGAGGTTATTGGGGGAAACTGTAAGTGATATATTGAAACCTTAAAAAAGTAGTTATTTTTGTTTATTTTTAGGGTAAAGAATGATTAATATGCAAAAAGTGCTGTACATTTCACACTTTGTTTTATATTTCTCTACATGAACCTACTGCATTGCACATGGTTTTCATTAAGTATGTATATGTGCAATCAAACAAGCCTGCTTGTCAGTGTGTGAATATATGTACCAGTCAGAGAATGATCCAGGTCATTGAAATGTAGACACGCATTCAGCCAGATGCTTCAGAAATCACTCCCTGTAGAACAGATGGCAAGATCAGTACAAGCATGATTCCATTGCCTCTTTGTGCTGCAGATCCCCTCGGGACTTCTGAGAAGCGTGAATTCGATGATGAGTGTATCCTTGATACACTCACTTTATTTTTAGAGTAGCTTTCACACTCAAACTTTAGATCTTTGTTTTAGGTTTTTGAAAGGTTTTGGAAAAGACTTTGACATTTGAGTGATGGCTAAAATTTATAACCTTTACAACTGTGCTGGACTGCTGTTCGGTGCAAAGAGAAAAAGGATGAACTGCAATTTTTGAAAACCACTGCTGCTCAAATTAAACAAAGTGCAGTATATTGAGTAATGTCCAATACTGTACGTAAAGACATATAAAAGGAATTCTGAGACCCTTAAGTTTTCCCGAATTCCTTTAAGCTATTCTTATCGTCTTATGAGAATCTTGAATGAAATAATGAATGATTTTTTTTATTTCAAACACACAAATATGTAATACATGACAGTGTCCCTTTAGCATAAATGAATGAAAAGAGTGAAGAGGGTGTACTGTATGGGCACAAGCAATTATCTCATAATGCACTCTCCAAAACCAAATTACATAGGGCTAGAAAAAGAAAAAGAGCACAATGTTGTTTAAAGCCTGCTATTCCAACAAGTGAGGATTTTCTAAAAGCACTGGTTTGCAATACTAGTTTTAAACATCTATATTTTATCCTGAAAACATGAAAGTAAAATGAATTTAGGTTTGCATAATCATTAGTGTGACTAATAAACCATAAAAACAGTTAATCTAAAAAAAATCTGCTCGCATTCAACATCTTTTGCTGAGAGCCAATGTTCTATCTAATTTGCATGTGCCTGGACATACAGACAGGTGAGGACCACTGTGAGCAACATCAGATGTGCATGCTGCAGCCAAATCTGTCAGATATAGGATGCTGCTCTGGATGAAATAACGCACCTCTCAAACATAAAGGTTTCATATTAAAACATTCAGGTTTAAATGAATGAAATGTATGCAGAAGCATACAGTATAAATTCTTGTTTGTTAATTCTTTGTTTTGTCCTATAACGCTTTAGCTACATATTTTTTGAGTTTCTACTTCTATAAATTGTATAATTAAAGCCTTTCATGATTAATATTCATTAATAGGAGATCTCATAAAATGTCTCTAGAATATAGACATTAGGCTGCAATGTGGCACAAGTTTTAGCACCATTGCCTTGCAGCAAGAAGGTTCTGTGGTCTTTCTGCATGGAGTTGGCATGCTGTCTCCGTGCATGTGTGAATTCTGTCTGGGTGTAAGTCTGCGCATAGTTTTATGTGTTTGTATATATCTGTGTTGCCCTGTCCAGGGTGTACCCCACCTTTCACCCATAGACTGCTGGAGACAGGTACCAGCTCCAGCATGACGGAATAAATGGGAAGATGGATGGATGATGGCTGGATGGATAGAATAAAAACAAAAATCAGATTTCTTATCGTTTCATCTATTTATCACATCTTTCCTTCTTACTTCTCCAGTAGTTTTCCAAATATGCCACTTTAAGTGCTTTCTGGAAGCTATTTTGATATGATTCATTTGTCTAAATCGGTCTCTTTCACAGGATGCTTGAAATGTAGCACTAATATCCATAAGCTGAGAGATCTGCTTTAACTCCTCACATCTGAGTACTGCAGCCACAATATATGAGATTGTGCTGATTGCTATGTTTTGCTTACTTGAAAAATAAAAGTCAGACTAAGCATTACGCTGCACGGTGAACAGGTGCGTCTTACACTGTGTAAATGTTGGATAGCAGGGCTGTTACAATCAGGTCAGTTTCTTTGTTTTGAGACTTAAGGGTGCAAAATAATTTGGAACACTCTATGTTTTTGTTTCTGTTGGATTATTTATCTATGCACCCGAATTGGGACATTCACTGAATGTTTTTTATTTAAATAATCTGAAGTTTTCTTAAACATATTCATCCAAATGCATCTCCTAAATTTATTAGTTTTATCATAAACATATTTGATAATGACATTTGAAGCTGGAGCTAGATCAAACGGCATAAAAACTGTTTATTGAATAACGCCGGCTGCCGTGTCCAGCGGGCAGAGATGTTATACCGACCCTGTTGTTTCTCATATTTTCATTGTTAATTTTAAGTTTAGTTTAGTTTTATTAGGATCCCCAGTAGCTGCCAAATAAATGGCCACTAATCTTCCTGGGGTCCTCACATAAAGAAATTACATTACATTATGAATAAACCATTAAAAAAAATCACATTAGGAAATAATAGGAACATGAAAAAGAGCAGAAATATACAACATATACTGTACACACAGGTCAGTTCATCATATGATCTGCAGTAGTTCTGAAGACAGTATCTTTTTTGAAGCTTGTTCTGTTTTGGACTCTTCACGTGGTTATTGGCAGTTGGTTCCAGTGACAAATGGCTCTATAATACACTGTGGATTTTAGTTTGTACTGGGTCGAGGGAGTTTAATGTCTCCACCTAGTGCCCGCCTTGTTAAGTAATTATGACTTTTTTTCAAGAGGGACTAAATGTTCAGCAAAAAGTGAAGGCTGTTTTTTAAAGAAAACATTCAATACAGTATAAATAGGAGAAGTCTTAATTTAAGTTTATAAGTTGTAAAACTAATGACACAATTCAAAATTATTTAGAAAAAACTATTAGATAATTGATTGTCAGTTCATTTTGGATTATATTTCATGCGCTGCAAAGATTTTCTTGGGTGCTGAGAATGCGGGAGCACTGCGCAATATTGTGCAAGCACGCACCTTAGAGGGAACACTGGTGACAGCACACATGATGATTTAATGGCTACGTTTAATCCAGGTTCAGAATTCTCTGTATTCCAAAAATGTCTGAGCTTATTTTAACAACTGTCTACAAGAACTGAGCCTTTCTCTAGCAGCTCGTTGGATTTTCATAGTGATACTTAAATTGAACAACCAGATAATTTCTCAGAAGCATTCACAAAAACACGCGCAGCTCTGTTCCCTCTGTTGTTTTTCACTTCTATCAAAAGTTTTCACATCAGCATTTAGTAAAGATATTTTGGGAGATGATATTCAGACCTCATTATCAAAACACTGGTAAGCTTTTTCAACTCAACTTTTGGGAAAAAAAAGTTTTGTCTGAACCAGCTGTACTTGTTGCAATGGGAAGTTGAGTTGACTTTTAAACTTGAAGATAAACTTATTCAAGGTTATTTTTAAACTGATGTAACATTTTATTCTCAGTGACATAGCTTTCTTTTCAGTCTTGGTATTCTTTCTTTATTTTGAAATCAAATTCAAGTCCCTCAACGGATTTGATACGATCGTTTTATCAGTTCAATGTGTTTTACTTTTATGGATTAGTCAAACAAAAGAAGGGAGCTGGTATGTCAAGTTAACTCCCTATTCTTCTTGGAGTAGTGCGTTATCTAGCAAAGGGACAGCAGCTGCAGTGAATTCCCTGGGTACCTCCTACGCTGCAGTACCTTTTCATGGTATGTCTCAGTGGGAATAGGTTTTGTAGACAAGGCAACTTCACTCTGCAGAGTGTTGGGAATATAGATATATACATACAGATACACAATATGCACAAGCAGACAGTTTTACAAACAGTAACCACCACATACACACACACACCCACATCCAACACATTTTTAATGAGCACTTTTAATGTTGAAGCTAGGCTTGAGTTACAGTGTTAGCCTTTTCATACATGACAAACTCTCATTACAGACAGAGGACAGATATTAAATCGGCAGCTTAACGTAACTCAATTAAAGCGTAACGTGGCAGCATGCCGTCTTATCGTGTCTCAAACTATCAGGACTCGTGGGTCTTCTGCCTTAACCTCTTCTTTGTTATTACTGAGGAATTACTGCGACCAACAAAAAACATGACCATTGGAACAATCAATATTTATAATAGTCCAGCTGCCCATGTTATATCAGCTAATTATAGAAATACTCAACATCAGTAAAGAAAAAACTCTTAGAGATGTTTTTATCTTAATATGTTTTGGTCTAACAGAATTTAAACTACAAAGCAGCTGTTAAAAAGGCGGTACAAGCAAAATATTATTCAGATAAACACAGACACATGTCTTCAGTTTTTTTTATTTATTTATTTATTTTGCTCCCTTATTATCACAGCCACAATTCAGTGAAATGTTTTGAACTGCCAAGACTTGTGGTTGAGTAAGTGTTTAGATCAAAACAAGAATTTAGCTTTATAGGCTTTGAAGGAGAAAGTGTCATGATGGGTTATGGATTCAAGCCCATATGCAGAACAAAACCAGGAGGCAGGGAAAAAGTTCAAACGTTTAATGAAAAGAGCATACAAAACAGGTCAGGTGGGTAATCAGGTCCAGGCAGAAGGAGGGAACCAGGAGGGTTCAGAGGTTCACGGCAGGCAGAGGGCTGAGGTTTGGTTCTCCAGGGTTGGGTTCAGAGGCAGGCTGAGGGCTGAGCAATGGCAGGGCTCGACTTCAGACTTATCAGTGTTCTGATCCAGAGTTTCTTCCAATCCACTTCTTGAGGACTGGCAGGCAGGTTCAGACAGTAGATTCTTCTGATGAGCTCCTGAGAGCCGGCAGGCAGATTTCAGCAGAGAAACTCTTCCAAAGTTCCAGGGTTCAGTCAGGTTTCTTCCGTGACTAACTAACACTCTGGCACCGGAGTGTGGTCCTCAGCCCACTTAAATACTGGTCTCCTGATGAGCAGATGAAGAACAGCTGGCGAAGTCAGCTCCAGCCTCAGGAGATCCAGTACGCCCTCTGGTGGAGAAAGGTAGACAAAAAAAAAACCCAGATCCCAACAGTAACAGAAAATCCCCAGGAAGGGATCCTCGGCGCCCTCTGGTGGGCAAGCCTCAGGATCCCAACAGTAAGTGCATTAAATAATTATTTTGAATATCATTCTAGGATAACTTTAATGAATATCAGATGCAGTTTGAATATATTACAGGATAAATGTATGTGAAAAATCTTAATACTGCTCGTACCACCTTTTGGTATGAAGTAATCATTAATCCTTTCTGATAACTGGTAAAATGTTTATTTCTTTGATGTTTTTTTTGTAGGAATGACAATATTCAACTAACCTGGCATTAGCCAGATGCATACTAGAATATCTTGAAATCCTTTTCAAAGTGCTTGCAAAATGGAGCGACATTCAGCACAATTCTTCCGCTTAATCACATTCTAGCTTTGCTTCACTACTTGTGGAGTTAGCCAATAAATCAAGTTGTTACCAAATCCAGTCGGGAGGGAAGCACAAACACCTTCCCAGCCACAAAGGCATAAATCGTGTCTTTTTGCTAGTTTAAAAAAAAAAAAAAAAAAAAAAGTAAATGGAGAGTATTCCATCTTAAACAGTCACAGCCATGTTGGTTTTGCTTCAGCTTTCCGCATCTGATTGACACATTGACTACACACGTCACTGCATTCTATTGGTCCGAAACATTTCTGTATCAAAATCTCAAAGGTAAATATTCAAGTACTTTTGGGGGAAATTGAACATGGAGAATTTGTTTAAGGTCATAAAACAGCTTTTTATTTGGATTTAAGTCTAGACTTTGGCTCTAATCAAATACCTCAAAATGTTAGGGACACAAAAGGTAAGGTGCAATAGGGTGTACCCTGTCTGGCACCAGTGCAGCTACTGTAGCATAGGGACCTCCTGAAGTCCACTACCACCAGTAGGAACTATACGGCTGCACAATATCCTTTGTGTGACAGACAGCATATGCACAGCCTACCTTACAGAGTTGAATAAAAATACATTATTTTGTGACATGTAGTGTGTGAGACACATGCAGATGTCCTCACCTCGCTTTATTTCGGGTTTTATAATAGGGAGCTTAAGCTGTTCCCTACAGTTGTATTTTGATTTTTGTAAGGCTGTTGTCCTAGTTTGACCGGCATCAATCATTTTTGTGTCTTTCATGTAATGATGTCTGTAAGATTCAGCTTTTTCTACCCTGAATATTGTTTTTACTCTTGTTACTGTAGTGTTCTTCTGCAAATGGTAAAGGGATAGGAGCTAGGAACAGGAGGTTCAGTAGGAGCTATAATTTGCTGTATTCAGATTGAACCTTCATTTAGGCCACTTTACTGTACAAGCTTTCTGGTGCGTTTAGGATCCCTTTGCTGCTGCAAATTCCAAGTAATGGGCTAAAAAATTTCACTATTTTCTGCTAAAGTGCATAAATGATGATTGTAGCACAAGATCATAATACTACCACCATCATGCTCGACTGTTGCTATTTGTTTTATGCTATTTCTTTCCATTTCAATTCAGTTGGCCTCATAACCCCCCAAAATATATGCATAATGCCTTGGATCAGTAAAATAGTGATTAGGGAAGGGTTAGCATTGATTATGTTCTGCCTTGGGGCTGAAGAACTTTATCATTACTTACTAGAAAACATAGTTATAAAGAAATATAAACTCCTAATGCAAAGAAAAAACTTGACTGCTCAATGTTACTTTTTAAATGCGGAAATCTAAGTATTACTTTATAAAGTACAAAAAAGTCTAATTTGATGGAATCACTTTATACCATACAGGGTTTTAAAAAGCTATTATAAGTTAAGACATTTAATTCATAAAATATTATTAAATGTTCGTGTTTTTTTATGGTAAGAATGCTGATTTAGTACTTAATTAAGAAAAATCTAACTGTATCTTCTTTTCAAAGCTCTAAGGAAAAAACGGCTGATAGTAACATGCATTATCTTCAAATGTGTCTAAGCTCTCAGTGTTGGGAGCTGTGAGGAGGTGTGGATGTGACGCTTTAAGAAATAGAGACTCAAAGCCACAGTGTGTAGGTGGAACCCACGCAACTCTGCTAGGCCTAGCTAACAGTTCTTTAACTACAAGTATAAGGTTAGGGCCTGTTTGTCTGAAATCTCTAAGGAAGGGACTGATCAAAGACATGGGGCCATAGGAAAGCTTATGCTATCTGAGGCTGCAGCATGCAGGAACATTTATGTTCATAAACTAGAGGAAACACAGAGCACACCTGCTCCCTTGACTTGTATTGATCGCATTCTGTGTCCATCTGCTGTTCCTCCTGTTCAGAGTTGCCGCAATGAGAGTATTTACCTCAGTGGCAAAGCTTTTAGTTAGTATTACAACAACCTTCTTCATTTTAGTCCTTCTTTTGGTGTGCACAAGCAATAATGGAAAACAAACCAGAAACCTTTATTGTACTATTGAAAGCAAAAAATAATAATAAAAGGTCTTCTAAAGTAAAATGATTTTTATCATATGTATATTTTTTTTCATTGTATCAAATGTTTTTGTGCTACTTTGTGTGTTCACATATAATATAGTTTGTATTTAGCATCTGATCAAAGAAAATCAGAGCTTTATGTTTGAGGATTAAATACATTGCACAAATCCACCCTTGTTAGAGTCCTGTCTCAATCCCATTCACAGTTTCTTTTGCTTTTCTCTTCTGAGAGAGGTTTTCTTTGCAGGCTCCAAAATCTCACACCTCCAAAAACAAATAATAGATATTAATTATCACCTGGAGAAAGCACAGTAAGGCGTGTGCTTACAGTACTGTCACTACCCAGTCCATACGGGTAGCACAATCTGAACATAAAACCCCAAATTACTACAATTATTTACAAATTCAATGCCAAAACAATTGAGCTGGTAGGATCACGGTTCTGGGAAACATTGCATACAGATGAGTGATATAACAAAATGGCTGTAAATGCATTTTTTTCTCTCAGAAAAAATAAAAATGAAACTTTTACTTATTGTACTCTAGTTTGCTTCTCTTAAATAGCACTTTTTCATATAAAATTGAAAAAGTGCAATTGATGGCAATGGCAGTATCTTCTGGTTGCACGTGTACAAATGAGTTGATGGTACACGTCTTGCTACCACAACAGATCATGTAGTGACAGTTACTGAAGCCAATGGTTTTATATTGGGGTGCCATAAAGATGTTTGGTATACTGGGAGAATGAGAACAGAGCCGTGAAAAAGGAATCTGGGGTCGGAGACAGATGCAGATGTGGTGTTCTAACCGAAACCAGTAGGGGAAGATGAGAAACTTCTCAATTATCTCATGAATACCGTATTTTCACGACCATAAGGCGCACCGTACTAAAAGGCGCACTCTCAGTTATGTGTGCGATTTCTGTATTTAACACACACATAAGGCGCACCGGACTATAGGGCGCATTTTTTATATACAGGTACATGTCCTCTACTACCTTTAAATACCTCTACTGCGTATTTAAAAATACAGCGGGGGCAAAACTGAGTATGACTGTGCTTTATTCATGTATTTATTACAAAGTATTAATCAAACCTGGCAGCTGGCCATGAGACAGACACATCGCAGATGACACAGCGCTGTGGTCACTCCTAAATTAACTTAAAATCCTGAAACCTGCCGACGGAATATGTTCGCTTTTATTACCGGTATCCTGGTGCCTGCAGTTTAAATTATTTAGATGAAAAACACCTGCCAGCAGCCGCTGTGAACCTGGAGGCTGCCCGGCCTAGAGGCTGCTGATGAAGGGATTTCTACTGTCGGTGCACCGCTGGTATGTGGGGGTCTGAGCGCCTCCGACAGAAATAGATAATCTGGATGAACTGACTGCAATTATTAAGTTTTCAGGTGGACTTTCTCACTTAAAAACATATTAAAACTACTTTATTCCCACTGATCACAGCAAATATAGCTGCAAGATTTAGATTATTTAGATGAAAAAACACCTGCCAGCCACCGCGGTGAAGAGGAGGAGACCCGCCCAGAGGCTGCTGTTGAATTAAGTTTTCAGGTAGAAAAATAGAGCGGGAGCAAAACTGAGTATGATTGTGCTTTATTCATGTATTTATTACAAAGTATTAATCAAACCCATCGAAGTCATCATCCTCTGTTTCTGAATAAAACAGCTGCGCTAAATCAGACATGCCAATTTCCCCTTCTTCGCTGTCAGAGTCACTTTCCGTGCAGCGCAGCTCCTCAGAAATAATGCCGGCTTTTGCAAAAGCTTGAAGAACAGAGCCAGCAGACACGTTAGTCCAAGCATCAACAATCCATCCTCAAACGGTGGCGTAACTTGCCCGGCGCTGCCTTCCACTTATCCTGAAACTGTGGTCTCCGTCTGTCATCCATCGCTCCCACGCCGCTCGCAGCCTTACTTTGAACGGCCAGTTCACACCGATGTCGAGCGGTTGAAGTTCCTTTGTCAGACCCCCGGGATAACGGCGAGCACAGCGTTCATTGATTCACCTTTTTTTTCACATCAGCTGTGAGATGGGCACGCAGCGATGATGATGCGTGGAAAAAAACACCTGGTCTCCTCACATAGGCTACACCTCCCTCAGCCACGCTTTCATCATCTCCTCATCCATCCAGCCTTTTTCATTTAATATCATATGTCATCAGAGCGCTGTGTCTGTCTCGCTGTCAGCTCCCAGATCAGCTTCTCTGATTGGTTGATGCGGCGCGTCCAGCAGCAAAACTTCAATTTTTCCATCTCGAGCAGCAGCAGCGCGTTGGCGGTGCGTCAGATGCTTAAAGGCTGCGGGACCTTTTGCTGCACCTATACGCGCGTCAACCATTGACTTTGCATGTAAACTCGCTGCTTCTGCTGCACCTGCTGGGTCCGGTTCACACCGATGTCGAGCGGTTGAACAGCGAGCACAGCGTTAATTTGTTTCCCCATGTTTTTCACATCAGCTGTGAGATGGGCACGCATGGAGTCACAGATTAATGGTGATGGTGATGAGTGGAAAAAAAACACCTGGTCTCTTTACATTCAGCCACTCATTCATCATCTCCTCAATGAGGTGGTCTCAAAAGTCGCAGTTACAACACACATAGGGCGCACCGCACCAAAGGGCGCACCGCACATTTTGAGGGGAAAAAAAGACGTTTAAGTGCGCCTTATAGTCGTGAAAATACGGTACTTGAATTATTATCACTGTTTTTTAGAAGAGGGTTTATTAGGTTAGAAATGTTACTCAGCACTGCTTTGAGACAGTTTTCTAAACATACCTAAGTTATCTTAGAGTTACTGTAATCTAAAACACCATACTCTTTAGGTTTCTTATTTTGATGTGTCTGTAATATTTTTTCAAATGTACTAATTTCTCAATGTGCTACTGCTACAAGATAACAAATGTTTGACCACATAAATGGTTACCTTTAGAGAGTTTTTAACAGCGTTTAGGTAAAAACGGTAAGCTGTGCTGACACCTTGTGAGAATTCATCACAATAATGATTTTTTTTTGTTAATAAAGATTGAATATTTTTAAATCTAAATTTATATTCACCAATTCACTCTTTGGGTTTATATAGCTTAGAGAGCCACAAGTTCATTACTTTTTGTACTTAGATTTTTGCTCATTATGACCAAGTATTAGGGACGTTTTAGAGATTTTTTTTTCGTGAACAAATTTGTAATATTACAAGAATAAAGTCGTTATATTATTAGAATAAAGCCATAAAATCATGAGAATGAATTTGAGAAATAACGTGAATGAAGTCATCATACCACAGCCTGCTTCAGAAAGAAAGCTTCGAGCTCCGACCAGCATATGGCGGCCGACCAGCACCACCAAACCGCAGTCCATTTTGACATCCTGCTCAATCTGATGCTGGTGTGCTTAAAGATTTCCTTATCTGTCAAACCGATTCCAAAGTATAACTTCACATAATGCTTGACATTCCTCATTTTAGGAAATAAAGTGCTTCGTGTAAGAGTTGTCATAAAATACAACTTTATTTTTGTAATATTAGGCCTTAATTCTCAAAATATTACAACTTTATTCTATTTATGCTATGATTTTACTCGTTATTTTATCAATATTCTTGATTCGACTTTATTCTCAGAATTTTATGACTTTATTCTCAAAAAAACAACAACAAAAAAATTCTCTGTTGTAGCTCATAACAAGTTCAAACATTTAGTGCAGTATATTTACATTGTTGTGAAACGAGATTATTTTTTTGTGCTTTAAATTAGGGTCACCAGGATGATTGAAATCAAAGCTAGTTTCTTTAAAGCAATATATTTAATTTGTCATTTTTATTATGAAACTTAAGTGGAGAAAAAAAACCAAACATATTTGTTACGGAAAAAATCAGGGATTAGATCTTTAAGCCATATCGCCCAGCACTTTGGTAAAATCACAAAATATCTAGCAAGAAGCATCAAAAACACAAATCTCCACAAACAACATATTTACATTAAGAAACACTGATTTCTGTTAATTTTCTGAAAAGTAAAGATTTTCAGAAATACAAGATATCTGTCCTGCAGCCACGGCATACAAAGTTAAATTTTTTTCTTCACCAAATTTCAGTGGATATTTTTTTATTTACTGTATCAGAACAGCTACAGGTCGATCAGTCTGTAGATCCCATCAGGGTGGTAATTTTTCTTTTCTTTTTTAGTGCTAGTGAAATTTTATGGTTAATAAACAGGGGGTAATTGTAAAGATTTTGTACTCTCAACATCTTTTTTTGAAATGCATTTACCAAATGTAAGGCAACACATTGTCACAAGTAGTTGCCTAGCAACAACATTGTCCAATTTCTTTCAGGAAATGAGATTCCCATTAGTTTAATGCTTAGGCTCTCTCCAGAGAGCATTTGTCCAGCAGCCTTGTTCAGAATGAGTTATTGGGGGAAAATGTGGCTAAGATACATGTAGCCTTTTATTGTTTACTAAAGGGAAAAAATGCAAATAAGGAGGCTTTAAAATGCCCTGGCATTTTAGGCAGTAATAGAAATGGAGAAGCTCAAGAGAATAAATTACTTGTGTGGCAGCTCCACTGTTACTTTATGGACTATTCTGTCTTCCTGGTATTTTAACCCTTTTTGCGCAAAACAATTCTCTCTCAGATTTACATTTATATCCATGACAAACAGAAAAATTGATCAACAGTTCATAGGGATCCAGGAAACATGTGCAGTTTAATTTTTTTTGTCTTTAGATTCTGGGCGTTTTAAACTGCCATTCAAAGCTCAGACCAAGAAGGACAAGGGGCACTTTTCATTTTGTAGCTCCACTTTTTTCAAAAAAAGGAGCTACAGATTGAGCCGCTGTGAGATACTTTATGCTTGAGATAGCTCTCATGAGCAAGTGCTAGATTAAAAGTTTAAGATCTCTTCTTTTTACTCTTATCACCTCGACAGCATTCAATATGATAGATCGACAAGTTTGGAATTGGCTTTTTAATCATTTTCTTGGTCAATAGGGTAACTGCTGAAGTGCTTTGTGTTTCCAGCTTTCTAATTTGTAAGAAAACAGACAGACAACCAATAGACAGGTCAACTGATGATTGGGATACAACCCGGTCTTAGTCAAGTTTTCTGAGTGTTACTTTTTTCAAGGATGTTTAGTTTAGATACTTTTTACCTTCAGCACATGTTGCTGATACATAGGCCTATAGCTTATTTCTGTCTTACCATTAAAGAAGTACTCTTTTCCTCTTAGTTTTTCCATTTCTTATGACTTGAATGAAATGTTTTAATTTTACCTAACAGTCATACTTCTTTTAGTTGAAGAGCTGGCTACTGAACAGAACATAAATTGTCAGATACATTCAGCAGCATGGCAATTTTATGAAATGGGTTGTATTTTTCTAAATCACTATGCTGAGTCAGTCATGTAAGTTAATTCAATATTCATTTCAGCTACTTAGTGTTTGAGAATCCAGAATAATTGTTAAAGGAGAATTCCGGTTTTTAACACTTTTAGCCCATTTTCTGTAGTGTCCAGGATGAAATCGAATGATCGACACCAAAATTTTGACAATTGGTCCTGTCTCTGCTTTTTGGCTAATTTAGAATCACCCCCTGGCTGCTTCAGAATGGCTTTCATAGTGCATGTCCGATAATGTCCTTAAAACAACCTTAAACGTTCTTTTTTAAAAATATGCTACTCACCGGGTCATCAGCGCTGTTCAATGACGTTCCAAAAAAAGTTTCGTAAAGAAAAAACGTTCCTGTAGTGTTTTATTTAGCATTTTGTAAATCCCATTGAGTTCTGTTGGAATAGTCAATATTCCCCTGCCACCGGAAACGGAAATGGGGCCTGTTTACACAGTTGTAGTCTTTTCGCTTCACTCTGTGTACTCCGACGTCGAGAATCAAGAATCCACCTTTCGTATTCCATTTTCAGAGTTTTTTAAAGTGTTTAACAGAGACGTTAGCACCTCGACGTCGGAGTACACAGAGTGAAGCGAAAAGACTACAACTGTGTAAACAGGCCCCATTTCCGTTTCCGGTGGCAGGGGAATATTGACTATTCCAACAGAACTCAATGGGATTTACAAAATGCTAAATAAAACACTACAGGAACGTTTTTTCTTTACGAAACTTTTTTTGGAACGTCATTGAACAGCGCTGATGACCCGGTGAGTAGCATATTTTTAAAAAAGAACGTTTAAGGTTGTTTTAAGGACATTATCGGACATGCACTATGAAAGCCATTCTGAAGCAGCCAGGGGGTGATTCTGCATGAGCCAAAAAGCAGAGACAGGACCAATTGTCAAAATTTTGGTGTCGATCATTCGATTTCATCCTGGACACTACAGAAAATGGGCTAAAAGTGTTAAAAACCGGAATTCTCCTTTAAGTTAGTCACCAAAACTTAACTTGCAATATATCTTTGTAAGGCGCATTGTAAAGGTGCAACTTCTCTGGTTTACCGCCAAGGTTAAATAATTCTGCATGTTTTAGTAGATTTATACCAGTTAAATTGCTTATTCTCAGAAGTCTGGGGACAGCTTTAAACTGCTAGAAATACCTCACTGATTTGTTTAAATGTTACTTCTAAGCATCAAGCATTTTACTGCTAATGAGACCACCTATCAGTCCCTCACTGTCTCCCAGGTTCTTTAACTTAAATTAGTTTGCTGCTTACAGTTTTACTGTGAGTATGAATGACTGGTTTTATTTCAGTCAATACAGTTAAATTATAAGTGGCACTTAAAAACTTTATGTGCAATTAAATATATAATATGTATGATTTGGTGATCTCTAAAAAAACAAAAAAAAGGTATACAGAAGTGAAACTTATTTCTTTAGCATAATTTAGTATGTATTGTATTCATTTTGATTGTATGAATTACACTTTCATTGATGCAGTTGTAGAGAAATTCATTTTATAAAAGATTGGGTTGTGTTGTCTCTTGCAAAGGGCTCCTGGTTCACATGGATTGCATCATAAATGAATCCTTCTCCTTTTTTTCCTATTTACACTTGATGATGTTATAATCTAACAGATTTATCTTGTAATAATAATAATGCATGGGTTATGGAAGGTATTTGTCTCCAATGTCCAAAATTAATATCATGAATTATGGCCTATTTTACTCAAACAACTTTCAGTGTTGTTGTGTCCTTGGGCAAGACACTTCTCCTGCATTGTCTACTGATGGTGGTCAGAGGGTCCAGTGGCGCCAGTGTACTGCAGCCTTGCTTCTGTCAGTGAGCCCCAGGGCAGCTATCGCTCCAATGTAGCTTGCCATCATCAGTGTGTTAGTGTGTGCATGAATGGGTGAATGACTGAATGTAGTGTATAGCGCTTTGGTCAAGTCTCCTGACTTGAAAAAAAGCGCTATATAAGTACAGGCCATTTACCATTTACTGCACTTGAGTACCCTGAACCACAGTCTATAAGGGCATACAAATTTGTTTAAAACCTACGCTGAAGTTATCACAGATACCATTTCGGTTTGTACTTAGTACATATGATCTGGGCGACTCTCACGTTGAGATGTTCCTCTTGCATTTATAACCGCTACAGCCAAAATAGAGCTTCAAATGCTTGCATCTTATGACTTATCTCAACCCAGTCTATTCAGAATGTCGATCCCTAGGATCTGTTTGCAGCATGTCAGATCTCCTGAACACAATCAACCGTTTTCACACTCCTTCTCTCTATTCCTATATAGTGTCTTCCAAAAGTATTCCTTTTTGGGGCATGCAGTGGTGCAGGGCTCAAGGCTGCAACTAATGTGCAGAGGCTTTAGTTCTTGTCGCTGCCATTACAGCTTTGAGTTCTGTCTCGGCGACCTTTGCCGCCTGTCTTCCCTTCTCTCTAATCCCATTACTTCCCGCATCTGCCTAATTTTGAAAAATACAAAAATAAAGGCCTCTAGAGCCTAAAAGATCAGCTTCAAATGTATTTCGTTTTCAACTTTTTATGTTCTAACTATAAACAATATGAATGTAGTCGTCACACAAATGTGGACCCTAGAAAAATGTATAAGAATAACATAATAGTGAAGAGTTGAAAGATAAACAATAAACAGCACACTGTACTATGAAGTGTTTTAACAACTGTGCATCAAAGCTGTGGCAAGAAGGTTTGCTGTGTCTGTTAGCATAGTGTCCAGAGGCTGGAGGCGCTACCAGGAGATAGGCCAGTACAACAGAAGAAGTACAGGAGGCCGTAGGATGGCAATAAGTGAGCAGCACTAGAGCGACCTAAGACCATGACAATTTTTTTTTTTATTATTATTATTTTTTTTTTTTAACTGACCCAGCTTCTTACGAGAAATTATATTATTTTTCACACACACACACACATATATATATATATATATTGTTTTACAATCCTCAAAAAAGGACACAATGACTAAGAACACTAGACATTGTTACTTACTTTAAACAAAGATGTCACAGTGCTCCCAGTCTTGTCAGGGGGAATGACAGCTACTTGCTTACTTTCTAGTTTTTGTAATACTCTACAAAAATAAATCTGTCATCTTTGCTAGGGGACCAGCACAAATAGGTTTGGTATGCAACACCATGTAGCTTTTCTGTGTATGACAGACCTGAACTGGATTCCCATTTTACATGGAATTCTCAACAATAGCTTGTGAAAATGTAGAAATATTCTGTTCTATAAAAAAAAATACAAAACGACAGTTTGCATGATTTTAGATCTTACTATGTTACATTTAAATTTACTCTTAGTTATTTTTTAAATGATGTTCATCATTTCAACATTTACCTTTTCACTAAAACTGTGTAATTTTTTACTATGTTCTAACAAGAAATATAGAGAATTATATAGCAATGAGTCAATTGTTTTTCCTTTGTTTTTTTTTTATTTTCATAATATCGAGCTCAACGGGCATACCATGTACTAATGCAAACATTTACTTACATTTTTCTCTCCATGCTCTTTCATTATGAGATGGCAGTTCTCATCAATCAATTTGATTTACGGTTATTTCAGCCAATCTAGACATAGCTTTATACAGTCAATTATCAATTGGATGGTATATAAATAAATTCAAGCTTACTTCCATGCGGAGGGTCATAAAGGCACAGCAGATGAAGAGCCAGAAAATAATGCCCTATATGTTTCTGTCTTACCTTTTGTCTTCTAATAGGATCAGTAGAGGTATTTTTGTGTCTCTCTGAGTTTGTGTGTATGAGTATCATAATAATAGCTGCCTCTTCTCCACTACCCCACCCGCCACCCTCTCTCTCAATGGTTTTATCTTTTCCTCTCTGGCTTTTGTTGATGCTAACCTTCTTACTTCTTTCCTTCTTGCATTTTCATGGGACTGGCAACCTCCACAATCCAGCTTGGATTCCCCCGGTTCCTCTGTTTGTTCCACAAATCTCATTAGTACGCACAGTCCATCGCTTTGCTCATTCTCTGGCCCTTTTTCTTTGTGTTTTTGGACTATTTAACTTCTCAACTTCTCCAGCAGTGTCTTCTCTGGCCACCAGATGTAATGTTTTCAAGGTTAATTCTTTATGACCCAGAGTCAATTGCTAAACAACAAAATGGTTTAAATCCCTGTGTATGTATTACAGTTGTTTCATCATAAAATGTTGCTCTTATAAATTAAGGTAAGGGCCCTGTCACACCTTGCCGATATAGCCAACGTATGCCCAACGTCCCAGAATCTCTTAAAACGCTGGCATACACTGAACTTTATATGTATTTTTTTTTTCAATTTTGGGCAAATACATTGAAAGTACAGACCGTATGTTCAACGACAGCCTAACTTATAATAATAATAATAATACTTTGGACTTGTAATGCACTTTATGTTTAAACAAATCCCAAAGTGCTACATAGTAAAACAGGTAAGTGCTAAATAAAAGGTAAGTGCTAAATAAAAATACACGGAGAGCATGAGAAATAAAAAGTAAAAGAAAAGATGAAATACTAAAATACTGTTTTATGGAATGTTTGAGGTTAAAAGTTACTTGCATCACTGGAAGTCAGCTTGTTGGTTATATCTGATTTACTGTAATCTTTATTCTCTCTGTCATTCTGTTTTAATACAAGCGTCTCATCTTACAAGATGAGACAAAATATGACACTTTTGTCAAAGAATGTTTTCAAAGAATGACAGACTTGTCATTCACACAAAACTCTTTCATCCTACCATGACCCCAATTCCCTAACATCATATAAATGCTTTATGTTTTCACAAATATTCAGTTATGTTTTAAAGAATATCTGTGCAGAAGCAACATTCTGTTCAGGTTCAGTTACCAGCCAAAAGATTTGATATTCTGAACAAAAAAGTGACAAAGTAAGTTAAAAAACAAAACAAAAAAAACCTAAACTAAACAAAGATCTCTTGGAACATGCTCTAAGCTTCATGTGAAAACTCAAAGGTCTGTTTAATTTTTATTGTTAGTTCATGAAAAAAATGATTGAACATCAGAAGGAAATTGGTTTGACACAAAGATAGCTGAGGGCTACCGTCTCAAATTTTTGAGCTGCTTGTTTGATAATGCATGACACTGAGGTTTATGTGGGCGTTTGTGATGAGTAGACCCGTGCTGATAATCGCTTTTTATAGCTGAAAACTTTGTTTCTAAATTTCCTGGTTGCTTTAAAACTCCTTCTACAGTAACTCCACTTTCACTCTGGTAAATACCGAGCAGAAGACAGCAAATCGGGTCTCAGGAACTCAAAAACGGCTGCTCTTTGACAGTGCTGATAAATTAGGCTGGTTACATGATGACCTCTGTTTGTAGAGATGCAGAATTAAAGGAAGAACTTGTTTCTGATTGTAATTTATGTCCCTGCCCAAGAATGACCTTGAGAAATGTATAATTCAACAGAGGGTGAATTAAATGTATTAGTAGGGTATTAGGGTGGCTTAAGTAAGTTAATGATGTGCTGTCTTGATGTTGAAACCGAACTTGGTAATCCTGATCAAATAAAATAGTATTATTCAACATTAACAGTGTAATTCGTATTTAAGATGTATTATTATCATGTCATTAGTTGTTCTGCTGAGAAAGTTGAAAGTGCAAGGACATTTTTTTTAAGTACCAAGGTTTCAATAAAGTGAACTTAAATGATTCTCTTATGCAAACCAAGAACTGAGCATTAGTGTTTAACCTTAAAACCTTGAAAACCTTGAAAATGTTGTCACAGTAGGGCAGAACTGATTTATGAGCAGAGTGAGGGTGAAAGTTTTGAGCAGAATCTTTTTTAAAACAAACTGAATACCAACCTATAATAAATCTGCAAAGGACCCAAGAGAAGACTGACTGAAAAACATAGCTTTAATAATAAACACAGAGAAATGTACAAGCAGGAGATCACAGGAAACACAGAACTAGGAACACAGGCAGTAAAAGCCAGGGGGAAGGAAGGATAAAACATAAGGCAGATCAACAAAGCTTTGAGTATGGAGCAGTATAATGGAAGAAATTAGCCAAGATTGTCTTGAAAGACTTTAAATACACGGGGAAGTATGGAGAAAGGCTTGGTAAAACAGGTGAGATAATTGGCTGGAAAATTAGGATCAGCTAAGGCCACTGAAGCAAAGGGGCTAGAAAAGTGTAATGAAAGGAAACTGGACAAAGAGAAACACAGCGAGGAAATCGAGCAGATGTGTAAAGTACACGACAATAAACTAAGAGTCTAATACTCTTAATTAGTTAATAAATGTACTAAAATTGCAGCAATTCAGTAACATACATTAAAGGAACAAGAGTCTGAAAATAATCACAAAAAACAAAACACCTAAAGCATATATATAGATATATATAAATAAATAAAAACCTCGCCCTCTCCCTACTTTTTCCTCTCCAAGCTCATGTCCTCTACCAGAGGCCTAGAAGCTTGAGGGTTCCACAGAGTATCTTTGCTGTTCCTTAAACTTCACTTTTCTGGACCAAAATTATGTATTTCCAGAGATTAGCTGTAAACACTCCTAGTTTGGGGGTCTCTGCCCCGAGGACACCAATGACCAAGGGTAACACTGATGCTTTAACCTCACAGGTTTTCTCCAGCTCTTCTCTGAGCCCCTGGTATTTTTCTAGTTTCTCATGTTCCTTTTTCCTGATGTTGCAGTCACTTGGTATTGCTATTTCAACCACAATGGCTTTCCTCTGCTTTTTGTCCACCACCACAATGTCCGGTTGGTTTGCCATTACCATTTGGTTCTTATGTATCTGGAAGTCCCATAGGATCTTGGCTCATTCTCTACCATCTTTGGAGGTGCTTCCTACCTAGACCTTATGGTTTCCAGCTTATACTCTGCACAGATGATTCTTTACACTATTCCAGCCACTTGGTTTCCCTGCTAGTATCTTACACCCTGCAGTTATGTGCTGGATGGTCTAAGGGGGCTCTTTACAAAGTCTGCACCTGGGGTCTTGTCTGGTATGGTAGATCTGGGCATCTATTGCTCTGGTGATTAGGGCCTGCTCCTGTGCAGCCATGATGAGTGCCACTGTGCTGTCCTTCAGTCCGGCTTTGTCTAGCCATTCGTAGGATTTCCTGATATCCACCACTTAGGTTATGACGGAACCTCTAGCACCTCATGTTCTGTTCCCCATTATCTGCGACATTCACTGAGCACGTCATCTGTTGGAGTATTGGAGCCTTGTCCTTCATGTACTTATGCATCTATATATAAATATATAAATATATATATATATATATATATATATATATATATATATATATATATATATATATATATATATATATATATATATATATATATATATATATATATATATATATATATACGTGTATATATATATATTCATTTATTTATTTATGATTAGCATTAAAACCAGCTTTTATGATGGTTTTCATTATCCAACATCTTTTTAACCATTTTGAATAAGCAAAGATTGACTGGCTGATGAGTTTAAATCAGCTTTTTATACTACTGGAAATTTAGAACATGCCAAGGTCAAATTTTGTGCATTAATTTGCCTCTGTTTTGTTTTTGCTTTGTTTTTTTTTACAAATGCAGCACTCCATTTATATAATGGAATATTTTCAGAAAACTCTAATCTCTGAAATAAGCTTGCATTTATATTCCAAGGTCAAAACGGTACGCACCTACGAGTCATAAAAGATGAAATGACAGTGGGTGGTGATTATTGTTATCAGAGGTGCTTCAGCTTTGTGGCAATAGATTTCCAATATGTTTCTGGCCCTGAAACAGGTTCATACAGTATATCTCTTCAAGTATATGAAACAGGCCTGTCCTCCCCTCCCCTTCCCTTTTATCTCCTCTCCTCCCACCACCTCCTCTGGAGCTGCACTGTCACTAGTCTTTCCCTGCGTCATTGACTTCAGAATTCACAGAGCAGTAATTAGGCAGAGTAATCCTGTTTCAGAGACAATGAACTACAACAGCCATACCACATATCCTTATGAAGTAATTTACTGTGAAAATTATTATAACATTTGCAGTGGAACATTATTCCATAGCAACCCAAAATTATATACAGTGTTTAGAGTATATCGCTGCTGTAAACCACACAGGTTTGGTTCATCAATTTGTTTTAGGTGACAGTGCGTAACATACCTTTTTCGTTTTCATTTTTATAAATGCTTGATATACAGCAATCCAGTAAGAATATATTTAGAATCTGTCAGAGTTTAAAGCAAGAAGATTGAAAATAGTGGAGTTTGTTACTCCTCTCAAAGATGTTTAGAGATAAAGTAGAAGTGAGATGTGTTTTCCCCCTAAGCAGAAAGCAGATTTGCCTTATCTTAATACTGCTGTGAAGTGTGGCAATTTCTCAATGAATAACGGGGAGCCTAAACCTCCCCTTTATGTTTCATAAAAACAATTAGTAAAATATACATTTTGAACTTCAGAAATATAGAATTTAAATTGAATTAAATATGCACTAAAATGCAACTGATTTTATAATATAGAGAGAAATGAGAAAATACTCAATACAGTCAAGGTATACTGTATGTACATTGAAGCCTTTAATTAGCCAAATTACACAGAAATTCAGAAACGTACAGGTAGATTCAGGTTCTGCTGAAAGGATCTGTATCAAAATGATTTCTTACGTTTCTCATTCAGTAGCAGATATTTCACAAGATAGCTCGGATTCAAAGTATGGCTTATATTTGAAATGAACGTGGCTGACGTATTGACTTGTTTTTTAAGTCCCGGTGGGAACAGTTTGCAGAAAAACATGAATTTTTTTTTTTGCTGTTTGTTAATTCATAAAACTCTTTGTTAATTCATAAAACTCTACCAGGCGCTCTGCAAAACTGGCATCAGAAATACCGCAGAATAGTACCAACAGTAGACATGCTGTTCTGTCATGCTGTTTGCCGTAATAGGTGCCATAAAACTTGATGTTATCCAATGTTATCAATTGAACACGAATGTGAGCTGTGTTTGTCGCTCATTATTCTCTGAGTTAACGTCGCTCTTGTTTATGTTCATTACTTAAAAACTTATCCGTTCAATTCACTGTTCATTAAAAATATGAAACATATTTTGGAAAATGCTGTTCATTCAACGCATTCATGCTCAACACTGGAGGGAAGGTTTTTACTCATGAGACAAGAAAGGAAAAAGCGATGATTCAGTCAGAACATTCGTCTTGTGCTAAACTCTTGCCATGCTTTCCCGAGTTTATTATTTCATAGCAGTGCACAACAGCTATTTTACCTATTCTACTTATGTGATTTATGTGTTTCAATATTTATTAAGGCAATACCTTACATTTGGATTTAATTAATTGCATGGAGCATACCATCTTTCAGACAGTTATAGACAGTTATATAATGACGTTATACACATGAGACAAGACCAAACACAAAACAAAATTAAATTCAAATGAAAGGAAAATGGACAAGATGTTAGCAATGATTTTGATAAACAAAAAAAATTTTTTACAAAGAAAAAAAGATTTGACAAACAAAACAAATGTGTACATAAATACTTGATTAAAAAGAACCAAAAGCATCTCTTTTCTGCATTTGATTTTGCATTGTTAAATGAGAGGTTTCGTAAGTCTTGACCGTTTTTTTAAAAGACAATCTGTTCAGTATATAACTATTTTCTCTAAGTCTGAGTCATATTTTCAAGTATGGCTGAGAGATAATGAAATACAGTCCAGACTTCATGAAAAAAAAATTAAATAGCTGAAACAAAGTTAGATTTTTTTGTTTTTTACCGTACTACAGTATATTGTAAAACTTCTGCCATATAAAAAAAAAAATCTAATATGGTGAGAGTATAACACCTCAGATTGCCTCTCTCTTTTTAGCTCTTATCCAAAATGAAAATGTAATCATGTAAGAATCTGCTGTAACATGTGCACAAAGTTGCATCAAAAGGCTAAAGTTACTAAACAAAGATAACTGTAACAAATTATTTACATGTATAAAGCAATGTAATCTGTTATACGTGAAGCATAAGAAAGCAATGGGCTGATTAGGAAATATGTTTCTTTTTTTTATATAATTCAGCACTACCCCATATGTGCCCATGTGTTGTTATTATGACTTAGATATTAAAAGAAAAAAGGTAATTAAGTTATATATGTCTTTCTAAAGATTTAAAAACTATGTTTTTCTTAGTTAGTCCAGTCCCTGGTTGTTCTTCAAAAACTCAATTTTGATATATATTTTTCTATATTTTTTCAACAGTAGGATTGGGAATCATATCTAGGTTACACTAAAGATCACAGAAAACAAGAAACCCTGCTGGTTCACTTTATCTGGGTGTGCTTCTTTCAGCTGTAACAATGGTTTAATTAGAGGACTTAAAAGGCAGCATGGACACAAGGCACACATATTTTTCAGATGAATAGTGCTTTCAAGCTCTTGAGGAGTTTCTTTTTATTTTTCCTTTATAGTTGAATCTACTATACAGTATATATTGTTTGGCTGGTAAAGTAAGTCATGCTTTTCATTTTTCTCTTTACATTTATGTACTTTACACATTCTTGCATTTTCCAAGTTGCTTTACTCTGTTCTCCATATCACTCTATAATTACTGGCCATGTAATGTCTGTGTGGAGCATTCATGTAAAATTGTACTAACCGGTATCCATTCTATGATATGCATTCCCTTAACTACAGTATATTCCAATCCTTGTGATAGTTGCTATGATTCCTTGAGGCATTTTGATGTGGTCAAAGTGAAAATGTAAACTATTTATTTCCCAAATTTGTATGGTTAGCATTACTTACTAATACAATTTCAGTTGATTGTAACTCTAAAGCCTAATTTGTCTTTAAATGTTTGATAAAAAGGTTTTGTTTGACAAGGGGCTTCCTATAAATATTTTTTTTTGCATTTGATATGTAGAGGTTTGTATATTTTTGTCAGGGTTTGGTTGTGGCTAGTTGACCTAAATGCAGAGGCAGGGAGGCAAAGGTGATTTTTTTGTGTGAAAGGTTAACTGAACACAGAGGCAGGAAATCCAAAAATCCAAACAAGAAAACAAAGTCAAAACAAACCAGAAACCATGGAGACATCAGGGGGGATACTATCACGAGGCTCAGAGAGACGGAGTTGGAGGAAGTTAGACGAGGAACCAGCACTGAAGAACTGCACAGAGAGAGTATTTATGGGAGACTGAAACAAAGAGAGGGCTAACGAGCAGATTAGGAGCAGGTGTGAACAGAGCAGAAACAGGAAAGAAGCTAGGGGAAAAGGAGACCACAAAAGGGCAGCAGAGGGCAACAGATAAAGACCTGAGAACTGAAAATAACCAGAAAACACAACAAAATAAGCAGAGATGGGAAATAACGAAGTACAGGTACAAATACTTCATTACTGTACTCAAGTAGATTTTTCTGATATTTTTAATTTACTTTACTACTTATTTTAATGGCGACTTTTTACTTCTACTCCTTACATTTTTACACAAATATCTGTACTTTCTACTCCTTACATTTTAAAAAATTGGCTCGTTACTTTAGTTTTGAATCATTTCAATGGAGTTACCGTTATTATTATTCATGTCATCAATACCAAATTCAATCTAATTGGATGGGAATCTACGTTGCATTTGACACACCACTACAAGATGAATCGACAGATTCGGCGGTATTCATTCGCGGCAAATCATTGCAGCTTGGTGGCGGTGGCGTTAGCATAGTAGTATGGACGACGAGATGATTGAAAATGAACACAACGGAGATCTAGTCCTATTGGCAGACATCCATTTAAAATGTAGGTAACGGCATGAAAAAAGTGGTTTCTACTTTTACTTTTATACTTGAAGTAAATTTACAAGCCTGTACTTTGTTACTTTTACTTGAGTAAAAAGGTTTAATCAGTACTTCCACTTTTATCAGAGTATTTTTTAACACAAGTATCTGTACTTTTACTCAAGTACGGAAAGTGAGTACTGTACTTTTGCCATCTCTGAAAATAAGTATTAAACCACAAAAACAAGAAAACAAGGAGCAAAGTAAAACTGAAAACTCAAAAGAAAACCTAACAGAACGAGAACTTTGACAATTTGTTTGCCTAAAAAAAGAGTTTATTTGTAACTATTTGGTGTAGAATCTGAAACTTATGTTGAAATGAAAGAGTTCATAAGCTTATTATCCTTGGTCAAATGACATTGTGCTGTTTTGCTGTTGTAGCATTTCTTTATGAATAAGATAAAAATTTTAGATTTACTTTAGCCTCTTTAGAATTTCATTCTAAAATGGTCCTTTTAGGTCGTTCTCATTGCCTTAATCTGATTAGCCAGTAGTTATGTATTCATTTGAGAGAGTTAAGTTTTGTGATTTTTTAACACTGTTTGCCGTTTCTTCTCTTCACCTCTACTATAATCCACCACATTGGAGGTAGGGGTGTAAATAATAATCGTTTTGTATCGATGCATCGATCCAAAAGCCGACGATCCGATGCATCGACACGTCCGCAAGATAATCGATTCATGTTTTTTTTTCCTCCGGTCTATTTTTATCCATTTGCTCCTGGGCGTAATTCTCCCTCCCGTGCTGCGGTGCCGCTAAACCTATTTTCCCTCCTACCGCGCTTCCTGGTTATACTCTTACAGCAGTGTATTGCAGCAAGCTTCACACAGACATTTTTAAATTATGCTCAGTATTGAAGCGTGGTCTGAGCTACACGCTGTAGGTCTAGATACGGCCGAGACGGTGAGGAAGTGGGGGCGAGTTTAGTCCGACGACGAAGGGACATGAGGGCAAAAAGAGCGGAGATTCAGCTGGAAAAAGGGTCCCAGCGGTCTCGCGCACCTCGCTCTTCTAGCGGGTCAAACTTCACGAGTTGTTTTCCGCAATTTCGGTCATAAAAACAAAACAAGCCGGCCTCCTGTCTGCTGCACTGTTTGCGGTCAGCTACAATCTGGGAGAGCAGCAGCGGAGCGTCTCTCAAGGGGGCGGTGACGTCGTCACTCTGGAGCCTTCTTCTTCTTCTTTTTTTTAATGGCGGTTGGCAAACAACTTATAGGTGCATTACCGCCACCTTCCAGAATGTAGTATGGACCAGGCAAACTATTATATTCTCCCTAAAATACCCGTTCTTCTTAGAAAATTAAAAATACTACCAAAAACTACATCCCCAGATGACCTTTGAAACAATTCCCTTATATCTAGTTTATTTTTATTCCTGTCTAACTCTCTAAGCAACATCTCTCTTTCCTGAGTATATTTATTACATTCTAAAAAAAATATGTTGGACAGTTTCTCTGGAGCCGAGGTATTGCATTGAACTCATTACACTGATATTGTGTAGTATTTTTGTAGTATTTTTTGATGCAACTTTTCTACTTCTGTTATTTGCTGTTGTTTCTAAAGAAAACGCATAATGATATTAAAGCTTTCATTGATTTATTTCAAACTTGAAACTTTGTTTAGCCTGTAAGGTGTAAAAAAAATAATAATAAAAACAAAAACAAAAACCGATTAATCGATTAATCGAATCGAATCGAATCGTGGTGTATTCTTGAGTATCGAAAATAATCGAATCGTTGGGTCAGGAAATCGATACTGAATCGAATCGCCATGATGGATGTGATTTACACCCCTAATTGGAGGTAGAAGCCATTTCTCTTCCAAGCTGTGCTCTTCCACACTACTAGGCTGAATCAGTGAGTTTTTTCCATACAGCCTTCCATGATGAATGACTTGCATGGTATAGCTTTCAGATGATGCCTATATAGAAACACAAAAAAAAAAGAAATGTTCCCCATTTCTTTGCAATATCTTACAAAATGTTGGGAGCTCTGGAAGCTTTTTTTTTGTCTTTTGACAGGTAACAGTTACACACTGTCATGTATTTTAGCAATATTTCATGTAAATGTGTTTGTTTTATTGTATTCTACCCACAAATAAGAATGTGAGATCTATGCTATTCATTATCACTCTGCTCTCGTGAGTCAATACAAATACACCATTTGAGACCCATATAACTGTAGCGATAGCTGTAATAGTTTCAGGTCCTCCTTCTTTCAGCTTTAAACATTGGAAGAGTGAAACATTTAACAGTAATTCTGTTCAAAATACCTTAGGTAGTAAGAATAAATAGAGAGCGCCTGTCTACAGCAATTCCCTGATCTTGTGGTTTGTATCGTTCTAGAATCTCATTTAGACTTCTTTCTGGGCTTTGACTAGGCCATCCTAATGAATGGTAAAATTGTTAGAGTAGGTTGGAAAATAGGTCAAGTTAAATGTATGGCAATCCTAAATGAACACATTTTAGGTTGTTTTTGTCAGGAAAACAAACCCTAAACATATACCCTGAGCTACAGTGAAAATTGTGTATTCTTGGTGACGTGCAAGGTTAGTTTTTAGAGCACATAGCTATTTCGTACAGCTGAAGGTTGAGCATTAGGTCTCATTCTGACTGAGTACCCTTTCCTATATGTTTGCTGTGTCCATCATATGGATTATAGAAAACTAGAAACAGGACTTCTCATGGCCATCATTAAAAAAAAACAGAAGTACACTACTAGTTTTCTTGAGCTGTGGATCTGTCAGCTTCTCTGGTTAATTATGTCTTGTTATTGCCTGTACATTTAGGTTGATGATGATGCTTTGATAGGTCTGTGGCTATGCTATATTCATGGGTTTATGTTTTCAAAGATGGTGGGCTGCTCAGTGACGCAGTGGTTAGCACTGCTGCCTTGCAGTAAGAAGGTTCTGGGTTCCGAGCCTGGGGTCTTTCTGCATGGAGTTTTCATGTTCTCCCTGAGCATGCGTGGGTTCTCTCCGGGTACTCCGGCTTCCTCCCACAGTCCAAAAACATGACTGTTAGGTTAATTGGCTTCTCTAAATTCTCCTTAGGTGTGAGTGTGTGAGTGAATGTTTGTTTGTCCTGTGTGTCTCTGTGTTGCCCTGCGATTAACTGGCGACCTGTCCAGGATGTACCCCACCTCTCACCCATTGACTGCTGGAGATAGGCACCAGAACCCCTCACGACCCTACTCGGGACAAGCATGTCAGATAATGGATGGATGGATGATTTCAAAGATCTTTTGTATTTATGCTTAGATCAAATTAAGACCAAGTTGACTAAATTTCCTGGTTGGTTTATTTGTGGTTGATTGATTTTTGTTTATGGTTTATGCATGTTTCATATTCATGTTGATAATTAATATTTTGAATCAACTTTTTTTCTTTAAAATAATAACTATACCAAACTTTGTATTTGATTACCATATAACTATTAAATTATATAAAAAATTCATTGTAAAGTCTGTAAACTGTGGGGCAGTTAAAGACAGCTAGATATGTTTCCAGCGCTTTAAACGCCATGTCTCTGCAGCAGCCCTTTAGTGTTGTTTATGTTCCTGGCCTGCAAACACACTTTCCTTGTAGAGGATCTCACTGGTTGCCAGCCTATATCAGCTTTGCGCTGATTAATTACATTATTTAGGCTGCAGTCTAAAACCTTTTATGGGTAACAATCCATATACTAAAATTTGCCTTTAAATCTAAAACAGGGCATTACCAGTGACACATGGAAACTAATATTCCCTTGCAACATTGCTGAGGTAGTATCTTTGCCAGCAAAATAACTTTTGGGAACAGCTCCAGGGCAAGTTTTTATTTATTTATTTTAAAATGTATAATCTCAATTAGAAACAAATAACCCCTGAACTATTCCAGCTGCCTCTGTTAAGTTTTCTTAAACTCAAATCTGCCTCCTTAATATTAGTTTTATAACCATATTTACTGCTGTGGTAATTAGTCATTTCCTTATTTCATGCAAGAATTGGCAAATGGATTTTAAAAACCCTAGTTTGTCACAGTGTTAATGGTCGCCTATTTATCGTTTTGCAACAATAAAATACCAGTAATGAACCAAATCAAATGTTGATTATGTTGCACCGATAATATGTTGATTACGTTGCACTGATAATAGCTTTATCAGAGCCATTACTTTCTAGCTGGAGAAGCTAAGTAAAAAAATAAATGACCTCAAAAGGAAATAATTTTTCAGAATTAGTTTTTTTTTTTAAATGATGGATGATAATGAATAAAATATGTAATAAAACTGTAGCCAGTCAATGGTTTGGTTTGAGCTGGCTGCCTTGTGAGCCATCTGACATCGGTGGGTGTAATTTTGATGTGCAAGCCCCTGGAAAAGTGCCGGAGTAAGAGCATTGAAAGAGCACTGTGTCTCTTTATGTCTATGCCTTTACTATACAAAGAAAACAACCCTAAAACCCATAGAAACGTCTATAATTGTGGTATTAAAGAGAGCTCTGGCTTATACCTCATTAGGAGAAAAGCACAGAAAGCCGTAGGGCTTTTCAGCACATGCAACAGAGACGGAGAGAGGTTGAGATTGGCAGCGAGAGGGAAAGAAAATTTGACTGCTCACTTGCAATGGGATTAAAGCACATTGCACAAATATAAAAACAGGGAAAAACAACTCACCAAATGCTTCACAATAAAATACTTCAAGAGACTAGTATTTGTACTATAATTGCATTAACGTTGATGGTATCTCAGTTATCCAGTAGAAACCTGATGACACATTTTTTCTTAAGTGCTTAGGCCATACAGTATGATAATAAACACTTTTTTATATACTTGTTGGACTCTACTGTATGTACAATCAAGAAATGTATGTCAAATTGAACAGCTGTGAGTCAGTATGTAATTTGTGTCGCTTTAGAAAAAACATGGCGAGAAAATAATAATCAAATTTCTCAGCTTTCAAACAGCACAGCAGTTTGATTAGCTTTGAACTTCTGTTCATAAATAAGTCTGACCCTAATATTTTTGCTGATTAATGTTGTTTCAATTTGTTATGCACCGGTGACCTGTCCAATGACCCCCACATCATAACCTGCCGGGGGAAGATAGTATAGAAAATGGATGGATGTTGTTTAATGCAGCACAACATGATTAAGAAGGAAGATGATGGAGTCACTAAGCAACTAAATCCAAGTTGTTTCACTGCAACCAAATGTATCCAGGTGGTTGAGGCATTTTTTTAAAAATACCATTCTGTTGTGAAATTAAAATGTCGGATCAGAGTTTTTTTTTCCATTAGCTGTCTGACTGTATTTATGATAAACCCAAAGCAGAAATATATGAATACTTTTAATTATTTTTTATGGAAAGTCGTATCATTATTGCCATATCAACATAATAGGATATCACATGTTAGTCTATATAAAACAGCAACCTTCCCTCAGCACTAGAAGTTGGCTGCAAATGACCAAAACAACAAAACAAAGCAATTACAAAATAAAAAAAGAGTGAAATGTGTAGCACTGTTTTTTGTTTTGCTTTTTAAGGGCTTAGAATATACTTAAAGTATAAAAGTACTCTTAGTCTGCAAAATAACCAGATGCATTTAAATCTACTGTATTTATCCACCAGAATATAAAGTGTCTGTTTAAAAGAGTTAAGATATTTGTGAGTTTGAATAAAACTGTCTAATACATAAATATTTGTTCCATTTCAAATCTAAAAATGTATCAATTCTTTTTTATGCATTTTGTGTTGGCTTCAGATGTTGTTCTCATTATAACCTTCATACTAGTTACCTCCAGCTAATGACACAGACATATGCAGCAAAGCAGAAGTGTCATTGGATATAAAAACATTTTTAAAAACCACAATCTATATATTAACTAAGTCCAGAATTTGATTTCATTTTATTTTAATGAAAAGGATTAAACAGTATTTTTATTAACATTTTGACATCAAATTCTGATCCGGTATATGCATCCCAGTGTTCTACACTTAGCTCTAGACTTAAAAACACATATCTGCAATACAGTATTTGCATAATCTTGGCTCCTCTGCTTACTTCTTTATTATCTTCTTTATTTACCTTTAGAACAAGAAATAAGATAAAAACAAAACATCTCTGCCACATCTGCGTCAATCATTGATTGAATGATCATAGATAGGGAGGACCATACATAAATGGGCACAGATTTAAAACATGTCGTTAGAAGTTGGTCTGTCCTAAACCCGGCTAAGCTGGATCTTTTAGTGCCTTGCTGATTATTGCTCATTAAGCTTTGGTTCAAAGCATTGCCTATGATTTACAGCCACTGTCTGGTTTGATATTGAATACTGTGAACTTATCACAGGAATCACTGACATAATTTCAGTGACTGAAAATAGTATTAAAAAATTATTTTAGTATAAAAAAAAATGTTAAAGATCATGTACATACTTAATAATAAAATGATAGATACATAAAAACACATAAATACTGAGGCCAAATTCACCAGTAATATTTTAGTTCTTGTTGATGGAAATATTGAATAAATATTTCTCCATAGGTTGTTTTTATTTTTGCATAAATATATGTACTTGATATCTTTATTTCCATACATTTTATCACAGATTTTTCTTTTAATATCTGGAATGGTTACCTACCCCTACTAAAAAAGGTTTTTCAACATTAGATTGGTGTGGTTTCTGACAAGGTGGTTCCAGGCTTGTTGTTTTTTGTTTTATTTTTTGTCTCGTTTATGATGTAGAGATGCTGTATACAGTCCTCTCATACCCCATATTAAGTGCCTGTTTGACATCCATATTAGGAATTCTCAAATTTTCCTTTATTGTGGATTAGGCAACTCATTAGTACTTCACATAAAAAAAACACTGGAACATCTTAAGCATCCATAAAGGCAGGATCCAAGAAAAAATATGTCCAGCTGAATATTACCTTACTTATTGATGAAGTGTGAAGGTAGTAATCTGCGACATTTATTTTTTAATTTTAATCAAATCTAGTTCCAAAGTCCAATAGCTTTTTGTTACTTGTTTTTGATTTTTGTAAGGCTTTTCAACTTCTAGAACATTTTTGAAATTGGTTTTCTCATGCATAAGCTCCTCCCCCTGCTAAACTGCTTTGTCATTTTAACTCATAATAGATCCAGTGTAAGGAGATTTTAATTTAGCTGTTTGCTGGACTACAACTTTTTTTAACATGATTATCAAATCATCTTTAATTATTACTTACTAGTGTTGGATTTCCAACAAATTGTGTCATTGACTGAAATTCCTTGGTTCTTATGACAAGACATAAAAGAAAAGACAAACCTTTCTAAAAAAATGTAAGCTCTGAGTAGACTTCTCTAATCTCAAAACATTTCTGCTCATTATTATTCCCCCCAGTAGCTGTTGTAACCATTCAATCTTAAGCATCAATGACTTTACTCATTTTTCCCTTAGTTTTTCTACGCCCCATTATTTTTTGTGAACTACATCGGTTCTGAAAACACATTCTTGCATAAACACCAAGGCAACAAACACACCTTGCAGTTTGACCTATACATCTGTTTAACTAGAGCGACAAGCTGTTGCGATTTGGAGGGACATTGATTTCGAAATCAAGTTTGTTTCCCTCCAGTGCCCTTCTGCCAACTGGGAGCTGTGGCTGCCTAAGTCTGCCAAGGAACAGATTTCCAGGCCATGGTGCCGGTTTGTTTATGTCTTACATCGTTGCCTCTTTTACTGTCTCTTCTCTTTCTGTTTCTTTCAGTGATGCAATGTTTTACAGTAGGACTGAAAATGCATGTTGCCCTTGAGTATTATTTGGAGTCATATGTATCCAGTGTGTTTTAGAGTATACAGTACTTATACAGATCAGAAAAAAACACTATTGTTACTGTATTTTTGAAACCAAACTTTGTGAATGCTATATGCAAGGTTCTGTAAAAAGAAATTAGAGGTATAACCTCCAAGAAAACATCTGTCCTGTGTGGTTGGTGGCATATCTGGCACTGCTAATATTGTAAAGCTGTGGCAGAACCATTCCTGTACTTCAAGTGAACCATGCACTTTAAATAATATTGACCATACAGATAAAATCCTTCTTTATGAAGTCCATAAAGCTACAGAAATTAAGCTGAAGAAGGGCACAAACCGAAACACTGTGGTCTGAAATGAAGTGTGTTCCTGTGCTTCAAGTGTTGCTGAAGTTTTCACCTTACCATAAAGCTATTTCCAAGCTGTCTAACAATAAGGTCACTGGGTTGGATGGAGTCTTAGTAGAACACTTAAAGTATGCATGTACAAGCAGGGCTCTGCTCTTTTCCACTTGTTTCTTGTACCTTATCTTATCATTAAAGAAAAAACTTGGTAAATTGGTAATTCTGATTATGACTGTCCATTAGTTCTGGCCAGTGAAGTTTAAAAAAATGATTTAATCAATCCTGCTGTACAGGATTTCAGAGTTGATCAAATTTATAGATAACCAGTTTGGTTTTAAGGTTAGGTCGGACACAGATATGTGTATATATGCTCTAACAGATATTATTTATAAGTATAATGAGCAGAAATCCTCAGTTTTTTGTGTTTTCACTGACAATTGTCTGTGACACAACTGACACAAAAGATGCACCTGGATACTTTTTTTTTTTTGCATTTTGACCTTTTGTATGGTCAACAACAACAAAAACTGCAGATTAATTGGGGCTGTGTCAACTTTTTATCCCCAGTTCTCTTCAATTTGTTTTTGGATGAATTATCAAATAAGTTAGAAGCTTGCAACACTGGCTGTGTGGCTGGTAACTTAGTACCTAATCACCTGATGCAGGTGATATGCATACGATTTAGTCGTTTTTAGTCCAAGTACTTTTGGGTTGCAGCAACTTTGTAACATGCTGTATGTTGGTATGAACTATGACATTACATACAATCCATCTAAAAGTGTGGTCATGATTTGTTGGAGTAAAGAGGATATTCCATTCCATTTCCTCATTTTTCTTTGTCAAATATTGTCGGTAAAACAACACCATATGTCAGACAATGATGACATACTGTATGGTAGAACGCTGTATACTCAAACAAGTACTCTTGCTCTTAATATGTAGTGCATGTACTAATAAAGAAAAAGTAGAATTGTTTAAGAGATATTGTACATCTTTGTGAACTATTAACTTATGTTCTACATATATATAAAACGTCCAGCCTGCATAGGATGCAGGTGGCTATAATGATGCTTCCTGGGTGCTTTTTAAATGGCCAAGATTGAGGATTGTAGGTGAGATGTTTGTCATAACACGAGTCAGTAATTTACATGATGTTCTTCAAAGGTTAATATATAATTTTACCTGTTAGACACAGACAGCTGATAATGAAATTATCTTGTCACTTATGACACCATATGCAGTGCAATCCAATACCAGTGTAAGCTGGTAAGACACTGGTCTCAGTCGCCTTAATGCTCATATTTAATTGTCTGTTTTTTTCTTTTTTTTTTTCTAAATTAAATGTCAAAGTCCGGTTTCTTGAGCAAACGGTCCCCTGACCCTGAAACAGACTAGAGAATCGTACCGTTAAAACTGATGGTCTTTGCTTGGTTTATCAGAATCTTGAGCATTTAGCTTGCAGTGTAAATGTATGCTGAGCCAATATACAAAAGCATCATGGACATCTTTAGGCGTATAAAATGCTGTCAAATCCCCCCAAACCAACTAACTTCAACATTGTCGCATCAGCTCTTTCCTCCGTTTAATAAGACAACATAGCTGTAATGTAAATTGGAGTCAATAGGACTCTGTTCTGCATGCATGTTTCCTGTCCCTAACCTAATAACTGCTCTGCTGGTGGCAGTGGGGACCATAGTAGTACAAGAACTGAGCCAGCGCATGAGCTCTTTCATCCTTATGCTGGAGCTCTGAGTGGCTTGGGAAAATAAATGATCATAAATATTTAGAAGTCACCATACAACATGGTGTGATCACCAGTAGCAGCTGCTATTCCTGCAGCTTGTCTTGCTTTTTTTTTCCTATTTTTTTTCTACCAGCTTATGTACCTGCCTGCCTTCTTTTCAAGAGTCTCTGTAATTCGCTGCATGTCCATTTTGTTCCATCCACCTTACTGCTTGACAAATATTGATTTTCTTTGTTGTTCATGAATTTTACAACCAATATATTACAGTTATTTATACAAAGTATAATAGTAAAAAAAAAAAAACCTATAAACTGTTATCTAGATTTTAGGTGTTAGGAAGAATTTGCAGCTCCCTGGGATTTTCTTTTCCTGTGGAAAGTTGGTCTTGGTGGTTCTTTGAATGTTTAAGGTTGCCGAAACCTGATCTGGGGTTTCATTAACAATAAAAGAAATAATCTTTCTCCACAGTCATTCATATTAGTCATAATAGTTGTAACATCAAAACCAGACAATGTAAATTGAGAAACTTTAACATCTATAGCCTAGGCTTTACTGAAAACAATGCAGTGTTGCCCTTTTGTGAAAACTAAATGTATGAAATATGTTAAGAAATGTATGAAAAATTTACTGTTTGAACTAAACATCTGGCTGTTGCAGTGCACCTTAAGTAGTGTTTTCTCACATACGTATACTCTTTTATAAATTGCTTGATTTTAAAACACTGACTTATACTTGTATTCAGTAGAAATACTCAAATAAAATACTCAAATTAACTTAAACAAGAACCTGGCTGTATCATTGTATGAATTCTGTTTGTAGTTTCAAATGGATATAATTAGTTACTTCCACTCATAATGAACTGTTACAGTGGTATTTTTTTTCATTTGATTAATTAATTGGATATAACATGATTCTAGGCCAGATAAAGAGTGGAGAATGATGGAGACAATGTGATGAAGGTCGGTTGTCTTATAAGTCTACAAACTGTTTATCTTAGTTTAGTTCAGTGTTTTAAACAGGTCCATTATTCAATCTTGAGACAAATAGTTTATTTTATCGATATTGCAACTATACAAAGATTACATGAGTAACATTTACTCAAGTATTGATGACTATAACATTTAAAAATGCTAAAATCTATCTTGCCAGATGCATTGGAAACATTAAACAGAATGCTTGTATCCTAAAGGACCAGGGAGGAGAGGCTGTGGGAAGGGAGGCCAGCCTAGTTGGACTAAAGCAATAATCTTTGGTAACCTCAGAAAAGCGGCACATTTTTCATGCAAAAGCTAGCTGCTTAGGCCCCTTAAACTAAAACTTTTTTGTGCGTGCATTGCACATGCACTAAACCATCTTACTTGTGGCTAAGCCACCCGGATATAGAGTCCTTAAGATGTTTTTGCAAAGCAGAAGAGAGGATGTGATGTAAGAGCAGCACATTCTAGTAGAAAAAAGTAACAGGATGAATCCAAAGACAAATAGTTAAAACATTTCCCATAGGACTAGATGGTAGCAACAGAAAACCCAAAAGATGGACTTTATTATGATGGGGTGTATTTTCTTGTTTTTTTTTTTTTTTTTTCTTCTTAAACTGGGTAATATTTGGACAATACTGCCAGAAAAACAATTCCTTGCAATGCATACTCTGATTTGCCCTCATCTAAAGTCCCGGTCAAACTGAAGGTCCTGGATGGGACCAGGAGTTTAATTGCTCCATTAGTTCTGTATATACATACAATACACAAACCCTAATTTTATTAGACCAGGTAACTGATAAAAAAGTTTGAGGGAGTTCATTACATACAGTAGTTAAATGGAAAAAAAAAAAAAAGAGTTAACACTTGTCTCAATTAAATTTCTTTCTTCCTCAAGTCTGCTAAAAAAAAAAAAAGGATGTTTCAGGATCTCCACCGTTAGGTTAGCCACTCGGTGCAGTTTTACGCGACACCTGTAGGAAATTCAAACATTTAATCAGAAGCATTTGTACCATTGCAAATCTATTCACAATAGCCTCATTGCAGCTGATTGTGTTTAGTCTTCAAAGAGCATGAATGTGTAAGATTACCCCACAACATGTTCCTGAAATACAGATGTGATAAAATGCTGGATTTTATTAAACTAAAGTAGAGCTTCATTGTTTTTTGTTTTGATTAGTTGACTAATAAAGATTTGTTTGTTTTTTCCCCATATTCTTTTATTCTTAGAAATTCAGATGTGTTTTTTTATATATATATTTTGACACTTTTGTTCTATTCTACACACCATTGAATTTTCCTTTATTGCCTTTGTTGGCAACTATCTTTTTTAACTTTATAAAGAAAACTCCAAAAAATATTTATATGAAATTTATATGACTTATTTTATTTTAATATCTAAATACGTGTGTACTGTTAAAATAAAAAAAAATGTAAATAAATCTAAATGTATATAAAAATTATTATCTACCTTTCAGTTTTTGACTATATTTAATTTTTAAAAGTATTGTAAACTAAAGTGCAAAAGGTGGGTATATCAGTATGTCTACAGGCAGGCTTTTTACACTTCCTTTTTGGATTAAAAAAACAACAAAGTGAGATTATTAATTAATCACAAGGTAAACCAATCCAGTTATCATTTGTGCGTATTTAGCAATTGGGACAAAATAGGACATTTAAAATAAAAATAAAAACATTTCAATAAGTATAGTTTAACAATGTTAGGTACTTAGGAGAACAGAAAGCAGATAGTCAAGTAATGATTCCTCTTCAAGCTTAAAAAAATGGAACAAGGATGCTTATGAGGGATGAAGCAGGATTTGCATGGCTTATTGTGCCCCCTCTTTTACAAACAGAGAGATTAAATTGGGCAAACCTCACAAAAAGCTGTGAGAATCATGTTTCTCCAGCCTTGTAAACCAACCCACGGTCTTTGTTGTGACTATAGTTTATTTTCTTCAACATTTTTACATTATATTCTGTTTAAAACACAATCCTCTACCTGTTCTGTTTTATTTTGAGAGCATGATGCAAAGTTGGTCACAACATATTTTATCATTCTTCCAGCATGTTTGTAAAATAGCTCAATTGTTGCTCTTCCAAAATAAGATCTTAAGGAAAGGCTTTAAAAATTCTTCTTTTGTTGAAATTGCTGAATTCCTTTAGAGTGTTTTCTTCTTTTACCAAAACTGTATCTTCAAACCGTTTGAAAAACCATTTAGCCTATTTGCAGTAAGGCAAAGTATTCCTCTCTTTGTATGACTGGGTACACAACAGCACCCAGTGGAGCCCAAAGCAAGACAAGAGTGAAATACATGTTGACATTTACAAGTGGTTGTGAAAGATTGTCCTGTGGACAAATAATTGTTTTGGTGGCATGAGCTCTATGTTTGTTTCGAAGTAAAACCCTCCATCCCTACTATAAGAAATAGAGGCACAAACATCAAGACAATGTTGGACTTTATGAAGAAAATAGATTTGTAGGATGACAATTACACCATTTCCCATCTTCCTCTTATTAAGTTAGATTTTTGTTTTTTTACTTTTAATTAGTTGTCCATGTAAGAGGATATTTGTGATTAAATGAAAAAAAGTATTCTACATCAAAATATAATGTACTCTTGAAATCTACAGTTATAGATGGTGTTCTGAGTGTAAGGTTGGTTTTACAAGCCTTTTAGTGGTTATGATGGCACACTAATGACCAATTAAAAATGGTAAAAAAAATTGAAGAGTTGAATATAAGCAAGGAGTTTTCATTTTGTTGACACTTGTTAATATGTGGTGTTTCAGATGTAAAGAAATAGACCTAAAGAATATTATTCCACTTTCTTATCACAAAAAGCCCTTTGCTGTTTATTTGAAACCAAAATCGTAAAAGTACTTATTTTTTGTTCAATGATTTGCCAGGCAGCCTGCATAGTTTTATGCATGAAACTAAGAGATAATTTCACTCTTGTGTTACATGCTGTCCTTAATTTCCAAGAATATTCTCACTCTAAAAGCTTCAACATTAAATTCTGACCAGGTTTGAGCAGCATCTGCAGTATTGCTCAACACTGGTCAGTACCATCTATTTTAAGCAGGAATTGTTCTCAAGCCTTTTTCTGTAAAACTGAGCCTTTCTTGAAGGTTTTAATGATCTGAAAATGTTTTCCATCAGAATTTCTGTTTGACAGGTTTACCTGTGCAAAATGCTTTGATCTGATTAAAATGGATATTGAAATCTTCTAATTTAGAGAATAGTTTTTTATGGGCTTAAATCAAATAAGCCGATTATGACGTGTATATTTTCTTAAACTTTTATTTAAAATAGTGGCTCTTTGACAGAGAAATTGTAAATATTTTCCTAAAACTGCAGAGAACATTTTGCTTCTGCCTGAGCTGAATAAAAAAAACGACAAACACAGAGGTATGTTAGCTCAGACTATTCTGAGTGGTTAAAATGGGCCCTCTGTTTGGCTGTTTTTGTGTTACAGAATGAGAGTGGAAATAAAATAATGACTCAGGATGTAAGACCTTGTCCTGTAACGGATGGGATGAGGTTAAACCCCTATTAGTCTTTTTACTGTCTGTGTCTTTGGGTACATCGTTCACTTGCTGTTGGTTGTCAGAGCTCAGAGGGCCTTGCTAGCACAAAATGTATAGCAGCCTTTTTTCTGTCAGTCTGACCCGGGGCAGCTGTGGTTACAATTTAGCTCACCACCTTCACCCTGTAAATGTGTCTGTGAGTGACTAAATGTAGGGAAAATTTCTTTGCAGTCCTAGGACATGATAAAGTGGGTGCAGGTCCTTTAACGTCTTTCATTACACAATAATGGAGTATGATCACTGATCACTACAATAATAACTTCAATGTTAAATTTTACCACAAAAAAAAAGTTCCAAGGTTTTTGTTTAAAACGGATTGCCTTGAATAAATTGTTATTGATTCTAACTAACTGCAAAAAATGAAATTAGAACTAATATGGTGTTTATCTGGTCACCCACACTGTTATGACAACTTGACCAGTGTGTTCAATTTCAGGGGCTACATCAATAAAGCTATTAAGTTTAATCAAATTCCTAAAGGAAAATATCCAGTAAAATCTCACAGTCTTGATGTTAGTACTTCAAGAAAACTAAGAATTAATACTATTAAAAATGTAAAGCTTTATGTTTTCTCAGTCTATTTCCCTTGAACTAATTCACAACCATTGTGTGAAGACACCAAAAAAATTTATTCAATGAAATCAAGCAGACAAAGTGCAATTCAAATCTTATAATTAAACAAGACACTCGATTTAAGTCACCATTATAGTTATTCTTTATATCGAAGGTCTACGTATTCTGATTTTAGGTCACATGCTGGTTCAGCATCAGGCTGTTTCCATCAGACTTTTATTGCTCCTGACAGCAGGGCCACTGAGATTACGTGTTAATAAAAGGTTTGTTTACTGCTGGGAGATGTTGGTAGAAGTCACTCAGGCTGTGACCATCCAATTTACCCTGAGGCAGAAACACCCAAGTAATCGCAGAAACCCAAAGAACTAGACAACCAAACAATATTTCCATCTACAAATACCTCTGCCAACTATGTTGAGTGTATTAATTCTTTCAACGGCTGCTCATTCTAAGCTCACTTCAAATATTCACCCCAGGATTGCACATACCACATGCATATTAAGTCTCCAGCCTTTGGCAGTCAAACATTCTCAAACATTGGTCATACATCACTCATTTCCATCTACAACTTGCTTTTGTAGGAGTTCTGTGACTCCCAAAGCAACAACACATGAATATATGCAAATACACGAGTCTCATTATGTGTCTGACTTGCCTTTAGTTTAGACTGTCAGTTTTAATGGTCCACTTGCAGCTGAATTAACTGAGTGTCTGATGAGTGATTGACAGCTTTGACATTTGGTTTGTCTAAACAATTGCTTTGATGAGGCATGTCAGACTCTCAGATCAACCTTCTCTGGCAGTTGTCGATCCTCCCTCGGGTTGCCACATTGACAGAGTACAGACATGTTTAATCTCTGGATTATCAGATCATGCTGAGAACTTTGATTTGTTGATCTTTGCTATGATTTTTATAGGTTTATTTGGCAAATATTTTAAATTATATAAATATTCTTGGTAATATTTAAAGAATATTTAAATATTCTGCGGAAACAGGGCTGCGTCCTGAACCCCACACTATTTACTCTGATGACACACGACTGCGTCCCCAGGTTCACCACCAATCACATCGTGAAGTTTGCAGACAACACCACAGTGGTGGGCATCAACCGGGACAACAAAATAGTTTATACAAAACAAAATTTCTGCACTATAAACAAAATTTATCACACTATAGGGATCTTTGAAATTTCCCCAGCTGCAATTAGATGTGGCGACGCCAGTTACCAGTGGGTGTGGTGACGTCGGCCGCCACTTGCTTTTGCGGCATCAGTCGCTTGGTATTGTGAAGCCAGTCCCCAGTAGGTGGGGCGACTCAAATCACCACTCTGTATGGTGATGCTATTCGCCATCAACCATTAACAAGCTATTTGCCCCCCGGTATGGTGATATATGCCAATGTAAGGGTGAACCCAATTAACCCCATGAAGCAGTGGTCCCCAAACTAGGCCCGAAGGCCGGATCTGGCCCGCCTCCACATTTGGTCCGGCCCCCTGAACAATACCAGAGAGTATTTTCATAAAAGTGTAATTTCTTTTTTTCATTTGCAATAAAATGTTACTTAATTATGAAGTTTTTTCATTATTAACTATTAGCAACTATTTCGTACACACATATAACGTGACAATGTTACACCCTTTTGGGGTCTGTGCCCCTATCTGGCAACCCTCAGCAAAAAATCTTAAACCCACCCCTCTCAAAGAGATACGGAAGAGGAAGAGGGCCATTCAAAAAAATAAAAATAATAGTCTATTAAATTCTGACTTTTTTCTCAGAATTCTGATTTTAATTTCAGAATTCTGACTTTAATCTCAGAATTCTGAGACAAAAGTCAGAATTCTGAGAGAAAAAAAAAGTCAGAATTCAATAGTCTTTTTTTTCTTTTGAATGGCCCTAATCCTCTTCCGTAAAGAGAGAACGGAATAATGGTGAAAAGATTAGGTAAGAGAAAAATTGATTCAGAATGCAGGGCATTTAACCTGAATTGGACAAACGATAATTTTTTTGTTCAATGCAAAGAAAAGGCTGTCAGTCTCATCTGTCAAGTGGCAGTGACGGTATTCAAAGAATATAACCTGCGGAGACGCGATGAATCCCGTCATAAATTTAGGCACTCTTGCAATCGTCACAATTTTTCTGTTACAAATTGACCCTGGCCCCCCATCAGAGAAGGGAAAAGTTTGGGGACCCCTGCCATGAAGCCTTTGTTGCCAGTTCAAATATAACGCACCAAGTGGCAGGCCCTGTCTAAATTTCTTCGGAAATGTTCTAGTTTGAAATATTATACTTAGCAAAAACGTCTAAATAATAAAAACTATATGGACTGTTGTTTCATTAAAATATTCTGTCTTGTGAAAAAAATATGAAAAAAAAAATCTTGTAAGATAAAAGCATATTGGTGACCTTCATGTTTAAAGGTTGGAGGTAGTAAATTTAAAGTAAAACTTCATGAATAGAAAACGGTAAACAAATTGAGTGATTAAGCATTGTGGGGTAGTATATGATAAGTGATGATATGAAAGCATACAGTATGATAAAAATGAAAAATAAAGCATATAAATCTTTTGCATTTTGGCTTTGATTATACACAGCTGTCTTAATTGGTTAACATATTCTGCAGAAAAACTAGTGCAAATGTATATAAGCTAGCATCTTGGTTGCATTTTTTTTTACCACTTAGCTTCATCTTTATTGTTTCTGCCTCAGTGCAGTAAGAGAAAAATAGATCAATCTGTGTTTGTCTTACTTAGATGAGAAGCTAAAAATGGATTTGACATAATTGACTCTAGAGAGCTGAGAAATGAAGGGTAAGATTCAACCTGACTTTCATTTTACCTCTGTATTGAGCGGATTCGAATTTGTGCTTTAGTCTTTCATTGAGAAGCTATTAGTGGTTTAGCTTGCACTCAGTCAAAAAGCTGACAAGCTCATTGTCTCTCTAACTCTGTGCTGATGAAGCTTTTAATTGACACTGATTAATCTTACTTCCTGAATGTATTTTTCACTTATTTCAATTTTTGCAAATTGCTTGGAAAGTACGATTTTTTTACAAGTAATTTCATTAGTAGCTATTAAATACAAAGCAGTTCTTTGATTTTACAATTAGTCAGTAAAACATCCATTCGTATGATCAAATCAACAGGAATGTGTCACAATTCACTTCCAGTTATCTTTTTACAATTGATATTTCAAACATGATTTAAATACTCTGAAACATGTTTGAAAGAAGTACAAAGTGTCTTTCTGGGCAATAAGCACTCAAAGCTCAATTTGTCTTACAATCCACTCCAATGCTAAAATGCATATGAATTCATGCCAGAACTCATGAACTAAAACTGTTGCCATGAAACAACTCAGATTTACCTCTGAAAGTGTTATGCGAGGAAAACGAACTAAATGTATCTCTAGTAATAGTTTTTTAAGATGGTGTGTAAGATTTTACTACAATAACAGCGACCAGGTGTAAATTAATTGTAATTTAATAAAGCATGCTGGAAATGAAACAAAGAATTATGGGGTACACTGCTTCTTATTTATAGCTGAACCCACTGTGTCCAGCATTCTTCTTTTTGTTGCTTGCAGTGTATGATTGGTAAAATGTAGCTGCTGTTTTGTAACTAATGCTCAATAAATGCATTAATTGTCACCTTGTCTATATGCTACATTTTTTTGTTTTTAACTTTCGAGTGCAATTCTTTCTGTTTTGAAAGCATAATTTACTACATTTTCCATATAGTTGAATCTTTCACGCAGTGCACCTTACTTTATTTAATCACAGAGACTGTTAAATGTCATGTCTCTTGAATCAATAGAAATCTGTCATGCTTTTGCTGAGATGTTTATGATGCTGTCAGTTTGCTGACAAAATGAAATCAGTATGCTAGACTACATTACTGTCCCAGGAGATGAAAAGAATGCATTATGCAACAAAGCCATTAAATGTGTCAAAAGGATATATTTATAGCAGCGTGAAGGAATTTTAAAGTACCAAAATAACCTATGCCATCAAAAGTATGAGGTTGCTTGCTTCTACATATACATTAATCTTAATGACCTCTTCTTTTATTACAAAGGGATTTAATCTGGCATTAGTTCACCCTTTACAACTATAATAGCTGAAACCCTTATAGGAACATTATAGACAAGGTTTAGAAGAACTTTGATGGGAAGTTTTTATCTTTTTTTCAAAGAAGTATTTATGAGGTTGGGTACAATTCATTTGATTAACAAAAATACCGGTAACTGTTAATCCATCACTGAAGGTCTTGGATTAGCTTAAGTTCAGGACTTTGAGCAGGTCAGTCAAGTTGTTCCACGCCTATGTTTCTATGGACCTGTGCAGTGTCATGATGGAACAGAAAGGCCCCTTTGTAACATATTAGGGATTTCAATTTACTTAAACAATGTGGGTGAGACAACTCTCGACCTTAAATATATAGTTTAAAATTTTTGTATTTTTTTTTTTTGCAACATATTGTTTTATTTAAAATCAATGTTGAAATTCTGTGAAAATATATGTGAAAGTGCTAGTATGGAAAAGAAAATCAGAAGTAGAAAACAGATGGTCAGCTGCATAACTCTTTGACATGCTTGACATTCAGTTAAGAGAAGGCTTTTTTAAAATCTTTTTTTTATTCACAAACAACAGTGTACCTGCACATTCTGTCATCCAGGTCATGGCAACCACAAAACAAGATTAAATAAAGGCAACCAGACTTTGGCTGACTTTTTCTAAATATGTTTAGAGACTTATCCAGAGGAATGTTTCACAATGCAGGTTTACTGGAAATTAAACCTTGAAGTTAAGGAAACTTGATTTTTCTGTTGCAGAAAGAGTTTACTCAACCTCTTTTTTCTGTTACCATAGTAACATTCCCCCCACAGCTAACCTTATAGGGAGAAGGTTTAGTTCAACAAACCCAGAGCATCCTCTGTCTCCACTCTCCTTAAAACCAATCAAGTTCTATTTCCTGATTTAGTCAGCAGTTTTCTCATAGTTTTGTGTGAAAAATAAAAATAAAATCCTTTATTAGGTCCATTAGACACAAAATCAAACATGGAATGTCCTTTTGACAAGGATGCAGTTAAAGAATTGACAGAGAATTAAATATACGTCAGGAGACGGTTCTTAGCCCGCGTAGCGTTCAGATTCAGGAAACTTTTAGCTCACAATCCATCTACATACATACATCCACAACCTTATTTGTCCTCACATTGAAGCATTACACAGCCTAACAGGTATTTCACTGACCTTGATTGGTGAGAGCACATTGATTTGTGTGATCACAGCATAATAGAAAACAAATGAACAGTAAAACAGCCATGTGGTATATACTGTGTAATCTAAAACCCCTTTCCCACAGGCCAGATAACCTGTTTAAACCTGGGAACAATCAGCTTTAAGTGGCAGTTGGAATGACTCAGTGACCCGTGTCAAACGACTCTGCAAGGGACCCAATTAAAACTGCCTTCAAATGGCTCTGCTCCGACCGGCATTCAGTGGGAACATTAGAACTGGGTCCACATCCTAATTTACGTAATGCCATTGGGCAACATGCACATATCTCAACACCGTCCCAATCGCATGTGATCTAACAAGCCAAAACAACTCTGCTTACAGTACATTCGACATAAATATGGCACAGCACTGATGAGAGAAATATGGAGGGACAAAAGAATGAAACAATAATGTACACTACTATGCCCTGGCTCACTTTTATGTTGCTCTCCATTGTTTACTTTCCTAATTTCTGTCACAGCAGTGCCAATTGTTAGTGGTTCAACAAGTGTTTGAAACACCTGCGCTAACCTAATAATTTCAGTGGGAAAACATGAGATGATGCACAGAACTGTTTTAATGTTTTATACTTTATCTTCGCATTCTGCAAGGTGCACTTCTCTTCCTTGAGATTCCATCTAAATTTAATACATTGATCCACCCTTATTAATTCAATAAGCTACTGTATATTCGCTTGTAATTTTATCAAGGTTAAAATAGGCTATTGTAGGCTAATTTCATTTTTATTAGTCTGTGAATTTCTGTTATCGTAAATACATTGTTGAAATGAACATTAGAAACCAAATTACAGTTTTATATCTCAATAAACATTTTGAATGTTTAGAAATGAATTTCAGATCTCAATAATCCTACAATTACTGGTCATAATTTTTAATTATTTTGAATTGGAAGAAATGTATTTCAGATATCAGAAATACATAGAATGTGTAAAAATGTATAGTAAAATAAAACGTATTACTTACTTATAACATTTAGTTTTTTTAATTCTGAAATTTAGCTTCTGCCACCAAAAAATAAATGTAGGAAATCTGTCTTACAATTCTGACTTGGAAACTAGAATCCTATTTAAATCATCTAGAAAAACAGCGAGGAGAGTGCTTTTCATAAATGTTAAAACGGTCTGCAATAGTGTACTTCATATAAATTGATGCTTTAAATCGAGCAGCAGTCTTCTCCTACACCATCTCCTTTGACACTAAATTATTATTATTTTTTTAACAGGTGCAAGTAATAGTCATGCAAAGTATCAGAAGAATATATATAATATTTAAAATTTGCCACTCTTTGTGTTGGAGATCAAAATGAGTTTGTATTGCTGAGACAAAATCAGTTGTAACTATTTTATGTTTCTACCAATGATATTTCAAGTTTCAGCTAAAGATAATGCTTTTTTGTGTCATTTTGTAGCACTGAATTTTCCTGTCAAAGCTCCTTCTTTTTCCTGTGAGCCATATAGAAGAAGTTCTCTGTCTTTATTAATACAATTAATCTGACCAAACGACAACCTCATCAGAAGTGCATTATGCCTCCACTTTACTTTGCCATATTCTGCAATGTCAGCAACATAATCTGTGCATGCAATAGAATAGATGGAGACCTAAAGACAAGAATTTGTGTTTTTATATCCCTTTTATGCAGGTATGAAGGCCTCACTGTTACTCTGTATGTGTTTTAGGTGGCTGTGACAGGGGCACACCCGGGGCAGGACCCATGAGGAGTCATAGAAGATGCTCACAGCCTGGGCGCTTCTGCTCTTCTTAGCCATGTGGGTTAAAAGCACCTGTGGTGGCCCACTATCCTTCAGAATAGGTAAGCTGCAGAGCAAAAGTCCTTCTTTGTACTCTAGCATCAGTCTGCTTTTTCTAGTCATTTAAATGCTCTTTCCTCATCATTAAAGATGCAAATTCAAGTTTATTTTTACATGATAGGAAAAACAATATGAGTAAGCTAAACTTTTGATAGAAAAAATATATGAATGTCGATCTCTTTTTGGCAGTTTTTTCCCCTCCACCGTGTCTTTTGTTTGAGGACATTTACCTGTATTTGCTGTTATCTTTTTTTCCTGTGACAACTGTTAAATGCAGTTTTCATAAAAGTTGTTTCTAAAGCTACATTCTTCCAGTAAATGATTTATGGCTTTGTGTCCTAGGTAGAAAGCTGAGGATAATTATATTGGATGGGAGCCTAAATATAAATGGATGCTAACCTTTTAGGATTTATGTTCTCAAGGAAGTAAAAAAAAAACAAAAAACTGATGGCTATTTATCATTTTTGTTTTAACTTTACAGATATAGACTACTTCATAGTGGTCTGTTAAAAAAAACATAAAATATAGTCTATGTAGATCCCCAATGGGAAGCAAAGTCCTAGTACTATGCAAACATAGGAAGACCTTATTAGAGTGTCTAATAAGGTCTTAGGCATATGACCAGTCAAAGTTTTCCCAATTACATTATGCACATATGTGAACACTAAGCAACAGAGTTGATACATTATGTTGTTATAAGTTTAAAAAAGTCCTACTCAGATTCAAGACTAATTTCACAAAATGTTATTAATATCATATGTGATCCGTTACCTAATCAAAATTACTGTTTAATAACTGAAGGCTCTCTTTTTAGGTTTAAGTCTAGATTAATTTGTATCTGGGGGCCAATAACTCGTCACCTTGAGGATAAGTTCTTTTCTTAGGGTGAGGGTGTGGTTTAGAAGTAAGGTGTGAATGGACTTTAGGTTAGGTACAGTATCTGCTGATAATTTTTAGGCTTAGGGTCTGGGTTGGGTCATAGAAATCAATGCAATGTTGAAGTCAACTGTGATAATATCACCTTTTTAGGACACTTTTTTTTTTACATTTACTGACATTGTGAGGACCAACCTTGTGGAGACCAAATACTAGTCCTAATGTGGTAGACCCCATGTAGACCCCATTTTTAATGTCCGGAAGTCTGGAATTTAATTCAGGTTAAAGTTTTGGGATATACAGCTAATGGTTAGGGTAAATATCAGGTTTAATGCAATATAATGCATGCAAATGCAATAAATAGTTGCATGTAAGTCAATGTCAAGTCTTAACATGGATAGGAATAAAAACAGACGTGTGTGTGTGTAAAAGTGTGAATGTGGGGGGAGGGGTGTTGTTTGTGGGTGGGTGCAGGAAAAAACAAAAGCTTGAAGAAAAAAAATACTCAGAAGACACATTGAAGACTCGTAGTTCTGCAACTCTGCTGTATTTTGCCCAAAACATTGGGAAGAAATTTCATGAAGATGTCAGAAAAGTGTGTCAAAGTAAGATTTCTCTGACATGCTCTTCCTCCCTGAATCTAAACCGCCTCTCTTAATAAGAGATATTTTCAAAGCTTGGGAACCAAAATAAACTTTTGAGTTGGTAGAAACTTCAGACACTAAATATATGCTCCTCAGTACAGAACAGCGACATATTCTCTCTTTCAAGTTTAACAGAAAATATTTAATTTATGTCTACAGGATAATGTTAGAATTGTTGCTGGAAACTACAATTATTACATTGATACATTGTAAAAAAAAATGGGTTACTTTTATCTGGCGTTTTTTTTATTTTCTTCCAGTAATAAAACTAATAGAAACTAATAAAAGGACTGTCCATTAGATGGGCAAGGACATCCCATCTATGTTCTTGTTTTATCCATATTGAATCAAAAAACAACATAAAAAATGTATCTTGTCAGACAAAAGTACATTTTCTTTTAAAGGCATGATCCAGAAATATGTAGTGCAGAGACAAAAAAAAATCAAGCCTTCGATAGTCGGTCATTATTTGGTGAGAATCACTGTCTCCTGGTCCAGAATGTCACAGAGTCACAACATTTAGAGCACTTTGTTTTCCTTTAGTGATTTTATTTTCCACCTGGCCTTGGCATCCTTCTCACTATAGTGCCAATAAGATACTTTAATGAGCATTACTGTACTTGACTGGTCAGAAACTCACCCAAGCTAAACCTCATGGAAGATTGATGTGGGATTGTTAAGAGGAAGATGAGGGGTACCAGAGCTAACAATGCAGGTGACCTTAGGCCCTCCATTAAAGCAACCTTGGCTCATTACTAAGACATAACTGTATTATGTACTAGACCATTTATGAGTTGGTTTATGTGATCATTTCCATCTTCACTTTTGCAAAATGCAAACATATTTGTCTCTCAAATGGATCATGACATTGTGGTTGATGATGTTATGCCTTGTCAAATAACTGTTAAGGACATTTGAATGACATAAGCCAAGTTTCTGTGTTTTATAGCATTCACAGTTCTATAAAAGTAGAAGACTGGGTTTCTGTGCATCATTTAGGTACAAAATAATGACAACTTTACCACTTTAGGGGGGTAGTGTAAAGCTTTGCATAATTGCAGACTCCCAGATCTGAAAATAATTGCAGTTTGGTAGACATATCAACTCTGCATCAAGTTGCTCCTTTCTCGTTATTCTCGTCTGTGCTGTTTACTGACAGTGTTTTTGATCTGCTTCTTGTTCTGTATGTCTGCAGTCAGAACAATCAGAAGAATTTCTAAACAAGCGTCAAACCCAAACAGGCATTAGGGCTGTACATGGAGAAAAAAACATTTGAATAAGTAAGAAATGAGACACTATCTTGCAAATGTTTGTGACTGTCTCTTCATTTAGGTTAATACCTTCCTTTAGTAAAAAAACAAAAACGTCTGCTTGTGCCTATAGAAACAGTAACAGAAATATTAAGATACATTTTAATGTCATTCACTTTACAGATAACAGTTTGCTACCAACATGCTCTCTTTGTGCTCTTTGAGATATAATTTACAAGAACATCTTAGTAAAAACTCAAAGCCATTTAAAAAGAAATCACATGATGATTTTAATAAAATAAAAAATACTTCTACTAAAACCAGCAATTTACACACACCATATAAAGAGAAATCCTGTTTCACAGTACTTTAAATAAGCTTAAATGGAATTATCACCATATTTGTTTTCCTAAAAAATATTATTTTAAGCAATAGCTCGTTTGTGATTATTTCTTTTTCATTTTCTTTATTTTCCAAGTTTACATCACAACATTTCAGTTCATCAGAGACACGGCTCTGGATATGTTTTAAAACAAAACCTGAAACACGCTGCTTTCCTGCATGACATCTTGGACAATAAATAATCAAGTAAGATATCAAGAAAAAAGTTGTTTTCCTCTACAAGTTTGGGTCATCTTTTAACATAGTGATTCAAGGTGCCTTAAAATGTCCATGATAAGTTAAATTCTATTATGAACAGCATGAGACTATCCATCAAACTATTTAGGATGGAGATGGAAATGAATGATAGAGAGAAATAGATGAAAAAAAGTGAGCAAGAAAGAAATCACAACTCCCAAAGTTCCATTAGAAAAAGCCAGAACATAGTTTGTAAATAAAATAAGGGACAAATACTATAACTTGTGGAGACATGTGTTGTTGTCTGATTGAACTTAAGAGGAGCTGCAATAAAAGTTATGCACTTGACAAAATGCATGGCCTGATGAGGAAAGTATGTGGACAATCTAAAGCAACAAATCAACAAGGAATGTAAAGCTTCATCCTAAATGGGTCTTCCAAATGAACAATGACGAACATACTGCCAAATGTTACAAAGTGACTTTAAGACCAAATAAATCTGTTTTGGAGGAGCCATCACAAATTACTAAAGTGTTTCACCAATAAATAATGTGTGGGCGGAGCTGAAAGGTGTGTGGGAGCAATGGGGTCAACCAAGCTGGCCAGTTAGACCTGGAACAATGAACCACAGATAGCGTAATCTGGTGGAAAGATGAACCTATGGAGAAAATCTTAGTTTTTTATCGTTGTTGCTTTTGGCATAGTGAAATGATCTTGGTATTCCTGTTGGACCTAAAATCCTAAATGTATAGTCCAGTTTAATATGTACCAATAAAAATTAAAAAAGAACATATTTTTATAGTATGCACATAAATGCAAGGCAAGGCAAGGCAAATTTATTTGTATAGCACAATTCAGCACAAAGACAATGCAAAGTGCTTTACATGATTAAAATGTAGGAAAATAAAACAGAATCAAAGTAGATAAAAATAAATAAAAATCTGTTTGAAATTATATAATGTACATAAAAACCCCTCAAGAATTATGCTTTATTTTATGTTTTTTCATTTGAAACCAGAATCTCGGGGAAAAAAGGTAACAAAATATTCCTATTGCTTTGAAAAATGTCCTCTCCTCATTAGTGGACAACATGCTGAAACATATTTGTTCTCAAGGAAAATGTTTTGTCAAAATAAATGTATTGTACAGTTTTAAAGGTCTGTCTTCTAGATTCCTTTGTTTATACAAGAGCTGTTGTAAAGCTCTTATCTCTAGTCTGTGTTGTACAAGAACATCCTGTTATTCCTTCCATTATTTCAAATGTTAACAGAACTGAGTCAGAACAGTCATTTTTTTACATCTTATCTCCAAAAAAACAAACAACTCTTATTACTTAGCAGATTTATTTCTTTGCTGTTCGCGCTCAGCTCTGCTTCTGCATTATACTGTATAGACTGTCTGTTGGATTGCCACACGATGCTTCCAAACCACTTTGTTTTCTAAAAACAGCTCAAATTCACATATTGAGTTTTTTTATACTGAGAACAAATCATTCCGCTGAATTCTCAATGTTGCTGAATAAATGAACAGCAGCTTTGCTCCTTTATTTACTTTCACTATTCACCACCAGCCTCTGACTATAAACGCATCTCTACAGCAGTGGCTGTTTTTCTCTGTCCTACTGCAACATTAATAGATAATTGGATGCCTTGGCTGTTTTTTTTTTCTTTCTTTTTTAATACCATCTCCTCACATCACTAAGCTATTTGCCAATGTACCTTCATTTTGAGGCATAAATATTTACCAGCATGGGCACACATTTCAAAGTACATGGAGACACAAACAAACATGTACCCCCAAAACATCACTACAGATACCCCTCTGCCAATTGTGCTTTTGTAGATGATATTTAACGTGGCTTTCCCCGAGAGTTCTGGCTGGTTGGCATAATGTCATTGTCTGGCCTTCAGTGAATGTGTCAGTGTCAAAAACCAACTCGCACCCCTCCACATTACCAACAGGACCTTCCAGCTGCAAGCCTAGTGTGGGGACATGTTTTGTCTTTGCTTTTTTTGGTGGTAAATCCACAGTTTAAAATCTGAAACTAGAAACTTCTGTTTATCAATATGGATATATAGTTAGATGTGTGCATGCTAATTTGTTCATCTGTGCCGGAATTTGTCATTTTAGGGGGCTCTTGTGGCAACTTTATTTCAACAGCTGCTAAACAGGAAACAGATGTAGAGAAAAGGGGGATAGCATGTAGCAGAGGTCTATGTTAATTATTTATTTTGATAGAACTATATAAAAAGTGTAAAAAAAAAATCATATTTTATAGTGTTTTACAAATGAAACTCTTGAGAGGGTGGCGTCATTTAATCCAGTTTACTTTTTATGTTCAGTACAGTCGGTCCAAATGTGTAGCATAGTCTCAGTGTAAATCTTGCAGTTCTATAAATGCTTCAGAGTTTATGAGAAAATTAGGTTTAAAGAACCATGCCAACCAAGGAACAGAGCAAATAGTTACAGAAGTCAGGTTGTAAAATTATATCAAAGCTTTTAACATCTCACACAGCACTTAAATCCAATATTTAAAAATAACATTTAGTTCCGACATTTAAAAAAAAACAAACTGTATGCCACATTTGCAAAACAATCAAGACCTTGGTGTCCACCTAAACTGCCAGGCCATGACAGAAATGATTTAATTTGGAAAGCTGTTAGTGAAACACTTCACAAATCTCACCCCTACAAAAGAGTAGTTGGTTTGTAAAAGGAAGCATAACTTAAGTTTCCTCTATTTTTCATGCAACCTTTAGGAGACATAGCAAACATGTAAAGAAAAATAACACCAAAGCAAACCTCTTGACAAAAAACAAACAAACAAAAAAAAAAAAACACCCTGATCATGCAACCCAGAATCATGCTGAGATATTATGCTTTTTATGGTATAAACATGAATTTGTTTAAATAATCCATCCATCCATCCATCCATCCATCCATCCATCCATCCATCCATCCATCCATCCATCCATCCATCCATCCATCCATCCATCCACCCATCCACCCATCCATCCGACCATCCATTTTCCGTCACGCTTACCCCAGCTGGTGTCGTGAGGGGTGCTGGTGCCTATCTCCATCTGTCAATGGGCTAGAGGCGGGGTACACCCTGGACAGGTCTGGACACCTTCTTGCAGCTCTGTGCAAATACTATGGAAAATAAATAGTGATAATAGAGGGAAATCCTAGAGGAAACTAAGACTGAAACGGACTTGAACCTTAGGTGGAAGACAGAACTACCACCAAAAAGACAAGTCCTTTGTTAGGACTGTTTGACTACAACCTAAGTAGGACACTGTCACAAAACCTGACCAAAAAAAAGCATTCAGTAGGTGGTGGTCTATTCAACTTGAATGAGCTAAAGGTAATTTACCAGTTGTTGTGTCATGAGGTATAAACCTCTGTGCAGTAGCAACCATTGAAAATGGCCCTTCCCAGTCAAACTCCAGCTGAATGAAAGCCAACTTCGAGCCCCTGGAGTGACCCCCTCCCCTCCATGCATGTTTTGTTACTCTGACTCCACCCTTTCACTGAATTACAGGATCTGGCCAGGAGAAGGCAATTCTCTTTAGATCTTAATGTCCAAAAATCATGACAGAAAGAATATTTTAGTACAAAGATCAATGTTTAAAAAAGGGCCTATCAAGGAAAGTGGGGAAATTTTGAATGGCTACTACTGTTTATAACCCAGCTATAATCACATCAAGTTGCAAAAAACCATGTCAAGTCACTTCCACTAAAGTAATGTTGTCCTGTGCAGTTGTTCATAAATTTGAATCCCAATAAAATGGTTTGAGGTTTGTGGCTGTAAATTATGTTTTGAAAGGGATTGCATGACTTGTTTAGAACAGTTAACAAAGCTGAACTAGAATATGCTAACTACTTAAAACATAGTATATGGAAAACATTTAATTATAACACAATTCTAGGTTAACATGGTATGGAGCAACTAGTTTTTGTGGGGGCTTTTCCTCATTTGCTTAGTGAAGTGTTTTCTGCTGCCTAATTTCATCCAGCCAGTGAAGCCTGCTACGTTCACTAATTTGGAGAAAATATTGCTCTACCCACACATAATCACGGCTCTAAGCTGGTGTCTGTTTTCTTGTATACAAGGAGGGAAAACTTGGGCAAATAGTCTGGAAAATCAGACATTATCCTTCATTAGAGCTGGATTCATCAGAGCCTCCCATCTCAACTCCATGAACAATTTCTGCACTAACACAGACATGCTCTACATCTGTCCAGTTCAATATCACCGTGTAAAAACCAATTATCAGCGGTTTCTAAATCAAAGGCGGTGGGGGGTTTCATAGGTTTCATTTTAAAGCCTGTACAGAAATTCATCATATTAAAAAAAAGCAAGTGGATGTAGAAACTATTAACTGATCTACTATGCTTTAGAGGTACACTATATTGCCAAAAGTATTTGCTCACCTGCCTTGACTCACATATGAGCTTAAGTGACATCCCGTTCCTAATCCATAGGGTTCAATATGACGTCGGTCCACCCTTTGCAGCTAGAACAGCTTCAACTCTTCTGGGAAGGCTGTCCACAAGGTTTAGGAGTGTGTTTATGGGAATTTTTGACCATTCTTCCAGAAGCGCATTTGTGAGGTCGCACACTGATGTTGGACGAGAAGGCCTGGCTCTCAGTCTCCGCTCTAATTCATCCCAAAGGTGTTGAGGTCAGGACTCTGTGCAGGCCAGTCAAGTTCATCCACACCAGACTCTGTCATCCATGTCTTTATGGACCTTGCTTTGTGCACTGGTGCACAGTCATGTTGGAAGAGGAAGGGGCCAGCTCCAAACTGTTCCCACAAAGTTGGGAGCATGGAATTGTCCAAAATGTCTTGGTATGCTGAAGCATTCAGAGTTCCTTTCACTGGAACTAAGGGGCCAAGCCCAGCTCCTGAAAAACAACCTCACACCATAATCCCCCCTCCACCAAACTTTACACTTGGCACAATGCAGTCAGACAAGTACCGTTCTCCTGGCAACCGCCAAACCCAGACCCGTCCATCAGATTGCCAGATGGAGAAGCGCGATTCGTCACTCCAGAGAACGCGTCTCCACTGCTCTAGAGTCCAGTGGCGGCGTGCTTTACACCACCGCATCCGACGCTTTGCATTGCACTTGGTGATGTATGGCTTGGATGCAGCTGCTCGACCATGGAAACCCATTCCATGAAGCTCTCTGCGCACTGTTCTTGAGCTAATCTGAAGGCCACATGAAGTTTGGAGGTCTGTAGTGATTGACTCTGCAGAAAGTTGGCGACCTCTTCGCACTATGCGCGTCAGCATCCGCTGACCCCGCTCCGTCAGTTTACGTGGCCTACCACTTCGTGGCTGAGTTGCTGTCGTTCCCAAACACTTCCATTTTCTTATAATACAGCTGACAGTTGACTGTGGAATATTTAGGAGCGAGGAAATTTCACGACTGGATTTGTTGCACAGGTGGCATCCTATCACAGTTCCACGCTGGAATTCACTGAGCTCCTGAGAGCGACCCATTCTTTCACAAATGTTTGTAAAAACAGTCTGCATGCCTAGGTGCTTGAATTTATACACCTGTGGCCATGGAAGTGATTGGAACACCTGATTCCAATAATTTGGATGGGTGAGCAAATACTTTTGGCAATATAGTGTATGTAGATTTTTTTCTGTATTGACTGAAACTTGCAGTTCTGTATCAATAAATATTCATTTTCAAACCAGCTGAAATATGCATTCCTCTTTAATTGAAGGGGGAAAAACATCTGCAAAGATTGCAAAAGTCCAAACATAAAATATAACAAGGTATCTCTGAGAAAATATTTAAAAGTTAGGAAAAATAAGATAACACTGGCATTATTTAGAACATGTATCCAAGGCTGAGAAAAAGAGACCAAAGGCAATGATGAGCAAAAAGCAGGACATGGTAAGCTGCAGGATTTTCATTGTTGAACATTTAAAGAGTCTGCTTTATTCTGAATAAATCAAGACTATATGTAGCAAGGTGTCAAGACAGACACAGAAGTCTTTTATTGAGGAAAAACTAAAATCTGCCAGCATTTTGTTGGAGAGTTTAGCATGGTCTGATAAAACCATAGTTTGAGCTGTAACTCCAAATAGACAAGAACACTAAGTATTGCAAATGGAAGACCTTCACCACAGTGAAACAATCCTCTCAGATTTTTTGGCCATACACCTTAATCTGCCTGCTGGAAAGCTTGAGATAAGGAGGGGTTTAATGTTTCAGAATTCCACTTTCAAACTGATAACAGTTTGATTACATTTTGCAATGGTCTGCAAGAGTTACAATTTCTAAGTTTTGTTAAATAGGGCATTGGAGATGAGATGTCATTACAATCTGAGAGATTTAAAAAAAAAAAATTAAGGCTGAGATGATTGCATATCAACCCTAGAACTAAACAATGTATGAGAGGTCAAAATTGATTTACACATGGGATGTGACATTAACACGTTCTTTTCAGCTTATATGAATTTAACATAATAGATAGAATCTCTAAAACAGAAATAAATCAGTAAGACTACAAATATATATGCTTTGTATATATTCATTTTTAGATATAAATTAAATAAACCTGTAAATTCGCTGCATACCGAATATGTATCTGAAATGTTCTCTCTTTAGGAATAAAGAAAAGGTAAAGGATTTAAATTATAAAGCGAACAGCTTACTGAAAGGGGTTTGCTTGCTATCAAGCTTATAATAGTGCTGTGATCCAATAAATGACTATAGAATTCAAACTCTACTTTGTAACAGGAGATAGAAAATGTTTTATCATTTTTGAATGGCTTAATTTGCCCCGGTGGATAAATCAATGACAAATTAATACTTGAAACTTTTTTTCCCCTTATCATTTGCAAACATTCAAGTGGTATTCTACACTACATATAGTGATAAAACCATTGATGTGTCACTTAAATACGATAGCACACATCCTCAAATGCAACACGCTCCTGCAGTTAGTCTTGCCTGAGTCTTGTTAATCTAAAATGTCAATTTTTATAATTTTTTATTTAACATCAATACAAAAAAATAACTTGAGGACATTTTAATGTACTGACAGAGCTGCTGACTGACTGCCACCACACAAAGAAGCTGGACAAACCAACCTGTGCCTCTTTACTCTGTTTTCTGCACTCAGCAGGGGGAAGACGATAGAGCATTTTCTATGGGCTAAATTCAATTCGCTTCACTTTCACTGCAGCAGTGGCTGAGCCATCTTTACCTGCTCCTTTGTGACAGGCGTCATTTGAGCTGTTGGTCTGAATTTCAAGTTTCTTTTGAGATAGATATTAAGAATGAAAAGGATGCTGATAATAAGAGTGAATCAATTCACCCCCATGGTGCAGAACTTTTGAAGTTCCCATTTTGGGTTACCCAGAAAATACAAATTCAGTTATTTGCCTATGGTTTATTTCCTTCAACTGCAAACTGTCTGAAGATGAGTAACTTAGCCAAATGAGTATGTAGGCCTAAAAAAAAATAAATTTCAAAAGTGTTTCTTTATCTCAGTAGCAATTGAACTGTATGTTTCATAAGCATAGTAGAGGCATGAGAATAATGCGTTTACGTCCTGCTGCATTAATTTGTCCCAGCCTACGAAAACATTTATTTTTCTTTATTAGTATCACTCTACTATTGCTATTACTGAGTATCTCACATTCAAAAATAGCACATTGGAACTCGTTTTAAGATGAAACCTTCTAATGGCAATCCCCCCTTTAACGACCGACCCCTAGAATCATAGACAGGTTCAGATATTACAGGTTAACGATGGAACTAACGACCCATTCATCGGTTACCATTGCATGTTTCCAAGCGATACAAGGCGTTGTCTATATAAGACTCAAACTCACTGCGGATCCAGACATTTGAATTGAGAAAGCTTCCTGGAGAGGTGGCGAAACGTCTTCAAATCTTGAAAACCAAGTCCAGTGGATTTTTTGAATTTTTATGGAAAACCTTCTAAAGGTCAGACCCACAGTGTAGCAAGTAGGAATTCTATAATGGAAGAATGCTTGGGCTTAGAATTTTCTAAAAATAATTACAAAAAAAGTTTAAAAAATGATTATAAAAATAACAAATCATATTATCCTTCATGCTGGACAAGATATGTCACTAAACAGAAGTAAGAGAAACATATGCTGCAGAATAATTTTCTATGTTCAGCTGTGTTTGTCCTGGGATCTAGTGTGCAAGCTTTTGTTTGTTTTTTCCACTCCTTCCAGGCTCTGACGGCATCTTGGGCGGATCAGTGCAAAGGAGTCTTGGAGTACAATTAGCATTTTGGTCGTAGTGTCCACCAGTCAGTAGCAGCACACAGTCAATTCCCTCAGTTGTGCTCACACAGTGACTTATTAAGGCCAGCTGCAAGAGCCACCATGACTGAGTCACTGCGCCCTTGCCTCCAGTCAGTTTCATTCAGCCCCCATTCACTCTAATTTCAGATGGCATCTATGAACTCATTTAACTCTCTGTGAAGACCAGAGAAGATAGCAATGTTGGTTGGGAAAGACCAGATATATGTCTGAGGAAAGCATTCTGGTTTGCTCTGAATGCCATTAAGTCATGGTGTCATCAGATTCTGTTTAGCTAAGAAGTGTTTCTCGGGAAGAAAAGTTAATGCAGAGGCTGACGTCCCAATAAGTTCCCAGGGGAGGAGATCTCATAATTATTCTCCTGGCTTTAAATTATTCAGCCATGTGGTGTGCGAGTCATTAGTCAGATGACACTACAGCATGTGTTTTCTCAGTGCTGAAGCTATGGGGCACATTTGAGATCTTTGTCTTTTTAGGTGATCACCTCTTACAAAAACCAACTGACTATTTATTTCATTATTTTGCTCAGAGACCAGAGCAGATATGGAGGATGTAACAAATAGAAAATAGGCTTAATTATCAAGCAGGATTTGTGCCGGCAGACATAGCAATTTTTGTTACAAGTCAGCCACCTAATTTGAAAATATTTGTTTTGGAGACATATCTCCCCTTTGGTATCTAAATGAAATAAGGCAAGTTTCTGATTAATCTCTAAGGTTTTAATTACCGGGGCAGGTACTGGGACCAATCATTTATTCATTGCCAGGAATGTTCTATGGGAATGGTTTTATACAATTATGCAAACTTTTTTTTTTCTTTTACTCCAGAGCTTATTGCATAAATTATGCAGCAGATCTGATAAGTGCAAACGGTGCACAGATAAAAAGACTGTGTATGTATTTGCAATTTCCATCTCACTCACTAACAGAACATCCTCAATCATTGTTACCTCAGCGGAGCTCATGAAGACAAATTCAAATATATGTGCTCATTTAGCTCTGAGAATCTGCACTTTATATGCGAAATAACTTCTCTGCTAGGCACAAACAGAAAAAAAATGGGGCTTAAATTATTAACAAACTAATTACAAGCTGCAGGGTTATGTTTGTGGATGCGTAATGGAGCTTGTCTCCAGCTGAGTTGGAGTCTGTAGGCATAGTTTACAGACAACAGCATTAGAATCAAAGATTATGACCGTATGGTGTGGTGGTATGGAATGAAGGTCATAAAAAAAGCATTTCTGGATCTCAATTGAAATGAGGAGGGTGGCTGGAGTGGTTTCAAACACAATAAACCTGAAAACAATAACTCCCACTGCACACATAAAACCTTTGTGTAAAAAACAGTACATCATCAGGAAACACCAACTTTATATGCTCCATGTTCACTTTGTGTAATGTTAAAAAAATTCATCATGACAAATTATATGTGTTGGGGGGGGAAAGTGTGGTAACAGCAATATGTTTGCAGGAGTGTAAACACTCCTAAACTAATAACACTTTAAACACAATCAAATCTAATTTAATTCAGCCCCCTTGAGAACAGATATGCCATCATTTATGCTGAATCTGATTAATATGGCATGTTGCAGTGTACTCATTTTAGAAATACTGCATTTTGTGTTGTTAAGTATACAGACTAATGTAGCAAACACATTTAGATATCATAAAATGTGCATGAAACAACAAAAAAATCAAGTATTAGATTTTCCTTTAATGTTTAAGAGGTCTTCCAAATGATCTGGCCAATAAGAGTCCGTGTAAGTCCAAAACATCTCAGTTGAATGCTAATGTAACCAGTACATCTCTGGAAGATGAGGAAGCATCAGGGGTGGGTGTGGAACCTGAGCTTTATATGTTTGGACTGTTTTGATCCAGCTGTGCTTTTAGAGTTAGAACATTTATTAGTTTTATCTAAACCTTCAACTTTTACGTTAAATCCAATTCCAACCAAGTTATTTAAGGAAGTATTCTCTCTGATTTCCTCCTCCGATTTAGATGTGATTAATCTATCTCTCTCACAGGTATATGCACCATGACCTTTTAAAGTAGCTGTAATTAAACCTTCACTTAAGAAACCTGTTGATCCAATTGAATTGGTCAGTCGTAGACCTATATCTACTCTTCCTTTCTTAAAACAGTTGCTAGAAATGTGTGTGACCACATACAGTACACCCTAACAGCCTCTTTAACGAGTTTCAGTCAGGTTTTAGAGCTCATCATAGCACTGAAACAGCACTGGTGAAAATCACTAATAGTATTCTAATGGCCTCAGATAATGGGAGGTTTATGAGTAACAAACTAGCTACCCTGCAGAAGATGGCCGACCAACAGTTGCCCGCATAGCTCACAATGACTGTTTTGAATCAAACCACTTAATATAAGGATGGAAGAAGCGGGAGAAATGAAGGAGGGAGAAAAGAAAAACACAAAACAATATCCAACCCGCCGGCAAGAGCAGCGGCTTTTACCCTTTTACACACAAAGGTAACATTTTCAGAAGCTCTTCTTTTTATAAACCAATCTACTACTACTTTCTACTTGCCTAGACAAAAATACCCTTTAAAGAGTAAATTGAAGGGATGCTTTATCGTTTCATTGTCATGGTTGTTGGAAGAATTGGAGGTCTACTCCTGTGCTTCAAAACAGCGGGATCAGCGAGGGTCTCCCTCTGTCGGGAGTCAGTGGTCTGTCACCGCACACTCGAAAACAACCCCAACTCAATCGAGCACAAAGCTAGTTTGCAGAACCTTAATTTCTTGACACTCAATCATGTTGAGTTTGTAGGGTTCTATGTCAGCTCACCAGCAGAGAATGGCAGAGCAGCAGCTTGGTGGCCGGTTCAGGAATCAAAACCAGCTCAGCAGCAGCAGAAAAACATCTCCAATGTAAAATGGCTCGTTGTTGATTTTAGAATTCAAACTTCTGAAAGTACTTTAAATATGAAACTATTACATACTGTTCAATAAATGACAAGTGTTATTACTTAAGAGTAATATCATTTAAATGTCCTTTACCGGGGACATCCATGCTTGTCAAAGAACACTACTGCCACCATCCGGTTTGTGACGTCATGGTGCGGTATCGGCTGTTGAGCAAGATCCAGTGCTGTATCTGGCGTTTGTCACCATGTGCTATTATCCAAGTCATCTTCAAAACATTCTTCTTCAAAATGTTGGCTACATATTACATTTTTTTTTCTCTGGCCAGAAGTTCGATGGCAAATCCTCCCTCTTTAAGTTGGCAATTAGACGACCAGTACTGCAGTAACCCGTCCGTGGTGGATCATGAATCGGAAAGGTGAAATAACAAATTTGTTTTTCAGTTTTAAGGGATGTATTACAATATCCAGCTGCCATGCACGTGGGCATTGTCAGTTTAACTATAGCTCTCGCAAATTTCAACGGTGAAATCCTCTCGCAATCTAAAATAATTGTTGTTTATTGCAGATGTGTCTAGTCATTCCCATTGATTTTGTTTGTAAAGCAGGGATAATGGTGCTAGGCTTACCGCACCGTGATGTCACTGCCGGAGGATGTCAGGAGTGAGGTGAGGTGTTACAATATTTGGACAAAAATAGCCGCTCCCAGACTCGGTGATCGCGGAAAAAATAAATTAAAATTTTTTACAGATTAATGCTAAATTCATTAAATCACAGCGAACGTATTTGTTTTAGTTATAGATAATGATCCATTGATCATTCCTTGCTGACTGGACTTTTCTTTTAAAAAGCAGATGTCCCAGGTAAATAAGGTTTTTTTTCAATTCTGCAACAGAATTGATCTGGTTAACTGTTTCTTTCCTAGACGGAGCCACCTATGGAGCTAATTTGCTGTTACCGTTGGTATGCGGCTTCTCTCTTGAACCCCCATTAGGCCTTGGCAGAAGGCTGCTCCCACTGAGCCAGGTTCTGCTGGAGGTTTCTTCTTGTTAAAATGAACTTTTTCCTCTCCACTGCATGCATGCTCAGTGTGAGAGGTTGCTTTAGGGTCAATGACAAAACACAGGCGAATATCATTGTTGCACGTTAGAAATGTGTCCTGCAAGTCATTCACTCAATGCAAACAGCTGGTTTTCCTTTTTACCAGTCTGACTGTAGTATTCAATTGAATTATCTTTTTAAAGGGACTTCACTTGACATGTAAATTAATAATAATTTTATTTTATTTATCTAACATTGGAGAAATTTATCTCTGCATTTAACCCATCCCCTTGTGGAGCAGTGGGCTGCCATCATGGGGCGCCCGGGGAGCAGTGTTGGGTTAGGGGTCTTGCTCAGAGACCCAAAGTGGCAGTGGGACTCAAACTCAGAACCACAGGATTCCAAGTTCTATGCCCTAACCAATAGGGAACCACTACCTGGAAGTTGATGCACTATGGCAAGTCTTTTAAATACTCTTGTGAGGTAAAGCTACATCTGCCCACAGCTGTAGCAGATACTCTTAAAACTAGTGATGGGTTGATGAGGCTTGACAATGTCACGAAGTGCCCAACTGTACTAATACGTACTGTACTGCGTCTACTGTGTCACTGAATACTGCCACCTGCTGGACCTTTATGTGAAAGACCACTGACACTGATTTGTTGATTAATAATACGATTTAAGTCATTGTAAGGTATAGTGTATTATTTAATATCTTTGTTTACATAGAAAAGATGTTATGATATATTTGGAAGAATTAAAAAAATAAAGGGATGCTGTCAATAAATAAATAAATTAAATTTAAATGTGTTTAAATTAAAACATGACTAACATCTTTCTAGCTTGATGAATTTGATAATAAGCTGCAGAAGATCAGAGATTATCTTCAAAGATGCCTCCCCCTGACAGATATGCTTCTACACACAGTTTAGTGCATCCATTTTGAAACAGCTCCTTGTTTTGGTTATGTGACTTTCTTGAAGCAATACTTGCACCGACATTAAGGTTTTGCTCTTTAAGCTGACACATGCATCGACGTATCGGTGTAGCTGGACCAATCTCTACTTGGAACTTATATGCTAAAGCAGAAAATGTGCATACTTCTATAGCCTGATTTGACCAAATCAAATACAAAGCTCTTCTTTCTAAGTTTCCTTACATCATATTTTGGCAATTTTAAAGCAGAATTTTAGTAATAAAACCATCAGTGTTATTATAATACTTGCCCTCTTTATACAGAATACCTACATGTTAATACATTAATTTGTTTTGCTAGTTCTTTCCAAACCAATGGAAAATGATGCTCAATTTGTTAAATTTTATTTATATGGCTCAGATTCATAACACTCAAATAATAGTATTTAAAACCAATGTTAAATTAAATACATTTGACAGATTTAAAATGAATTAATAATGGGGTTTTTTCTCCTTTTTTGGTTAATTTTAAAATTATTTTATTGTTTTTTGTTAAAAATATTCTGTTAAGAATAGTTTTGGGATGTTATTGAAAATGCCTGTAAAAAATATTTCTAACAACTAAAAATTGTTGCTTTTGGGTTCAGAAAATACCACCCCTTCATTCTTCCTCTGCCTGTGTAACAAAAAGGCTTAGTATATTTGTATTTCTCAGTGTGAACATGCATAATGCAGGGATATTAAAGGAGAAAGAGCAGAGGGGTGAACTGGAATTGAGCCTGGGCAGTTTTAATTCATTATGCCATATTGTCTTTTGGAAAAAAAAGCATTGATTTCTTTTTTTCCCTACCCAGTTTATTTTTAATTCATCCCACATTTGCACCTCCCAACAGGCAGGGACATCAATTTCCTCTGTGAAACAGATGTGTTTGTGCTGGAAATCTTGGCTCTCATCCTCCATTAAAGCCAAACTCTCTTTGTAGAGAGAGCACTTTAAAGAAAATTAAAGCAGATGATCTGATTATTCATGATTGATTTCACCCCAAACTTATTGTGATTTATTCCCCCTATTCAAAACTATCTTTTTCTTTCACCTGCAGCCTGTATTCCACTGCTATTTTAAAGCTTTTTGGTCTCTAAACAATTGGGAGCATGTTGCCAGGGTCAACCATAAATATTGTTATAAGTGCCAAAAAATTCATGTAGTTTGTCCTGTGTTAAACTATTTCCCCCTAGCAGCTAACAAAGAAAAAAACAAAAAATAGCCTTTTTGACTTGCTTTTGATTAGTGCAGAGTTTGGTCCTTGCAAACTGAGCCAACATTTTTGTATGCAAACAAAACCTACATTTTAAATTTGAACTACCAAGTTGAACTTTGCATCTTTGATCAGTTTGTGTTTTGCTAGGTGGAAAGTTTAGATTGCAACTGCAGGCTTTATTTCTCCTTGTACTTCCAGATTCAACAAAAGCCTAATCTATTCCATTAGTATTTGGAAGAGAGTTTAGATGATCATCATTGTAAGTGTTTATTTGGAACTATTCTGATAATTATTTCATGTACTCTTAAATAAGCAAAAATATAGTTTAAGTTTGTTTTAGTTTAATTAAGTTAGTGTTTCCTGATTAATGACCAGCACACATTCTACTTTATAGATGTCTTATGGTACATTTTGGAAGTACATATTGTCTATATTTTGATCTGGTATGCTTTATGTTTATCTCTGATCATGGTAACCTGTAGGTCTTACTGATCCGTGCCCGAAATGGAGAAGGGTTTTTCTATTGTACATGTAATTAAAACTGTTTCCCCCCATTTTAATATTACGTCATATTTTTAAGAAGTTATTTGATAGCTCAAAGCCAAGTACAGTAGGTTAGAAATATAGAGCTTACAAAAAATCTAAACAATGTCTTTAAAAGAGAAGAAAAAATCTATCGATGAAAAGAAAGCAAAATGGTTTTGTCCATCCAGGCTGTCTGAAAAAACAATGAAGGAAGTTTCTGATTAACATTGCCTTCACAAATTAAAGCAAACTATTTGATAGGTTGTAACCGTTTAATTATCTGAAAGCCAACAGCACCTTTATTATGTTTGTACCTCTAAGTCAGAATCAGAATCAGACATACTTTAATAATCCCAGAGGGAAATTACAGAAATCATCTATTATGTCCTGATTTTTTTTTCTTTCTTTCCCACTAACAGAGAAGTTCATTTGTTTTCTCCTTTTGCTGAAAGTTAAATAGATCCGATCCCAAGTTCTAGTGACGGCAACATGCCTACTTATTGGATATTGTTCTTTGAAGAATGGATTTTAATAGAGGTTATGTGTAGCAAGGTACCTTAAACTATTTTAATCCTGATTACTCTTAGTGACATATTTAGCATTTTGGCATCATGGGATTAAAAAAGTCCAGCAAAGGCATTTCTGGCTTCTGTTTCTTGCTTTATTGTACTGCTTGCAAGGAAGCTTGATGGCATTAAAGCTCAAGTTAGCGGCAGGAATTCTGAATATACCTGAGAAGTACTTGGATCATTGCAGAGATTTAACAGAGGATTTGTTTTATTACAGCACAAAAGGACACATAATGGTTAAAATACAGCAGTGATAAAAATTGCATTGTTCTAAGGCTGTGCATTGACCGAAGCTAGCAGCTGTTTTTTTTTTTTTTTTTTTTTCTTTTTTTGCTTTGGTCTCTAAGGTGTGTTAAAAGAAATAACAATCCATCTGACTTTGCTGTTTTTCCCTGCTAATTTAGACTAGTCAATTCCTCTTCCGCAGCAGCGCTTATTACTGTGGAACTGTTGGGAGTAAAGTGTTTCCTCTGGTGCACAAGAAGACTTTAGCTGCCACTTTCCACCTGTCACGAGAATCACAGAGCTTTCGTGATTTCTCTCTCTCTCTGTCTCCTCCAATATTAGATCTCTGACTGGTTTGAGGAAATCACTGAGGCAATAACCGGAGCATAATCCCTATGTGCAAGCAGAAGTTTGGTTTTACTCTATTGATCTAACAGTCCACATAGACCCTTAGGAAGAGAAGATTACATCTTGGAAATCTGTAGTAATTTCTCAAATGGACAAAAATGTTGTGTAACAATTTTTTGCAATAAAATATTTGAAGCTCTTTTTTATAATGGGGAGTGTTGGCCTTATGGTTAGAGCAGTGTGCTTGTGGTCTGAGAAGGTTGCAAGTACCCGATTCGATCCCCACAGCCTCCACTCTGGGTCTCCGAGCAAGACCTTTAACCCCACACAGAAGAGGACGACAAGAAAAATCTTAAAATGACTGTAAAATCGGTGCTACAAGCTGCTTATTTTGTGGCACTCTTGAAACTACTGCTAAAAAATTTGCATAGGCTGTGCCTCGCCTAAATTGAGAAAGACTCCCCTTAAAAAAATAACTTGACTACTGTCTTGCTGTTGTGATAAACTTTGAATTAAAATATTTAATGTGTGTTTCCATGTTCTGTTACCATGGTTACTGTGATGTTATGAGCCTGGAAGCTCTAGAACTTCAATACCCAGCTTGTAACAGGGGTTCTAATATGTAGCTCGGTACTGGAAAGGTTTTGCTGGAGCTAAGGAATACAGATACAGAAAATTGTTCACATGCCTTATCTGCCTTATAAAGAACCATAGAACAACACAGTTACCAACTAGTGTTTAGCCAGTATATTGATTAAGAGCAATTATAAGGCTTAGAACAGAAGGTATTTTCTTCCTTTTCAGAAAACGATTTCCAGTTAAATAGCCTGATTATTCGAACCTACACTTTGGAAAAACATCTTGATTATATGTTGATACATTTGAGCTCAAGATAAATACCAAAAGTTTAGAAATTTCTTTAAAAAGCTTTTCAACCTGTGTTTTATTTTTCCATCATTGTTGCTGCTCGTAGCTTGTATCTCTTAATTAAACTTAAACAGTAGAACCAGTATTTGGTCAAATATGTGTTAAACATTTATATCCAGACATTCGATATCATATTTTATGAAGGTGTATTTTTAACTTTACAATCTGGGCTGTACGTACATAAGCTGAGCTACTTATTAGATGCTAATTTAAACTTGTCCCAGAAAGGGTTTCTGTTTTGAATCTTTTTTCAGCAACACTGAATGGTGTAGGCTAGGGCACAGACCCATACATTGGAGAGAGCAAGCAACAGCTATACAGTTGTTTGGATTAACAGCATGACTAAATGAAGGCTAAAGGACACTTGACGTCCATATTCTGGCCAAGGAAAACAGATGGTTTGAGAAAGGGGTTAAGGAAGCCATCTTTTTCACCTGGAAAAACCAACACTCAACACTCCCTTCCCATTGTCAAACAAAGCCTGGTCTAACCCCTTACTGGAAAGCTGCATGGCTTCTGTCCCCCCCCCGACCAGTGGCCAGTGGCCCATCCAGGAGGAGAGACTGGAGCCTCCTTTTGTTACACCTGCAGTATAGGTGTAATAAAAGTATAGTATAGCTACAGTATAGCTCCCCACCACCTAACTGGTGGTGGGGAGCACTGAGTTTAATATAGATTAATATAGTTGATGATTGTGTTCATTTTCAGTCTACTTTTTGTAACAGAATATGAAATAAGTGCGGTCTTTGTTTTCTTTGTTTGTGCACCCAATTAAAAGCATGTCTAAGTTAAAATCCAATATGCAATATTTAACCATATATTCAAATTGTAAAGTGATATAAGTTACTGGCTATTACATAGCATCAGTTTTAAAGTAAGAATTTCAAAAGACTGTCCAGAACATCCACAACTGTACTGTGAGATAAGTCATATCACAGTAATCCCATGTGAAATTATATTGTGGAAATGACTGTAAAATACATACAATAAGTTACTATGAAATATTTTGAGAAATATTGCGATATATTCCCAATAGATTACTGTAAAAGTAATGCAATTAATAACCAGTAATGTACCATAAATTAACAGTAAAAAAAAAAATAATTAACAGTGCACATATGTATTTTTCCCCTCTTTACTTTGCCTGAGCATCCTGAGCACTCACACTCACATCCCAGTGCGCACCCCTCCTCCATGTGACATATCACCACTCCTTCCTTGACACCGTATTCTGCCAGTCCCACAGCATTAAGCCTCACCTTTGATCATGGATCACATTAAAGAGTTTGGCGAGCCCTCAAAACCTTTCTTCACCCAGGCCAGACCTTGTTCCATTACAGATGCTTGGCAAAGCCACTGGTAGCTGTTGCTCTGTCCTTGAGCACCTGCTCTCGCCAAACAGATGCTGGTGAATTTAGGCCTTTAACTCTTACTTCAGTTTACACAGAAGCACTCACCTCCATATGTATTTCATATATTTATCCATCCTAAATTCTGCTGCACTTGATTTTATTGTTTTTAAATTCCATGGCTATGTGGTGCTTATAAACTGAAACTTCTTTTGAATCCAATATACATGGAACAGGTTACTAACTAGAGAATCGTAGACCTTTCTAATCTGTGGGCAGTAGTGTTGTAGTGTAGGATGCAGGAATTAATCCTGCAACCGTTTCTAACCCTAGTTCCATCTGTGTTGTTGCATCCTTAGGCAAGACACCTCATTCACATTGCCTACTCATGAGGTCAGAGGGCCAGGTGGTACCTGTGTATGGCAGCCGTGCTTCTGTTGGTGTGCCCCAGGGCAGCTGTCGCTATAATTTAGCTTATATCATCAGTGTGGAAAGTAAGTGTAAATGGGTGAAATACTCAATGTAGAGTAAAGAGCTTTGGAAACCTTAGACTTGAAAAAGGGCTACATAAGTACAGGCCATTTTAAATTGCTTATTGTTTCTAGTAACTTATTTTGTTCATGACTTCCTCAAAGACTTTTTTAGAAGTGCAGCATAATTTTATGGTCATCGAATAGCAATGAGAGGTGTTAGATACTATACACCTCATTGTTGTGGAATTTGCTGTCCTACCATTGGACATTTAATGATTGAGTTTCTCAGAAATAAGCCCTCCAGGTTGGCATTGACAAAGTGTTGATATAAATGACGACTCTTTGCTTCTGATACACATATTTCTGTCCCTTGAAATGCCCTGGTTATTTTGTTTTTGTTTTGTTTTCAAACTACCCCATTATTTTGAATAAAAGTCCTGAGTTGTTATTTATAAAGCTAAAACAATCTTTATTTTACTAAGGACTAAAGAGACTTTTTAAATTAGCTCTGTTTTCTGCTAGCTACTTCCTGTAATGATGTTATCTTCCTACAGTAAGACAAACCTAGCTAAAGAAGCTAGGTGGTCTTGGGGGCACGACAGTGGTGCATGGATTAAGTGGGTTGGCCATGTTTAGAGGCTTTTGTCCTTGACACAGCCGTTGCAGGTTCGAGTGCTGGCCTGTTAACCTTTGCTGCATGTCTTCCCCCTCATTCTTATCCCAATTGCTGACTGGCTACTTTCAAAAATAATAAAATAAATTACACAGGAGGTGAAAAAAATAATGAAAACAAGACAAACTTCTTTTTTTTTTTTTATCAAACCAATGCCAAGCTGTGAATCTATTGCATCATTTTATTTAATATGGTTATCAACCATTTCCATTTATTTTTCCTTCTGTACAAAGTAGTTTAGCTTAGTGAAGAGATTTCTATCACTGAAATATTTTTCAACTTGGAGTCGAATTATTTTTGTTTACAAATCATAATTTAAATGGATTTTGTTGTGAATTTATTCCATATGTGTGAGGAGTTAATTGTTTGACCATGATTAACACTTTCATGTTTTATCCTAACTAGCCATGTTGTGGTGTGTTCACAGAACAAAATACGACAGTCCAAAACACATTTGATGAAATTACATATCAGCTCCCACCTCGACCCCTCACACACCTGGGATGGGTATTTTTTTTTTTTTTTGCATATCACTATAGCAATTTATTGGGTCAATCATAACATCATCATTCTCTATTTTTTTGTCTCCCACCAAGGTCCAGGCGCCAAAGGCTATATATCTAATTTTATAAAGCTCTCTAATAGATGATTTTCTTCAGTGTGAGTTTTTTCTGGCTGAATTTCCTTGTTTTTCTGTATTCTAAGATTAAGAACAACATAGTTTGATCTTTCATGAAAAACATCTTCCTTAATGAGGACAGGTTTAAAGATGCACAAGTCTTATTTTGAATAAATCTCTAGCTATCTTGGAAAAGCTTCATAAGTTCTTAGTAAAATGTAAAAACTTTCTGTAACACATGGGGTGTCATAAAACAGTGTGTGGAAACCATACTAATAATGTAGGTATGCCAAACACTGAAAAAGGCAGCAGTTTTCCTTTCTACATTACAGCTGTGCCTCAAGGTTTGCGTCCATGTTTCCACCTCAACTCTGGCCCACTTGACGCCCACATTTAACCATAAAAGGTCCATGTAAAGCACAGCAGCTGGGAGAGAGAAGAAAAAAGTGCAGGTTAACCAAAGTGCTTATGTGAGAGGAAGAAAGTCAGAAAAATATACACAAGTGGACAAAATGTTGGTACCAGTTGTTTAATGAAAGAAAACCCCACATTGGTCACAGAAATAACATGAATCTGTCAAAAGGGATAATTAATAAAACTTCTATGGAAATGAACAAATGAAAGTCAGGCATTGCTTTTTAATCATGCTTCAACAGAATGATTAAAAAAAATGCACTCATGAAATTGGCCTGGACAAAAATGATGCTGCATTCAACATAATTTTTTTTTTTTGCGGAACCTGTTGAGACAATAAATACAATCAAACCATTCCTGTAACTGTCACTGAGACTTCTGCTCCTCTCAGCAGGTATTTTGTTTCAACTCCTCATGAGCAAACTGCTCCAGATGTCTCAGGTTTGAACAGTGCCTTTTCCAGACGGCATGTTTCAGCTCCTTCCAAAGATGCTGAATAGGATTTAGAATATAACAGAGTCTCTTCCATGTTTCACAGCAGGGGCAGTGTTCTGGATATGCTGCATTTATCTGTCTGCGAACAAAGAGCTGATATGCCTTGGTAAAGGGTTCTGTTTTCATCTCATCTGTCCATAGGACAGGCTCCCAGAAGCTTTGTGATTTGTTTGGATATAGTTTGGCAAATACCAGTGTAGCAAATGCAATTGTCTCGCAAGGAGGGTGTCCTCCTTAGTCGTCTTCTAATAAAGCCACTTTGGCCCAAACAACGACAGATGGTGCGATCTGACAATGATGTTCCTTGAGCTTGAAGTTCACCTTCGATTTCTTTGGAAGTTTTTGTTGTGGCTCTTTTGCTATTCATATTATTCATCCATTTAATTTGTCATTAGTTTTTCTCCTGCAGTCACATCAAGGGGAGGTTTTCTACAGTCCTGCGAATGTTAAAATTCTGAATATGTGCAATGATATTCACAGGAATATCAAACTACTTGGAGATTGTCTTTTAGCCTTACCTTTGAATATGCTTGTCTATAATTTTCTGTCTAATCTCCAGTAACAACTCGTTCTTTTTCTATTAAGTGTGGTACACACCATGTATTAAACAGCACAGTGACTACCTGTAGCCCTACACAGTATATAGACCCACTGAATGATTACAAGATTGTAGACAACTTTGATGCTAATTAGTGGACACACCTTGGTTTAGCATGCCCCATTGGTCATTTTATTTTCTAGGGCTAACATTGTTTTTGTCCAGGCCTGTTTTAATAGGTTATTTTTTTCTATATATCATCATATTAAAGCATATTTAAAAAGTAATCTCTGATTTTTGTTTGTTCATTTACATCACACTTTTAGTTATTACCTATTCTGTCAGATTCAATTTATTTCTGTGACTATTGTGGGTTTTGTGTCATCAACTGACAATTTTGTCTACATGTGTATTTGGTAGATATTTTGTAATTAACAGGAAGTATTATAAATGACACCTTCCTAGTCTGATAGATGGACTAACGATATAACAAGGACGTACATCCAGGCAACATTGAACTTATCGCGGACTGTGATATCTCAGATTTCTGGATAAATTCCAGTATTATTTTGTTACGAAAATCGACTTGGGTCAATTACTTGATTATGTTTACTGTCAACTCATGCTGATAAGAACCAACAAGAACCACAGAGGGGTTGAGAGTTGGTACTAACAAAAAAAATAAGATTGAGGGGAAGCAGCATACCAGTATATAAGGATGATGCTTGTGCATCATTTTTGGGCATTACGCTGGCGTGCGCTATGCATAAGTTAGGCTGTCGTTCGACATAAGTTCTGGATATCTTATGAATACACTAAGTATACGCCTGTAATTGAAAAACATACATAGGAAGTTCGGCGTATGCCAGCATTTTAGGAGATTTCCGGACGTCGGCCTACACTGTCTAAATCAAAAAGGTGTGACAGGACCCTCAGAGAGGATTGCTTTATAAATCTATCTGATCAGCTGATAACCAGTCATCATCCTGGGTCCACAAAAATTGCTAATGTCTGATTTGCATTTCCAAAGTCTCCAGAATAGATAAATCCCCCATTGTGTACAACTGGTTGTCATTTTTTTTAAACGTTTACAGTTAATATGAATTCTTCGCAGTCTGTCATATTTATTCACTGATCTGTGGTTATTGAGATCGGAAACCCATAATGCCACATCTATATCAGATTCAATACAGGAAGGTCTTGGTGAAATGAAGAGCACTTCAAGTTGAAATCTATAAGGAGGGAAAATAAAAGAATAGACTTAACTGTGAATAAATGATTCTTTTTCTCTAAAGAATCCCTCAAGTGGATATAGATATTAGGAGTTTAAGCTAACCTGACGGTCAGATCAGGTATCAATAAAATACTGTATGTATTTTAAAATACATTAAAAATAAGATTATGAATACTGTCCAGGCAAGATTAGACACAACAACATAAATCCAGTAAGGACTTCAAGGCTGTGTAGCAGTCAGTCAGCAGTGTACAGAAAGGCAGACTATTTTCACTGTCCACCCAACTGTGTTATTAACTCGCACTGCAGTGAATCAATTGACAGGAATCCATGTTTCGCTGTGCATGTTTGCACTTGTGTCTGTGTGGCTTTTCTACTTTTTTTCACCTCTCTAGTCCCCTCTGACTGTTCAGGGTCAGTGCAGTCTTGTTCCTCTTGTTTTTCTTCTATCACCTGTCCTCAGGTTTCACAGAGTGTATTTCCGGGAAACACTGTGGTTTACCTTCCGTTTAAGCTCACCTGTGTCTTGTTTTGTCCCTGAATCTGTATGACTTTGTCTTCTGGAAGAAATGCACACCCTCAGTCAGAACATTTATTTATATTTTATTAACATTATATGTTGTTTACCTTAATATATCTTTAGGGATCTCAGTCGTAGTTCTGCTGTTCTGTTTACAATAGAACAATTTGTGACAGCAAGAAAAAGAAATGCATGCTGTTTCTGCATTCAGATCTTGTTTTTGGAAGAGTACAAACTACAGAAGTTGTACAGCTTGCTCACATTAGTAGTCTTCTAGAGCCTTGAGACTGCAAGATGATTTATACAGTAGGTATAATAAGGCTGACCTTGGCTGAACCACAAAACAGTAGGGGGTATACGGCAACATTGTCTATTCAGTTGTGTTGTGTTAGGAAAAGATCATGACGTACAGAGGTTAAGTCGAGGTTGTTCAGGCAAGTAAATTTATTCAAATTCTTTCTTGCAAAGTAATTTGCTGTCCTCCTTAGAGTTTTATTAAATCAGGGTTTGGTGGTTCTAATTATCATGAAACAGCTTTTAACTTCTCAACACCCGAATACACTTAAATGTTGCTGTTTATTCCTTAGACATCTCCTGTTTTTTATATCAGCATTTCTATATTCCCACCTCCCTTGTTTGTAATCTTTAATAAAGTTTCTGAAGTCTCCCGAGTAGAGTTAAGTTACCCTCAAGCTCCGTTGGAATCTGACACACCAGCTGTTTGCACAGTCTCACTTGTGTCTGTATTTGACACCACGCTTAATCCAATCGAACTCATTACGCATAAAGCTGAATATTGATTTCTTTTGAATCCTTGCTGCAGGCACTTTAAAATTCTGTCTGCCTTTTGTTTGTATTAGTATCCTTTGTTGTTACAGCCCGTCTTAAATGACTGAAGCAAATTAGGGAAAAGGATGGCAGATGGTAACTTCGGACAAAATCAAATTGATTTAAATTCTGGGAAATAATATGATCTACTGTAATGCTGTATGTGATGTCTAGAATGCATGTATGGAATGAAAAACAAAACATGACCGGAGCCAAGACATCAGAGCCCACTGTTGAGAACACCCTTGTTCTCAGGGGACTAACAATCTTCAGGCAAGAGCAGCTTTTTAAAGGCATAAGCACACTGGGCCTGGATGTGTCTCCTGGCACCTATCATTACATCCAGCCTGGAAGACAAATAAATGCTTGTTATCAAAGCGTACTAGTGCTTGACCACTTATGACACATATATCGATTTTCCTTTTTTCAATATGGTTTTGGCAATAAGTTATTAACTCTGGGAAACTGATTACCAATTATTCAGGTTAATAGTGTCCATTTTACATCACTGGAATTGCTTCAGCAAATTGTTTGACCTAGGATCAGAGTTTTGTAGGTTTGTCGAAGTGTACTAGATGGATAGAGTGAATAGGTTGAGGCATAGCTTCTTCATCCTTTTACACCTTTACTTATCAACTGATGCAGACATTGTTTATTAACTGCAGCTTTTTTTTTTTTTTATCAAAATGACTAATACACTTTTATGAGTGATCGAAGTTCATTTAAAATTGTATTTCTAAATTTTCATTTTAAGATCATAATGTGATGCAGGTCCAGTAGATTCTAGGGAAACTGGAGCAGTTATTTTATTTCACTATTAAGGTTTGGATATCTTTGAACACCTATTTTAACAGAAAGTGGACTCTGATATATATATATATAGAAAAGGATATGTTATAAAAAATAATGTTGGGAATTTTCACTCATTTTGCGGATGTGGTTGTGAACCCAAACATGATTAATGACTATGCAAAAAGGCATCAGAAGCAATATCCAAGAACAAAATATGGAAAACTAAAAACCAGGAGCTGTCAGGAGAAAACACACATAAAGAGCAACATAACGACGAGAAATCAGCACTAAGAAAATACACAAGAGTAGTATAAATGGGAGATTGATTAGAGACACGGTTAATCAGCTAACAGGGAGCAGGTGTGGATAGAAGCAACTAGAAATTAGAGGAAATGAGACTGGCACAAGGGGCAACAGAGAGGAACAAAAAATAAAAACCACAACACTTCTTAAATAAAACTGGAAAACAATTACAATGACACAAAATGGAAAAAAAAAAACAATGAACAAGAAAACAGAATGATATACAGTAAAAAACTGAAAACTCAACAGGCAGTCCAAAGAGGAGAACTATGACGCATGTTTAAATAAATCTGCATTGTGAAGCAGCCCTAACGTATACTGTATTAGAAGTATTTTACAAAATTAAACTAAATTGAAAGCCTTCACAAAACAATGTACTGTAATGTAGTAGACTTAACCCAAATAAATAAAAACCAAATAAAAAAAAATATTTTTTTTATTTGGTTTTTATTATAATAGGGCATTATCTTCAGTGTCGGAGTCTGAGGAGTAAAACTGAAAATTAGTCCACTCCAGCCCTGCTCACCTCTACTTTTTGTTAAGTAAATGTTGATTTACAATGTTGATTTCTAAAAAACTGTATATATCAGATGATTTATAAGCAGAGCAACAAAACTGTTACTTCTAATAGAGCATTTTATAGTAGTTTATAGTAGTTGGATACCCTGTGACAGTTTAGGTTTGATAACTTGCTTAAGCAGAATTTTTGGAAATCTATACCTCAATGTCTTCCGGTAAAACAGTCAGTGGGTTAAGAAGACAAATGTGCCCAAGGTAACAGACTGATACCTGCAACCGATCTTTGTTGATAATCTTGAAGGACCTAAATAGCTGTGTTGCTGTGACTTTGTGATTGATACTCTCTTCCCTTCAACATTTGCTTTGTCCCTGCCTGTACTGTTGATATGCTGATGAAAAGTCAATATTTAATGTACAGTACAGTAGCAATCACTCAGCATGAAACTTAGAGCATATGCCGTGTTACAATACAGAGTAAGAAGGAAGGAGACAGTGGATGAAAGGTTGTTTGTTATCCCCAAGACCTGTAGATCCAGCCAAGGGTTTTTAATGCATTACAGTTAGAGAGGCAGGAAGCTAGGCTTTTGATAAAGGTTAAGCTCCAGACAGACTGCCCCTGCAATCTGGTGACACAGTTTTCTGTCCACTATAACAGTGCTGAATGCAATCCAAAACTGTAAAATAAGTAAAATTTCAATATTCTTAGACTTTTTCATAGTTGTTATGCTTAAAAACAACTGGCTGCCCTTCTGGACTCTGGGTAAATATGTTACTAGAATGGGTTTATGATGAAGAGCTCTGGTCTTGTAGGAGGAACAAACTTTTGCAGCTGTGAGTTTGTTCTATTCAAAACTTAAATTGGTGAACATCGAAAAATAGTGTTGATAATATGTTTAATGTAGTGATTCAAATATTTAAAAAGTCTGTGTCTTTCAAAAACATATTTTCCTTTATTTTCAGTCTCCTTGGAGAATATGTTGGTTTAGACTAAAGTTAACAGGAGCCAGTGTCTTACTGGTCTCCCCCTTGTTATGGCCTTTTTATGAAATACATAATACTAAATAATTTCTTAGTAAAGTATAATTTATTGGTCTCCTTGACAAATATATTTTTTCGACCTTTAAAATTTCACTATAACAATGATTAGAAAATTAAGGGATGGCATTATTATCCATTCTGAGATAGGATCAGAGTTTTCATCTATTATGTTAGAAGTCTACTCTTTAAAGACTGCCTTTTCACTTACTAACAGTATATACTTAACCATGATCTTTATTTATTTATTTGCTTCAGTCTTTTGTTCCCAACCCTATAAAAAACTAGCCCCACTCTCCCATCTGGTAAACTCTGTTTAGAATTGCCACTTGCTTGGTGAAATGAGTAGTCTGCCTTTAGATAAATTCTATACTAAAAAAATGCTCCATTTACATAAAAAAAAATATTTGAATGAAAACTTTCTAAAATACAGATCTATCAAAAATATAGTTTTTTTTTTAAACAAAAGTATAAAACTACCACTAAAAAAATGTGGCCAATATTTTTGAAATTTAGAAATATGACCAACATGGGAAGTGATAAAGGAATTTAACTGTTTAAATAAAGTATTTAGTCAATGAAAAATGTTGAGCATCATCTTGCCACAAAGCTTCAGTTTTAGTCCAGTGTCTATTCAAAAAGTACTTCCTCACTAGAAGAGCCATTCCTGTTAGAGATGGAACAAGCTCTAGCAACAGCCTTATTTAAGCAGTGAAACCACTTTGGTTGATAAATCCGAGTTGTGCTCAATTTCTTTTGTAAAATAGAAAATTTAATTTATTAAGTTCAATACTGTGTGCTCCTCTGTGATAGAAAATATTCAAGTCTGCTCCTTCCCTCTTCAAATGCAAGGACATAAAAGCCGTTTCTCAATATGTGTACTTGTGCGTTCTCATGTGCTCGTGTATTCCTGAAATGTCATCAGCCTCAGCCCTAGTACTGTTCCTATTTACAAGAACACAAGACTGAGAATGGGCAAAGTCGCTGGATGTTGTTCTCGCCCCTCTCAATTTACTCAGTATGCATCAGAGACTTGTCTGTTCTTGAGATTGACAGCTGTCCCAGCATGCACTGCGGCAGCAGCTTCCAATCGAGTGCTCACAGGGCTCAGAGTATTAAGTTAAAAGTTCTGTTGCTGTTGTTCAACAAAAGTACGTTTTAAGATCATTTGACGTGAGAATGTTATACTTTTAGGCGTCACTATATGGCCCATTTACAGATTTAATGCGTAATTTAAAAAAAAAAATTTGCCATCTACTGTATTGCCTCTCTCACCATAGTCATGTGTGAAGGACTGCATGCTCTGATGGCGAGTTTTTTGTTTTATTTGGCAAAATTTTCATTTGATTTGTGTTTATTTGACTGTGTCCATCATTATTCCCCCAATAAATGGAAAAAAGTAATAATTTATTATTATCTAGAGACTATTAATAACAGGAGATGAAATGTAGCAACCGACGAACCGAGCATGTGGTGACGTCACGAGTACGCTTCTTTTCCAATTGACTCATATTTATGCTACGTGATCCCGTTCTCCCCGGGTCCACACTTTCCTGTGTTCTTCTCAAGTACACACTTGGGGAGGACATGAGTCCGTACTCGCCTGGTTGTGAATTGAGAAACGGCCTAGTTCTTGCATATGATCTGGGCAGTTGTAGTAGCCCCCATGTTTTTTTTTATTTACCATTCAAGATTATTCTGATTCTGTTTCTCTACAGTTAGAAATAAATCTGTTCTCTTATATACATTACCTGATTTGTTACAGTGTGGGTTTTTGCCTTTCATTCTGTGAAACTATTAAACATAAACAGAAGAGGGTCCCACAAAATATACTCCAAGCAAGTCCAGTTCAGCTACCCACAAACCAACTTTAAATTTTAAAAAAGTAATAGCTGTAAAAAGAGGAAAAAATGATTTGTTCTATCACTAGACAAACCAGTGCAACGGAATAATCAACACATGTCAATGTTTATTTTTTGCTTTTGTAGAGTTATAATTTCGATAAGTACTGTAAAATAATAACAATAAAAAATGTTAGAATTTTAGGTACATGCTACAGGGAGATTTTAGTCATCTCTATAAATATTAGTATTGGTTTGGCATCAGTAAATTGTAAAAAGGGGGTTGTGGCTTTGCAGAGTTTAAATGAAGGGGTGTTCACCACATGACTCTTTAATTAGTGTTGTCAACCTGTCAGCAAATACAAGATGATTTACAGGTAATTATTATATGAGAAAACAGAGGAGCTTGACTATTATAATTACAGCCCAAAGTTAATTGGATTGCCTGATATGTTGTCACACTTAGACTTGATATTTTTTTTTAGCTAGGCTGTCATGAAGGACCTGAAAACCATATGTGCCTAAATAAAATCTGACAGGAACAACTTTCATGTTTTTATCTGATTACCATTTTTTTTTATCCATACAGTAGTTTTGAATTTTCTTCAGCACAGAACTAAATGTTTTCTCTCAGAGGAAGAAAACAGTTTATAGAAGCATTTGTCTGTGTTCAGTATGAATAGGTTTATGTTAACACATCCAAATAATCCTCAAAACACTCAACACATCCAAAAACAAACATTATCATTCTATATATGCCCGGAATATTCGAGAAACTCAGATTGATATTTTCCAATTACAAAATAAGAGCATTTTTAAAAACTTTTAACTCTTAATACCACTTTTAAGTTTGAATTATATGTATACAAGAACATGGATAGTTAGAATTGCTTACTAAAAAGCTTAGCATGAGTACCGCAAAGCAGAGTTAACTTAAATATTTACTGGAAATAGCAACTCAAGGTTGTTCTCAGCCACCATCCATTTCAGTCCAAAATCTCCTCTGTTAATTTCAAATTACACAATCAGGGAAGGAGAGCGGTTTGATAGAGAAGCAATCAAAACAATACTAGTTAAATACTGTTGCTAAAAAGAAGGCAGAGTTGACTCTTCTTTATTTGCTTTATTTTCTTTATATTAATATAACCAAAACAGCTCCAATATTGGGATGGTTAGGAATTATTGCACAAATAGTGACAACTCGAATAGCTCAAAGTATTCTAAACTGTAACTGTAAAGATGGAACGTTATAAGAGGAAACTGCAACACAATGATACAGAACTGGTAAAAGCTGCAGAGCCACAGACTAAACAAGGGGAATAGAGACTTAAATAAGGCCTATGGCAAAGGGACAATCCAGATGAGAACCACGAGAAGAGGCAATAAACTGCCAGAGATGTGCAGTTAGTATGAGATGCTGGTTTGTAAATCAGGAGAGAATGTAGAACAGCGACTGGAGGTAAGTAGGAAACTGCGAGAGGGTGACTAATTAACCTGACATCAGCTTATTAGAGATAGGAGAGGTTTCATGAAGAATTTCATCTCTCACCAAAGGGTGTTCATTTTTGATAATGGATTAGGAATTCCAGACTTTACCATTGTTATAAAAGCAATTTGACCAATAAGGCTGTTAAAGCCACATGACCTACAGTGTATGGCCCACCTTTACAGCCCGTATGTTATAATCCTCTGGTGTTTTTCATGTGACCTTAACAGCCGTTTTTGTCAAGTTGCTGGAACATTATGAGGAGTGAAAACACCTTGGATGAGAGGTTAAAAAAGCTACATGGGATCAAAAGAGTTATCAATTCAATTATTAGTGCTGATATTGATCACCAATTCAAGTTTCTTCAGTTAGCTAATCTTCAGGGTGTTGATTTATTGGTGTTGTTCTATATGAACTACTATAACTGATGACTGGAATCTGAATTGACCTTTGGGTCAATGATGTTGTAATGAAAGCATTTGCTCCTGTCATCTACTGTATGATATATTCTAAAGGTCAGTTTGCTACAGACTAACAGCAAAGTCACCATATCCAGGACTCTGCTTAGCCTGAGTATGCTCTTTGCAATCAGCACTTTGTTCTGTACTGAGGTCATATCAGGTTTAAGTAATTGCAAACACATATGACATTAAATATCCATATTAACAAAATAAAGGGCTCCTATACCTTTTTTAATACAAATGTTCTCCTTTTTTTCCCTTATAGTGCCCCTTTTGTTTTTCTCATCTACATGTCCAATGGTCTCCTATGACTTTCCAGACAATTGCATGCCAATGGCTGTATCAGTAGGCAAGGCCTGTTGAGGGAGATATACTGACTGACAGGTAATGGCATCCACTGAGAGCAGGGATTCCCTCAGGACGTGCTGTCTGCTGGCCTGCCAGTCTTCTCCCTGAATCCAGAAATGAAACTACTCTGCTTCAACACTGCCATTTTCATCATTATCACCATCAGCATCACCGTCTTCCTCTTTAACATCAATGTCAAGATTATCTTTATGTCCCTAGCCTCACACTGAATCAGTTTTTTGTTGCTTGTCTCCATCATAGTGTGTCAAACAGCTGGCTCATTGCTACAGGTCTGCCCTGAGTTTTTTTCCCCCCCTCTGTCATGATCTCTTCTCGTCAGTTTCCCTCCCTTCCGTCATTTCTTTTTGTCTGTAGCTCTCGCTTTAGATCTCGCTGCTTTTCCTGTGTCTGCCACTCTGACTCTGTCAGACTCAACTAAAACTGTCACTTATTTTTACTTATGGATCACAAGATGAAATGCAAATGAACCTTTGACATTTATTCCCGGCATTTCCCTGCTCACCCACTTGTTTTAGTCTGGTATGTCTTTTACAATAAATGAATCACTCCTGTGGCTCAAAGACTGATGAGGTAATGGTGGTTTAACGGTCTGCTAATGTATGACCATATGTTTTTATATGAAAGACAGGGCAGAGAGGGGGTTTCATAAATCAATAAAGCTGCCTTTGGAATTGATGGGCAGTACAAGTCTCACTTCAGGTGCAGCAGTATTCTCTCAATAAGTGGGTTTTCATTTATTTTGATTCATTCATTACATATCCCCCTCTTGTTTATTATGAGCTCCATCAATAAAAGGACCCAATATAAATTCAGTTGTAGGTAACTTGAAAGGTGTTTTATAGAAATACCTGTTTACAGAGTCAGCTAACAGATTCAAAGACTCCTGTCATGACTCCCATGCACTCTGAAGCCTTGGAAGTGTGATCCTTTCAACGGTTTCCATTTTAAAAGACTTAGCAATGCATATTTCCATTTCTGTCATCATATTGGACCAAAGCTCTTTTCCCTACATGAAAGAATGACTTTTCTTCTCAACCTCTTTCTGACAGCTGTGTTTCAATTTGCTTTATTTTCCAATGACCCACATTCTAAAACATGAATTTCTTTTTACTAAAACATTGTAAGTTGCAAGTTTCCTTTAATAAATTTCTAAATTTGGATATCAGCAATATATTTCCCATTAACACAAGCTTTCTGGATTTCAATGAATTCCAAACTACATTAAAATCGGCTGAAGAACACAAGAAATGTAAATCAGCCAATCCTACATTGACAAAACACTTAACCTTCAAAAATTTTAACCTGGAAAAACTCTCACAGAAGATGAGCAACAATTAGGGACTTTAATTGACATTAGTTATATTGCTATATTGCTATCATCCGACCTATTTTGTACATTATTTGAGAAACATTGAAACCAGATTTTTGCACGCGGTGTTTTAAAAGACACATAACCTAATTTGTGAGTGTGTTTGATCAAATAAAAATAATTTTCTATTTTTTTACTTGGTAATCTAAAATTAGTCAGATTGGCCACAATAATTCCTGATATTTTAGAAATGTTTTAGCAATTATATTTTACGCAGTCCCATAAGGTATGTTAACATTTTTCAAAAGTAAGGTTACAATGTTGTAAATTACAATGTTAAAAGTTTAATCAGAAGATAATTGGTGTCAATGTTTTACTACATGGCATACATAACATTCAAAATATATTAATGAACTACTGCATTCCAAAAAAGGGTTGATTATGATATATTCCAGTAATGTGCATTTGCTCTAGTTGTTTTTTTTTTAGATTTTAGATTAAAACAACTGTTCTGTTAATCTCAATTTATTTGTCACTGAAATAATAAAAAAATATGTACAAAACAGAAAACTGAGTGGTAAAACCAAGATCCCTCCCACTTAGAGAGAAATATAGCCAGGTCTGTTGTGCCTTACGAATAGATGCATTGTCTCAACTACTGTAACGTACTCAGGTTGCACATTAAGTTTTCTAATTTAATTTCCTTATATGGGTTATGAAAAATTTACTGACTTAGGTAAGCACTCATTACTTTATTACAAAAGTAAAAAGTTGAGATCGTGACACCACGATAAAACATCTAAACTCCAATAAGCCGGACATAAACTGTGCGATTTTTTTCAATCGTAGCACGCAGCTACAGCTCATACTGTATGACGAAACTGCAGGGTTTTGTCGTACAGTATGAGTTTACAGCTCACGATGCATCTGCGACCCAACACTCTGATGTGATCTACCTGCTCACACTAAGAAACACGTTGGACTCAGCTCCGCAGTGAGGTAGAGCTACACTGACTCGTCTATCCGGAAGCTAAACGAGTAGAAGAGGAATATGAAGCTCACTAGAGTAAAACGAGCTGCATTGGCAATTTGTGAAATTCTGTGTGCTGAAAGCACTAAAAAGAAAAGGTAACAACGTACAGTATATGGACAAAGACGTGGCGACTATGGTCTGTCAATTTTACAGAATGAACTCCATTTCACTCATTGCACTACCTGCCATGCTTCTGTGTTTACATCTGAGAGAGAAAAAGAAGAATCCTTGTTTGCGCATGCGCACTTAGCGATTTGCCCACGACCTCACGATTTGATTTTTGATTTTCTCCCAACCTCACGATTCCTGATCGGGAGGTAGTTTGAGAGGCTGATTGCCCCTTGTTACCCCCTGTACACTACACTAAGGCTGAAAGTCGGGCCGATCGAAAAATTCTCGCATGACTGGAAAATCACCCGAAAAGTGCAAAAAAATTAAACGGTGTAAGCCCGGCTTTAATCAGTTGCCAGGATTGGTTTGATCAAAATGCTGCATTTTAATTTTTTTTATCTGCATGCCACTTTATTAAGTTTTGTTCAGTTTGTATTCAGCAGTAAAAATGAGATTATAAGTGTCATAAGCTGACAATAAGCTTTCTTCTCTTGTCCCACTCAATGTTAGGAAATACTCTTTGTAAAGTATATTATGTTTGAAAAGTAACAGAAACAAGATGGGTTTTAATGATCAACCTTTTATTCCATGTTTTAGCATTTATTCTTCAAAAACAATTATCATGGCTTGTTGATGTTCATATTCCTATGGTGTTTTTTTTTTTTTTTTTTTTTTTTTTTTTACTTTAAAAGGCATTAAAAGACAATATCAACCCTAATATTGTAACAATCATTACAACTCTTTACAAATTTTCAGTGATATTGCCATTAATATAGCTTATTTGTTTTCTTTGTGTTTTTTTCCTAATTTTTTTTACTACTAGTATTGAGGGAAAGTGAAAAATCTTAAAATAAGTAGAGTTAACTTCAGCATTAATCCCCATATTGATTCTCAGCAAAGGAGGTATTTATTTTAGATCATTTTATTATCAGAGCCTGTGGGCTGGGGTGATATTTATAACAACTGTAAATAACTTTTCTCTCACCTGGTCTGTGCTGTACAGGTTTCTCTAATTATGTAGGAAACCTCATCTTCCCTTGAAAGTTCCTACCACAGGGCTTGAGGATGATGTTGATTAAAGTGTGAAAAGGGAAAATTAATCATCAAGACAGCCATAAAAGCTGAAATGTTGGCTTGAGAAGTTTGAAGTCATGCTGCTACAAGTGACTGTAGAGCCTATTAGAAAAAAAACACAAGGCTTCCTAATTACACAAGTACGGGGATATTTGAGCTCCTACAGGCCTGTGCGCACACATTTACACCCTCCCACATGAATCTAATGCTGAGGAGTCTTAAGGTGTCTAGTTTATCAGCTAATTAACGTCAGCACAGCAGCAACATAAAATGAGCTTAAAATGGGTAAAGAGAATGTTTGCTTAATAAACTTTTTTGTACATTAATTAAAACAAATCATTAAAGAGCTAAGTGTCTCAAAGGATAAGGAATCTAATTTCAAATACTACTGTGAATGTGCATGAGCAGTATAAGTCAATTCCACCTTAAAGAACCCCAAGTCCAAATGCCATTTCCATCTGACACAGCAGTCTTTGATCCTGAGCTATACACTAGCTAATCATGACACAGCAGCAAAGTCTAAACAAGCCCGAACAACAGCTCAGCTGTATATGAATTGGTTGTCCTTGCTTAAAAAAACATCCTCATTTCCTACAGCTGCAATTGATATTTTCAAATGCCAGAATAATGATTTATAATCCAGATTATTAAGGATGATTTTTAAGAATAATGTAACATGTAAATGTAGGTTATAGTTTGTAAATACAGTTGAGGGAAACTGTTTTGATTCCTTGAGACATCAAATTTAAGCTGTTTTGCATAACTGAAGTAATTTCATTTGTAGAGAAAAAAGGGGAAGGTTGCAAATCCAAATTCGAATTAAAAACATGTTTCTGTTCCTTTTTACCAAGTTGAAAGAGGCAGTGAGCCTCTTGCAGAAAGTAAGAGCCAGGTCACTCTTAGGTCAGGCCGCCAATTCATTATGTGGCCAGCACAGAGAAATATACCACATATGCATCCCTTTGGACCGTGAGTAAACTGCATTTCTCACAGCAGTAGTCTACCACACAAGCAGAAATAAAACTATCCGGCGTAGAGCTAAAAGGAATGGAGAGATTATACTCCTACTCCGCAATGTTTTTTTATAAGGGACGGACCTTAGACTCAGTGTTTTCTTGAACAACATTTAATTAAAAAATAATTACCTGACTATAAACATGGGCACATAATCAATGCTTTTCTTTTTCCAAGCTCCAATAAGATCTTTACACTTAACTTTCCTAAGCATTTTTTAAGTACAGCTAAGACATTGTAAACTTGAATTTGCCATTTGAAAATTGGAAAACAGAAATGGAACACATTATTTCCTCCATATTCTTATAATTTATGATCACTAAGTCTGCCACTTAAACAGTTGATAAAAACTTATAGAGAAATTTTCAAGAGTATTTTCTTCTTTCATATACATAATTAAACTTTGTTTAGCATTTACATCCTTTCCAATCATTTTGCTTTCTATTGTTAGCATATTGCCATAAATGTGTTTTCTCATTATCTTTTCATCTTGAACAAAACTGATAGACCTGCTAGTCTTGCTGGCCAAAAAAATAACAAAACTAAATAAATAAAACAAATGTATAAGCTGTTGAGAAAGCTTTTGTTAGGTGTGTTTAAGACCCCTTTGCCAATGCAGCAGCTGCTGCAGATATGCTGGTGAAGATTCTCAGTCATCCAGGTCATAGGCATTCCAAAAAAGAAAAAAACAAAAAACAATTCACTGGACTTTGTTTCCACATTTAAAGATGTTTTGCCTCAATCTCAATCCTATTTCTGACATTTTGAATTGAAAAAGCTTCCTGGATGGGAAGCGAAATGTTAACTTTTTTTGGAACAGCTGCTGCAGAGATTGTTGAGTGTTTATGTTACTTGTAAAAGAGTGCAAATGCTTAGCTATTGTCAGTTGGACTTTTTGTTATGGGTTAAATAAATATTATGTTCTCAACTTTTCAAATTTTGGGATAAAAATATGAAATATGCTCAGAGCCAGAACGACCGGATGCTGCACTGTTGATGCTCGGACACGCTGCTGGACCTCTTAATGCGACCCCATAGACTTTGCATGTAAACATGTTCAGGGTGAACGCAGCTTTAGAGGTGAACGCACCGTCAGACTTGTGGAAATCAAAAAAGATTTGAGAAGAGATGGCAAACTGAATGTTTGCACACTTCACAGTGCTTATTTAAAATATATTAGATTCAGTGTGGGAGCCAGCTTGGTGTAACAAAGGTGCTAATAATAAAAAAAAAAAAAAAAAAAAAAAACAACAGGAACTTTTAGCTTACTGCAACACCTCCTCAACCATGTTTGTCAACAGAGGCTCTGAATGCAACTACAACACTTGGTTCTGGCTTACACAAGATCATATTTCCAAGTAAATAGTTATTTTTAGCACTGATTTAGAATATTTATCTGCATTTAAAATCTTGTTGTTATTCCTTTAATAGCCCTTTCTGTTTTTTTAAAGGAACTTTTCAAAGAAACAGTTTTGTTGGCCTTTTTAGAATACACAGAAATCAATCCAATATTTTGGCTTAAAGCAATCAAACACTCAATAGGAACATAGAAAGTGTCCCTTGGACCTGTGAGTGGTTACTGCATATCTTCAACTGGGACATTTTACAAAGAAACAAAATTAGTCTTTTTTTAAAAGACCCTAAATGGTAAAGCCTAAATAGTTTTATTTTTAAATTCACTGGTGTGTTAACATTCACAATGAGTGATTATTTCCAGAAGCTTTAACTTAATGCATTGTGTATAGGATTTTCTATTATTTAGATTCCCTGAAAATAAAAAATAAAATTATGGCGTATTGTTTAACCTCTGTGAAACCAAATGACACAGTTAGTTATTTTAATTTGATCAATTTATTTATTTAATTTATCTATTTATTCAAGAACCAAGTTAAATAAAAACTCTACTTTTCTTAGAATTTCCTGTGTCACACAAAAAGGTCACTCAGCCTGAGTCTCTGTTACCGTAGTAACATTCTCCCCAGAGCTAACCTAGTTGGAGCTGGTTTTTCTGACTACTTTGAGGCTGTTTCTCAATTCACTAGAATGCGAGTACGGACTCATGTCCTCGCCAGGTATTTACTTGACAAGAACACAGGAAAGTGTGGACTTGGTGAGAACGGGAGCATGCAGCATAACTATGGGTCAATTGGAACAGAAGCGTACTCGTGACGTCATCCCTTCCCCGCTCGTCTAGAGCTGCATTCCACCTCCTGTTATTAATAGTCTCTAGATAATAATGAATTATTACTTTTTTCATTTAGTGGGGGAATAATAATTAACACAGTCAGATAAACTTAAATGAACATTATGCCAAATAAAAAAAAAATAAAAAAAAACGCCATCAGAGATGGCGGTACTTCACACACGGCTATGCGAAGAGAGGGCTGCTGTAGACAGGTTTTGGTTATCCCTGGTTGCCGTAAGCCTTAGAGGTCCGCTGGTTGCCGTTAATCTCTCAACTTCGGAAATGTTTTTCTTTTTTTAAATTAGGCATTAAATCGCTAAATGGACCATATAGTGATGCTTTCAAGTATAATTTTCTTGCCTCAAATTATCTTAAAACATACTTTTATAGAACAACAGCAACAGAAAAGAGAACTTTTAACTTTCAATGCGGCGCTCCATTGAAAGCTGCTGCTGCCGCAGTGCATGCTGGGACAGCTGTCCATCTGCTTACTTAGTAAATAGGGAGGGGTGAGAGCAACATCCGGGGACTTTGTCTGTTCTCGGTCTGCTGTTCTTGTGAATTGCAACAGTACTAGGGCTGAGGTTGATGACGTTTCATGAGAACAAGAGCACATGAGAACGCACAAGTACACATATTGAGAAAGGCCCCCGTGTCCTATGTCTCTGTGACCCTTAAAGCCAATCAGGCAGTTTCATTTCCTGATTCATTCTGGAAAATTCTGACATAGTTCTGTATGAGCAATATAAAAAAAAAAAAATCTGTCAGTTGGGCCATTAGATACATTAGGTGTTTAAAAACACAAATAAGGCATGTCCTTTTGACAATGATCCAATTGAAGGAGTTCCATTAGTCGCAGAGAGTTAAATATTTACCGATAAAGGGTTCTCAGACTGCGTGTAGATGTCTTTTTTTGTTTTATTCAGAAAGTTATCTTTAGCAGAGCTACTACCCTATCCGTACACAGACTTCTTTAAAAGGTAGATGGAAATACAGAAAGACATTAAAACATACAGTTGCATATAAATTGCACAGAATGAGAGTTTCTTGTTTACTCACAATCAATCTCACTGTGTCATTCTGTGCTGAGGAAGCTGAAGGACCCTCCTGCTGCTGCCCAGACACGCTCTGTTAACAAGGATGAGAATATGTTAATACCTCAGTGGAGGCTACTCTGCCTCTGTTAGTGGCAGACCAACCCTGTTTAACTGGTGTCTGCCTTATTTTTGTTGGCTGGGAAAAAGTCTTTGTCAGTTTAAATATATGTCATTATTTAACAGAACATTATGTCAATAACAGCATATTGTGTGCGATAACAGCATATAGAATATAAACTGCACAGTTAAACAGTCCCTTAGTATTTGTTCTATAATGGAAGACAGAATCAACACTAGGAGGTAACCCATGAGATAATGCAGAGGTTTTACCTGTTTGATAATTTTTTTATTTTATTTTTTTTACTTTATCTTCACCTGTGCCCAGGTTTGCTTCTCTCCTATGGGATCGAAACCTAAATCCAATGCATTGATACACTACCATTCAAGCAGGAAGCTAGTTTTCTTGTAATGTTAGAGGGAAACGAATTAGTTAGAATATTCTAACTGGGCTGACACCCTATGGTTTAAGGGGGAATTGCTTGTGGAGGTGGTGAAATTTGTTCTTCTGGGGTGGCCAATGATTTGGATAGAGGTTGCCATGGTCATCCCTTGCCCGCTTTATTGCTCTGCTCCTGAAAATGGCATATTCTATTTGTTTAGGGACAGAGTCCCACATTGTGAAGTATTTTGGAGGAAATTCACAGTAATTCACTTAATAGTTAGTAAAAGTTGGCTTGTCTGATCTACCATTTATCATTTACTGAAAAATGTACGATTGATTGAGGTGAAAGAGAAACAGTGGATCCCTTAGTAGAATCCATTTCAGTCTTTGCCAGCACTCTCCAGAAACGCTTAACCCCTTTGTAGCCTTAAATTACAAAGAAACATTGTTCAGAATGCAAAAGGTATAAAAACTGACGGAGCAGAAAACAGGATGAAAGCAAGTGAAGTTTCAAACTTGTAAATGCCTTTTTTAATTAGAGAATGAAAATGGGTACTTCACAGCTACAAATCCTAGACTGTAAATGACAGAATTCCAAAGCTGTTGCTGTAAACCGATTAGCCATAAAACACAGGTAATCAGTTAAAGTTCTGCATTCCCTACCCTTGCAAAAACAGTTCTACATTAATTGCAACATGTAGACAAAATGTCCTTGTGTCTTCTAACATCTCCCTTTTTAACAGTTTAGTGCATCTAAAGTCTTTAATATCCGTAAATCAGGTGTTTCTGGAACATCTTTTACATTGCTGCATCGGTTTTCGATATCAGAAGTGTTTATCTTTCTTTAAAAGTTCTTAAACAGGTTTGTAGTTGTCACAGGTATAGGGGATGATCTGCATACATAGTTCAGCCCTAAACTAAACTTGTACCCAAATCATAAAGTATTGTTTTAGAATGCAATGAAGTAATATCAACACTTTGTAGAGGAATATTAAATCTCCCTGACCTGATCTCCTGCCCTCGCCACCCCTTTTAGTTGCATTAATGTGTTTTATTTCCTCAATTTCTAGCTGATGGAATATTAGATTTCAGATAATTTGCCCTAAGGTTAGACTGTAAGCTTAAAGCATTCATTTCCCAGAAGGGATTCAATGAATGAATGAATAAATGCATCTTATTCGGATAATCAAGACAATTTAAAAATTAGAAAATACAAATCTTACATATGATTTAAGATATAACATGACAGTATATGTATAAATTAGTTATTATGTCTGCAAATGGGGTAAAAAGAAGCCATATAAACGCCCCACATTTACCAAAGGAAGTCCACATAGGAAGAATTCCATGGAATTAAAATTTAGGACCTTCTTGCCATGTTAACACCTCTTTCAATATGCAACTTAAGTACCGGTCAATGGGCCAGCTACCTCTTGGTTTGTATTAAGCAGTGACTGGCTGTTCTGAGTATAAAAGCCTGATCGCTACCTTATAAATAATTGGAAGTTACAAATGCATATACAACGCATTGGTAGTACTAATATTTAATGCTCTCATTTAGTATGTATTGCTAACCAACCTGGTCATGGAGTACAGTGAGAAGATTTTGCTGGGTTTTTTTTTTAGATACAAAGTTTTAAATGGTTTAATACCAAAAGCATCCCACGAAATTCATACAGTATTAAAGAAAAAAGTTTTTCTGAACACATTTTAAACACTTTAAACATCAGAGCAAGCCCCCACAAAGAGATAACAGGTAGCACAAGGGAATTGAGTGAGCTGCCAACCTCAACTACTTCACAAACTGACTGGACAGATCAAGTTTTAATGTCTACATTCTAACTCGAAACATCTTAAAACTGCTTTTTTTTTATAAATGAATGATACAAAGAAACTCAACTTCTTCAGCTTGTGTTGTTGGTGTTAGTGTTGGATAAGTCTCAAATGAGTAATTCAATTGAGCAAAGCATTCGTATGAACCAACTAAATGAAATCACTATATTTAACTTATCTTTTACTTCTCAGTATAGTTAAAATCAGTGCAAGCTGGTGGGGAGGGAACTTCCCTGCTCTGGGTTTTAGACGACATATGTTTCTTCAAGCTAATGGCTAAAGTTAGCCTGGAATCCATAGAAGCTTTCAATTCAAGCTAGCTAAAGCAAACAGCAGAAGGTAGCTTCACCAAGCTAACCTACTACACACAAAGAAATACAGTACTGCAGATAAGTGTTTTCCCTAGTAGTTCTCAAAGAATGAATGGTGGTGCAGGTTCAATGGTGCAGGTTCACCCACTCTGGTATTGTGTCAGTGAGTGATTTGTTTTGAGCTGTGACTGTGAGAGATGGATAGATGGCCGGCCTATTCACTCACTAACTAAACTGCTAGATTTGCTGAGAGTGATGAGCAGTTCATGCTGCTGAATTCCTCACTTGCGTGGTGTACAAATCAGAGGCTGATTTATTCATGGTGTCAGGTTGTGTTGTGAACGAATCATATGAAGTGCCCCCAGGGACATAAATCAGAATTACCATCCATATCTACATATTAAATTAAACTCTTCCATATAATATACTGAAAAAAGTGCATAAACATTAGTGAAAAGCTCTCACGTAAACTAGTGAAAACAGTTACCTCTTATAAACCTACTCAAAAGCTCTCATACAAAGTAGTGAGAATTGTTTATATAAACTGGTAAAAAGCTTTACCTTTTATACATACTACTAAAAAGCTTTCATACATGCTACTAAAAAGCTTTCATACATGCTACTAAAAAGCTTTCATACATACTCATGAAAATCTTTCATACATACTACTAAAAAGCTTTCATACATACTACTAAAAGCTTTCATATACACTACTAAAAAGCTTTCATACATACTACTAAAAAGCTTTCATACATACTACTAAAAAGCTTTCATACATACTACTAAAAACTTTCATATACACCCTACTAAAAAGCTTTCATACATACTACTAAAAAGCGTTCATATACACTACTGAAAAGCTTTCATATAGACTACTACGCAAAACACGAGTCACACCAGCAGCAGTTATGTTTCTCCTAAGACGCTGATAAACCAAGAGGACGGTTGTGATCGGGAATAGATTTTTAACTATGTTTTCTACTTTTTCTCTTTAATTAATATTCCCAAAGTTCTAGCAGGTGTCCGGTCCCCAAAATGAATACAGTTTGTCAAACAGACATTGCATGCAGCAGAAAGACACTGCTTCCAGTAACATTTCAACAAAACATAGGCTTGCTCTGTTTTATAATGTTACAAAAGAGCAGAAGCCTACCATGGATCAGTAACACTATGTCTGATCATAAAAGGTGTTAAATGGAAAAGCAGTGATCCTAAGATTATGTCTGTTATTTAATATAACCTACTTTGCTGCAAGCTGTTTGCAGAATGTCTAGGCATAAATCCTACCGAGCGTATTAAACTAAAGTGTCTGAATATTAATTCTTTCATCTTGAACTTTGTTTTATTTTATTTTTTTCATTTAATATCTAAAAAATAACACAGTAATTTTGACATACATTTTAAAGACATGATCTGGAAATAGATCTTTTTCCAAAGGCAATATATCATAATAGCTGTATTTTTAATTTTTTCCATCTCAGCTGAAGTGAACTGAAGAGATGAGAGGCAAATTGTCTTCCAGAAAATGTCGCGTCAAGTTGCCTAAACCGAACCTTTCAAGCTTGACCATGACCTGGATGACTTAGAGTCTTCACAGATATCTCAGCTGTCTGATATGCTGGTGAAGATTCTCAGTCATCCAGGTTATAGTCTGCAAAAAAAGTTAAAAACAAACCACTGGACTTTGTCTTCAAGTTTGAAGATGTTTCGCTTCCTATCCAGGAAGCTTTCTCAATTTAAAATATCTAGAGTAGTGTTGAGTTCCAGGCTTTATAGAGCAGCCCAACAAAAGCCTAGAAAACATGCAAATTTAACCGAAAACAGGTCAATGCCTCTTTAAAGACCGAGTTATTGGGGGTTGTTATCGGCCTGACTTAACAGGCGTGATCCATTTGACCACCTGCATGGCGATACGGATTGAGATGATTGCAGGAAGGAATCAACTCTAATGTTGCATAATAGGTTTTCGAGAGATGAAACCTGAATCCACCCCTCTGTTTTACTTTGTTGGTTTCTTAGCCTAAATGGCTTCCTTACTTGTGAAGGAAGTTTCGGCTTAATTTGCAGGCCAACATCTACCTCAACGACTCGCCATTACAAAGGGGTGGACTGGTGTTTGCTTCAGTTTGCATGTTTTCTAAGCCATAACACGGCTTTTGTTGGGCTACTCTAAAAAGCCTGGAACTCAACACTACTCTAGACATTTTGAATTGAGAAAGTTTACTGGATGAGAAGCGAAACATCTTCAAATTTAACAGCTTTTCTCAGCTGTCTGACTTCTGGTTGCCAGAACTTTAAAATGACTTAATGTGTGAGCTTCGAAATATGGTCTGACATTTCTCACCTCTTAAAGCTGTTAGAAAACATAACAAGGATGTTACAATTCTATGATTAGTACATTTAATGTTACTAAAGCTATGGTTATTGCCTATTTTCAATGTAAAGGAGTAGAAAATGCAGTCAAATATAAATGAATGGCACAATAATGGCCTGATCATCAGAACATCAATGTGTCTTAAAATAGGGGCAAACGTTTCTATTTGCAGAGCAGATCACTGAAGAAATTGGAAAGTGATTTGTGTTAGCGATCGAGCAGACAGCTTTTGCACACCATTCAGTTAGCAAACTGCATCAATTCATGGGTGCTGTATATGCAAATGTAAACATTTGGGTTTAAAATGTGTAAAGCGATTCTCCAAACTGGAAAATCAACTGCGGCTGCTGTTTTTCATGTTTTTTTTAGCACTTTTGCAAGTCAGGTGCAAACTGATATGCCACAAATGACGTATTGGTACAATGGCAGAGGATGGAAAGATATGCACTGTACATGTAAACATATTTGATGGATTAGAAATAACAAAGTAAAGACACACACACAGCAGGAAAGACGACAGTCTTAATACAGTTAAACCAAAATAGATTAAATATGACTGAACTAAAATATTATTGCATTTTCATAAATATTATATTAAAAATAGAATATCACAAAAGAATATCAAAGAGACACTGAGGGCAGGGGTTGAGTGCAACAGGGATTTTTCTTCCTCTCTTTATTTCACAAAATATAACCATACATGCTTATTTTCTGTTAGTTCTGTTTGTACAGTAGCACTTTGGAATGGGCTATGAGGTGCAAGATAAATATTATTCTTTATTATAATTATTTTTTAATAATAATGATCAATATAACCCCCCTCTTTGTCCATGGGTTGAATATCTTTCTTTTAGGAACGATTTTAAACTGCTTGTAAAACATGCAATCTGTTCATGTTAACGTAGCAGACCCTAATTGTTCACTCATCTTAACATCTGTGCAGCAATCTATGTCTAGTCATTCAGTTTATTCAAACAAACTGCCATCCCCATCACTAGTTTCTGTAAAGGATATTTCTTTGTACAAACCCCTACCCTTTAACAATCCCTGGGAATTGTCAACACACCTACCTCCAGACCAGGTCCAAATACGGCCTCCATTACTGTACCTACCCATCCGCCATCATCACACTCTCTCATTTGTTTTAAACAGACTACTCTTCCATAGCCCACTATGCTACTGAGAAGGACCTGGCTTTTCATTGATTGGTTTTGATGGATTGGTCTGCAGTTTGTGTTTTCTATTTGTTAAAACTGTTCTGCCTGTTTGCCATATGTCAGGTATTGACCTTCCTAAAATGTCAATCCTTCTGAGACCAATACCAATGAAAATTATATATAAAGTCTGATACTACCTAAGGGACAGGTTTCAATCCATTTGACCTCTAATTCTTTTCTACATTTTACTGTTATTTATAGTTTTCTTGTAGAACTGGAAAGTGATGTTTGTGTTTTCTACTATATTGGGAAAAAGACTCAAAAAACAAATACTTTGGGAAAGAAAGCAGTGTATTTTGTAAAGAAAAAAGAATGCATCTATAGAATTGTGTTGATATTAAATATTAATTCATGAAAAGTATCCATATGTATAGATGCTTCCTTCTTTACAAGTCCCTACTATGTTAGAAATGAAAAAAAATATCATTTATTTATAGAGTGCCCAACTAACCAACACTTAAGATGGTCAGGTTGGATATGTATTTTAAGTACATTAATAACCGGTAAACAGGTGGCTCTGGTTAAAGCGACTATTGTAAATACCAAAGGATCTCCAAGATTGTAAGCATTAAATGCATATGTGTTGGTAATTTGAAGGTTCATAAAGTAGATTCCTTACAGCGCATATAATTAATAGGGGTGTCAAAATGCAATACAGCTAGTTTGGTTCAGTGCACCTTGTGTCATGTTTGGTTTAAGGTTCCTAACCCACATGCAGAACACACGGAAACAGGAGAAAAGTTCAACGGTTTATTAAAATGTTTCTGTACAGAGAATAAACAGATCCAGGGGGTTAATCAGAGCCGGGACTGGTCACGAGCGGGTTCATTGCAGAGGGGGACAGAGATGTTAGCAGATGCCCAGAATAATTGGCAGGATGTGAGTAAGCAGGACTGTAGCTGTTCTGGGGTCAGCGCTTAGCGGCTGAGGGGGGGCGACTTTGAGGGTCCAGAGGCTGTCGGTAGGCTGAGAGCTTGGCGGAGGCAGAGCTTGGTTTGAGTGTTTGCAGATTTCAGGTTTGAGTTTCCCTTCTAGATTCTTCAGAGAGCGGGCAGGCAGGTCTTAGGCAGGCAAGGTTCTCCAGGATTCTTCAGAGATCAGACAGGCAGATTTCCAACGGAGAAACTCTTCAGGGTTTTCAGGTTTTCAGGCAGCTTAAACCTAGGAAGCAGAGAGGAGAAAACGGATCAGGTTCAGGTTTCAAGGGAGTCAGAGATTCAGACAGGCAGGTCGGCTCAGGCTTGCTAACCATAACTGGCAAACACTCTGGCACTGGAGAGAAGTCCTCTGCCTCCTTAAGTACTGATCCCCTGATGAGCAGATGAGCGACAGGTGGTAGCAATCAGCTCCAGCTCAAGGAGATCTAGTAAAGTGAAAAACAAAATGGAGAGGACTCCCAACTCTCACTAAGCTCAACTACTTGGGAAAACTCAGCTAAAAATATATTGGAAATAGAAATGTGGACCAGAGCCTGCATTTTTAAATTTTTTTATCTCACATGATCTCCATATACAGTGTTTTCACTCAAAATCTGACGTTACATGGCCCCATTCATTCTTTCCTTCACACGGATCAGTCGTCCTGGTCCCTTAGCAGAAAAACAGCCCCAAAGCATGATGTTTCCACCCCCATGCTTAACTGTAGATATGGTGTTCTTTGGATGCAACTCAGCATTCTCTCTCCTCCAAACACGACGAGTAGAGTTTTTACCAAAAAGTTCTATTTTGGTTTCATCTGACCATATGATATTCTCCCAGTCATCGTCTGGATCATCCAAATGCTCTCTAGCAAACTTGAGACGGGCCTTGACATGTACTGGCTTAAGCAGGGGGACACGTCTGGCACTGCAGGATTTGAGTCCCTGGCGGCGTAGTGTGTTACTGATGTTAGCCTTTGTTACTTTGGTCCCAGCTCTCTGCAGGTCATTCACTAGGTCCCCCCGTGTGGTTCTGGGATTTTTACTCACCGTTCTTGTGATCATTTTGACCCCACGGGGTGAGATCTTGCGTGGAGCCCCAGATCGAGGAAGATTATCAGTGGTCTTGTATGTTTTCCATTTTCTAATAATTGATCCCGCAGTTGATTTCTTCACACCAAGCTGTTTACCTATTGCAGATTCAGACTTCCCAGCTTGGTGCAGGTCTATAATTTTGTTTTGGGTGTCCTTTGACAGCTCTCTAGTTTTGGCCATGGTGGAGTTTAGAGTGTGACTGTTTGAGGTTGTGGACAGGTGTCTTTTATGCTGATAACGGGTTCAAACAGGTGCCATTAATGAAGGTAACGAGTGGAGGACAGAGGAGCCTCTTACAGAAGAAGTTACAGGTCTGTGAGAGCCAGAAATCTTGCTTGTTTGTAACTGACCAAATACTTATTTTCCACCATATTTTGCAAATAAATTCTTTAAAAATCAGACAATGTGATTTTCTGGATTTTTGTTTCTCATTTTGTCTCTCATAGTTGAGGTATATCTATGATGAAAATTCCCGGCCTCTCTCATCTTTTTAAGTGGGAGAACTTGCACTATTGGTGGCTGACTAAATACTTTTTTGCCCCACTGTACCTTCATTATTCATCAAGGCAACTTACGACCAAATGTAAATATTATTCATATTAGAGAAAAATTAGCTAACACTTAAATCCAGCTACCTGTATCATGCTATAACCCAAGACTTTGCACATCATATGAGATGCAAGTTAGAGGAATATCTATCTAGGGTTGTCTCTGCCTACAATAATTATCATAGGTTTATTAAAAATGTCCAGCCAAGTCTTTTCTTTACTAATTTTTGATTAGTATTTTGATTAGTATTAGAACCTTAAAAAATCAATTAATCTCAGAAACTGAAAAAAAAGAACCTTTGTTTGCTTCTGATGGAAGAAAAAAACTTCATAAATCTCCTCAACCTGCATTTGCACTTACACATAGGCCTGTCTGTGATCTTTATTCAACTTTACAGTGTGAGGTGCAGGTACAAAAGAATCAGACTTAAGATCCTAATTCTGCAGTAATGAATCATCATCATTTAATATTCAATATGTGCCTTTTTTTTCAGTGATCTCTTTAATTCATTAAAATGTTTGTTATAACCTGTGGCACAATCTAATGCATCTTTTGCTATTCTCGAAAGCTCTTTCCACTTCTTCTTTGGAAAAAAATCGCCCTTCTGGTATGTTTGCAAAATCTATATTTGTTAGAGATGCCAGAAAAAACTAACTACAAGTCATTGGAGGAACATGCAATTCAAAACTCCTCACCATGTCTGGAGGGAAGTAGTGTGTACATATCTGCTGTGTTCTCCAGCCAGGTTATTTAGCTGTTTTCTCACATTCACTACAGACCAGATTTCCCAGACATGATCCAGAGGGACTGCATGTCAGAAAGACAACTTTCACTACAGACTGCTAATAAAGTTTGCCGAGCCAGCTTCCTTCCATGTTACTGGAAATAAATCAATAGCAGTTGTGTAGATAACGAAGTTAACATTGGAAGATTTTGGGGTGAGGTTGGTTTATATGCATGTGTGAGTGTGTACTGTATGTGTTGGCGCTGATTAAAGCCTCTATTATAATGGCTTTTTTAACTTAAGAGTTTGTTACTCCTTGATGATTGCCTGACATAATAAAAAAAGCTTACCATCGTATCAGAGTTTGAAATCATATTTAATGTTGGAAAACTAATCTTAAAATGTTTTATTCTGCTAGCAATCTAAGTATTTTCTTTGGCTTTGCCTTAATTTTCATTATTTTCAAACACCACATTGCTTATCTTGGTTTTATTTTTGTTTGTTTTTTTAATTTACAGTTTTAATTTCCTGATCAGTTTTTTGTTTGTTTTACTTTGATACCCTGCTGTAATTGGCTTAGGTCCTGATCACAGTTCTTTCTTTCCTAAAAGTTTGCAGAAGCTGAATCTACATGAGAAAATGTTTAAATATATATACCTGAAGATGGACATCATATACACCCAAATTTGATGATTTGTGGTGGTAAATAAATAGTTTTGACAAAGTAGTGTATATAAACTAATCATTAGATTAAAAAAATGTGAGTCTATGCATAATCACATCAAATCAAATGATTTACATATTTATTCATTTCCCCTTTTTGAAGAAGCTACATTTAACAGGAACCTGCTAATGATGCATTGATTTAATTTTTTTGTTTAAGCAATTAATTATATACAACATGTACCATTGTTTCCCTACCCCAACAATACAACACCAACTTCCAACATGAAAATAATGCGGTAAAAATAATATATCACCTAACTATTTAACATGTTTATTTCTAATAATGCCCAAAAATGCATTATGTCATCTTAATATTTATTTATAGGTTTTCATATGTTTTTTGGCTTTCAAATATGACTATGGAGCATAGCTTAGTAACATCACAGCTAAGTTTCACATATTTGTGTTTAGTTTCTTACACAGATGCTTGTTGGCATTGTTTGCTTTTACTTGTCAAACATAATCTAACCATTTTAAAAGAGTGCATCAAGAAATCAACTACTCTTGTCCTCCTAATCTATGCTGACTCTGCAGAAGTCTAGGCTTTATGTAAATATTTTTTTATTGCTGCCTGATAAGGTGGTAGGGTGATATCTTTAGTCTTATTGTATTTATATTCAACATTAAAATGTTAATTTGGCTCTTAAGAGTGTTGATACAGCGCAAAGCTGGCAAGGTCAGGGGAGAACCTTTTCTCTTGGTTAGACGCATAATATAATGAGACAGTTAATTAATTTAATAATATAAAACAATATTCATTATATAAAACAATATTCCGTTTTTGATCTTTCCACGTTCAACAACCCAGAACACGACTGACGTTTGCTTTGAATGTTTAACTTCTAGTTCAATAACTTTGCTGTTAAAGGTCACTGAATAAATTCATGACATGATTAAAATATCACACATGCATGTAAAAATATTATCTTAGCTTTTTTAATATCTTATGCACTCTTATTCAGATGAAATAACTTCTAATGCATACAATATCTCTGTAATTTGATAAGGTAAGCCAAACACAAGAGAAAAATCTGTTATTCTGATTGCACTTACATCAAATATTTCCGCCAGAAGGAGCATAAAACAAATGCAAGAATAAGAGTTTCTCTCCTCATTGTTTTATATTGCAGTTTTATAGTGATTTAGTGCTTAGTCACTTTACACTCTGAAAAATGAAGGCATTTACTGTTGCATAATTTTGTAAAAGCATTTAAGAAATGCAAATGTTGGTCTCTTTTGATCTAGCACTAACATTTTGTTTTTAGAAGTTGCTGCAAATTACAAACTTTCTTTATTTTCAAGTAGAAGCTAGACATGGGCTGCAGCTTTGAGATTCTTACCAGGCCATAACCCTGAATAAAAATATCAGTCCTAACAAAATGTGCAATGAAGCTTCAGGCTTTTGTTAAAGAAAGAAGGTCACGGCTAATCCTAAGTGCGTAAAACAGGGTGTGTTCGTGATAAAGGGGAAACAATTCTGGTTTCTGCTGCACTTTATCTGGCATCTGATTGAAATAAATAAATACATTTTAACCTTAGACATAGTCTAAAAATGATTTTTGCTGTTTTGAGGCCACACCATTTTGAACTTTGGTAAGCTTGTAATATTTCAAGTACAAACAGTGTTATCACCAAATGCAATGTATTTTTTTAGCAATGCAATGTATTTTTTTAGTTTTACCATTGTAGACTGTTTTTTAATTTTGCTATATGTCACTCACCTTTTAGCTGCCATCCTTGATGATCCTATGGAGTGCAGCAGAGGAGAGCGTTTAGCCATTACGCTGGCCAAAAATAACATCAACAGGAGCAGCAACCGCTCCACCACGAGCAAGCTGGAGGTGGACATCTTCGAATTGCTGAGAGACAGTGAATATGAGATGGGAGAGACAAGTAAGTGTCTTACCAAAGCCGGTATTAAGGAATAAATCTGTACACTAAAGAAAAAAACATGTCTTCATTGTTTTTTTGTTGTTGTTGTTTTTTTTTTAAGTCTTTCTTGGTAATACAATGCTGTGGAAAGTATTTGTCCCCTTAAATATATCCTGTGGCCGTTTTTGCTTCTTTCTTTTTTTTTGTCAAACTTTAATGTTTGTAATTCTTAAAAAAGATATTAGGGAGAGCCTTCCAGGTCACGCCAAAGATACCTGCATAACTGTGGTGCACTCTGTTGATAGATCTAAAAAAAAATAAAAAAAATAACATTTTTATCACGATGAAAACTACAGGACATAAAGGGTGGAAAAAAATATGGACACAGAGCTCAACTTTGAAGAAGCACAGTGTAGTGGGACCTGTCACCCGGATCACAAGGGTCTGCAGCAAGATGAACTCAAGCAAACTAGCTTTGATAGGATATTCAAAGAACTTAACGATTTTATTTGTGATAACAAGATACAACTTTTGGACATTCAACAAATTTTGCACAAAACAAACAACTGACTGGAACAAGCTGAATGGAGTATTGATGAAGTAGAAACAACCATGCAGCCTGCCTTTACTCTACTGGAATGGTTGGTGCAACAACAGAATGCAATGTTACCAAAGCTTACTGAAAATTAGGCTTGTAGACAAAGAGATATAGCATGATCTCCTTTTTTTTCTCCAAATAATATGAGAATCTTCAATAAATGAAGATTAAAAGGGCCAAGAGAGTGTAGGGACCCAAGCCTTCTGTCCCATTTAAGCCTTACTCCATCATAGCTTTAGAAATAAGGAGGAGTTTATAAAGAGAGGACAAAAGAAGTGTGTTTTTATAACCACTAACTATTCTACAAACGTAAATCATATTTGCTCAACAGCTTTCCTTAAGACGTGTACAGAGTACAACCAACTGACGAAGGTGCTCAAAAAGTGGAAAATTAAGTTCCAAACCCCTTGTCCGGTAAATAATAAAGTATTTTATGAAATAAGGACAGCAGACATGTAATCATGCTGACTTCGAATCATGGATACCTCAACTCTTTTTTAGGACTAGAGAAGAGAACGCTGCAGCGAAAATGAACGCACACGCTTCCATGCAAGTGAGAATAACTAAAAAGCTACAAGAATTCAGACGAAAGACTTTGGCAAACACGTTATCAGTAGAACTTTAGCTCAAAGCTAAAGCTGTCTTTTATGTTTCATGTTCCCCTGATCAACATTTTTTCAGACATTTGTTAATGGTTACTGATACAGTGAACCCTGCTTGCTAGGGATTAACCTTGATTGGTGCTCTACAACATGAGCCCATAAAAGGTTCAGTAGGGCTGTACACCTCCCTAATAGTGTTACATTTGTTAAAATGTTGTACTCAAAGCCCTTAATAAGGTCTTTTTTTGTTGTTGTTTTTTTTTATAGTAAAAGGATGCAACATATTTTTGCAACATTGCACTGAGACACAAATTTGTTGTGTCCTTGGGCAAGCCATTTCAATTCATTACCATAACTACCATATTTTTTTAATTGATATTATTCTTAAATTGTGATAAACTAAAAATAAATGACATTGAAAATGACTGAAGTTGATCTAAGTCTCCCAAAAAACGGAGCTGTTTTTGAAGCTATTTGAAGACCCAAGATTAGTTTGACTGTTTAATAAAACAGTAGCTCAAGGGTTTGGGCAAAGGGTACATGAAGCGCATAAATGTCAACACCCACTGTCTCTATGGTAACTGCCACACACAGGCTCCAGATGCTGTTTGTGAGTCCATCAATGATGGCAGTCACTGGAAGAGGAGCACACCAAGTTAGGAACGCAGGTTGAGATCAGTTTAAGTTGTTGATGAAAGTGAGAAACCTGCATTTCAGCCCAGCAATCTACTCAGTCATCAAAGTAACATAGAACCAAAGTTTATTTTAACTCTGTCATTACGGGTCGTCAGTCCTTTTCCATTGGTTGAATTTACATTCACTATGCGATTGATGTATTAGCGACCTCTTCAACTGAAAAAGAAGTGGGTTTTTTTTAGCGTTGATTTCTCAGATGTTAGATGTTGAACCTGTCTTTTTATTTCTGCCAGATGCCGGAGCTCAATACACCAAAACGGCACAGATTGCATGGGACAGGAAGTCATGTGCAAAATCAAAATACCAAAACAATTTTCATAATAATAATAACAATAAATTATTTATCTTTTTCTTTGCTCTAATTTTAAGGTTCACAACAATGGAATAAATGGTCTTTCTTTCTTTCTTTCTCTTTCTTTCTTTCTTTCTTTCTTTCTTTCTTTCTTTCTTTCTTTCTTTCTTTCTTTCTTTCTTTCTTTCTTGTAGCATGATTCAGGAGGTCAATTCGGTTGGTTAGTCTGAATGCAAAAAGGCCTTTGACTCTGTGAGTGTTGAGCTTTTTAATATAAAGTAGAAGAGCGACTTGGCTTTCCATGTAATTTCAAAGAAAAAAATATTGGAGTATTATATACATACTCAACCACCTCAATAAAAGTAAATGGACCCCTAACAAATTAAACTGAACTGGAGCGTGGAACTAGGCAAGGTCTCTAGGGGAGTGTTGGCCTTCTGTGAAGCATTGCCTTTGAATCAATGAGTCGATGCAATCCACTGGTTTTCCTCTGAATCCATTTAACTGAATGATCTGGTGAATTGTAAAGTGCCCTGAGATGATGTGTTGTGAATTGGCACTATATAAATAAACTAAATTGTTGTTGGGGAGTCTTAGTCTAGTGGTTAGAGCAGTGCGCTTGTGCTCTGAGAAGGTTGCAAGTACCTGGTTCAGTGCACACAGTCAGCACTCTGGGTCCCAGAGTAAGACCCCTAACCCCACACTGCTCCCCTGGCACCACACAATGGTAGCCCACTGTTCCCCAAGGAGATGGGTTAAATGCAGAGGTGAATTTCTCCAATGTGAGATCAATAAAGTTAAATTATTTATAACTTTGTGCAACTTCTGACTAAAGCTGTGTTGGTTGTTGAATATTAGTTAATTAGTTTTGTGTGTTACTGTAGAAAATGCAGTACTTTATGGGTGGGTAATGAGGTACGTTTTATGTTTACCAGGTTTGGTACACTATGCTTCATTATTACATGTAGTCTGATAGATTTAGACCCAATTTTTGACGATCTGTTCCCAACTGAAGCTGTATCTAAGTTTAGTTTTTATGATTGAGAAAATCATGCTGTGGGTACACTCTTATTATGGTAGTCTGGGTATCATGTTGCGCAGCAAAAGCAGCTGCCATGGTAACTGCCTGTTGTATATTATCTATGCCGCTAACCTGATGGACATCACCTCAGTGCATCACAACAGCTGAGCTAATGAACTGAACATCATCAAAGGCTTTACTTCAGTTTACTGATTCTTTCATGTCTTCTTTGTGTGTTCCAGTAGCTTATAGTGTTTGCATAGTTTATTGAACATAATAATAATAATAGAGATAGAGATTATTAGATTCAATATAGCATCAATTTTTTAATTTTTTTATTGTGGTAGTCTGTGATTATTTATATAGAAGTGACGGGTTGTCTAAAAGAGTAGAGCCTACTTCCTTTGAGTTAACAACTTGAATAGACAGAGAAAAATATTTTCCTTTTGGTTAATTATTGATAACTCTGCTTGAGTTATAAACCACGTTATTGACATTTACTCATGGTTAAGACTTCTAAGATTATTCTAAGATTTCAACAGCCCATCCAAAACGTCCAGCCACAAAGGTAATCATTTGACTAAAGATCCTTACTTGGTTAACCCTTGGTTTTAATGCAATGTTAACTTCCAGTTCTAGTTAATAATATATTCATAATCTACTTGTAATATTGCACAACACCCGGATTTATAGCCGCATCCCCACCTGTTCAACCTTTCTTCAGTTTTCAGCTTCTAGCCTATTTGTAGAATAAAAAAAATTAATTTAAAGAAATCGATTTCTTTGTCACAAATATTTTCTGCATATTCTTCTCACTGTAGATGTTTCAGTTGAGTGAGGAAAAGTGAAGGTAATAAATGATTATGGTTGTGATGTTTAATTGGCTCAAAAGGGACTTAATGTTTCACTCGTATATGATTAAAAAACAAACTGCAATGCAAGAGGAGAAAGCAGAAATATTATGCAAGTAGTTTTGCACCAACAATTGTGCATATATTTCTGCACAAGATAACTGTGTTTTACCTGTTCTGGGGAATACTTACGAAATACAACAGTTTCCAAGAGGATTCAAAAAAGGGAAACAAATAAAATACAATGAATAAAATTCAAAGTTTTGTAATACAGTGTAATACAGAAATAGGTATCATTCTAGATTAGTAAGAATTAGGCTATATACATACATCTATATATCAAGTTACTGCAATGCAACTCTCTGGTAAATAAACTAACCTGCTGTCTTTCAGCACATTGTCCTCATTATTGAGAGACTGATTGCTAAAAAATATTCAACAATTCAACCCTGATCATTTTAGATAAAGATGCGGTCATGATGCAGCTTTCAGACACCAAAAGGATAAAGCTGTGATAAACTTGTTTTGTGTTTAAAAACAGTAATGCTACAAAATACTAACATGTTAAAGGTCATACCAAGCAGTCCGTGGGGGGTTCACCGCTCTGCATTTCAAATGCACAGTGTTTACACCCCAGACTGAGTCACCAAATGGGACAAGCTCCAGCTGCGTGAAGCTCACAGGCCACTCACCTGAAAAAAACTCTGCAAATTGACTTAGTGCTTCATTAGTGCAGGTTTGTGCAGTTAAAATGGTCATTTGTAAAAAAAAAAAGAAAAAACAGCCATGTTTGCTACTTTTGTTTGAGAGATATTAAAGATTATGTTTTAGGTCAACAGAATTGAATTAAAGTCATCCACTTTTTCAGTGCTTCTTGATTTGTGTCTGTAAAACTGTCATTTGGGCTGATTTGGTTTTTACGGTAGAATCATTTTTAATGTCGTTGTCATCCCAGTAGACATTGCGCTGCTAAAAAATGTGAATTTATTGCATAACATCAGAAGTCAGCTTGTGTTGGCATTGCATATAACAGTCGGCACATTTACCTTCTTAGTGGCTGGAATGATTGTTTGATAATTAGGAAATCACCAGTGTCCCAGACCCTTTGCTTTGGACCTGCTGTTACCCCTGCAAACCCCATAGCGTTTCCTGTCAAGATCTCACTGTCCACATTTTACAATAAAAGCAAAGGTGAAACTTAATATCAGGGACTGCTAAATTGTTCTCCTTGCAAAACTTTTAAATCAGCTTGGGAAGAACGTACATTTTTCAAAAAGTCCCAGAAATGCTTAAAAAAAAGTATATCACTTTTGTTCAACTAGAGCTGCGTCTGGATGATGTGGATCTGGAGGTACCTTCTTGAAAATCTACTTGCGCAGAAAGTTCCAGTGCTGGGGAGTGGCAGGGACAGCTAGCCTCAGGTCCGAGTTGGAAGTAAGGGAGGACAACAAGCAATCCTTTTACGGCTAAATTAAAACAGCTTTTTTTTAAACTACCTACAAACTCTCACCATTTAGTGCAGCTTTTTTTTAAATACCTTAGTTCTATCAAGAAGCACCAGGTGAGAGCAGAGCGGTGACAACCATCACCGCATGCATCTCATGGCTGGCTGCTTCCCCAAATTTTTCCACACGGTTTACACTGAGACATTATGTAAATCCACCACCCTCAGCCTTGTGTTGCTTATTGCAAGATCTAGCAAGAATTAAAAAAGATAATTCACAGGAAGTGTATATCTGTCTTTCAATAGTTTTCATCATTACATATTGATTTATTATATAATAATATTAATATATATTGATTAATATCATATTGATTAAAGGGCATTTGTGCTGAATGCAACAAAGTGTTGGCCTACTGTTTTCCTTCAGAATTTTCTCCTGGAAAGCAGCATTCATTCTTCCATCCTGTAAGGATGGAGGCAGCCCTACTGTCACACGGCTAAACAAACTATATTGTTTCATTCATATAAATTTCATTCATATAAATTAAAAATAAATTATATAAAGAAAATTAATTAAACGTCATCATTATATAATAAGGGTTACAGATGTAATGAAAACTATTAATTTCAGTTAATGAGGAGATAATGGTAAAGGCTGAAAATAGAAAAAAAAAAAATTTTTGTAATTCAGTGCGAACAACATGTTGACATGCACATCTCCAAGCTCATACTAAGAATCTTAAATGGTCATATGAGCACAGGTGGAAACATCACCAATGCAGCCTTCAATGATGCTATGATGTTGGATCGAACCCTATTAGATAAAGTCAGTGAAGCAACTAGGATACCATTATCTGTTTTTATTGTAAAGCATTTTAGGTTTTTTGTAGAGAAAAGCTACCCTGGAAAATGTTTGGTACCGGATTCTGTATATACATATATCTGGTTAAACTGTGGGAACAAATACTGTAAGCATCTTCGCCTTAGAAATTCAAACCAAAGGAGGGAGCATTAACACTATGCAATAAATTTTTTTGTATTGCGTTTTACTTATGACTTCTAATTCGAAAATAGGTTCCTCACACCTCAATATTGATTGTTTGACCTTTTTGATTTTTGTTACTGACCACACCAAAAATCCATTCAGCACATTATGTGTATTAGGAAATGAAATCATTTAACGAACAGCTGAAAAAAGTGGATATTTTCAGTCTGATACTGTCAAACAAACACAATAAGTCAGTGGTGTCACTTATTCATATCAGCCCTGATACACATTCCACAAAAAAACGGCAAATTTTCTTGCTTTCTGCATCTGAATAAAAGTAACCAGCCTAAATATTTGGATTTTTTCCGTGTCTATGATCACGTTTGGTTGTGTGTGCAGCAGAGATATTGTCATGTAGTACAAATCTTTTGTGTGCGAGACTGTTATTAAGGCCAGAAATTGGATTAGGGATGGATGAGTACCCATAGCTACTGTGAATTGAAATATTAAGAAAGGCTATTAAATTTTTTTCTTTATCACACATACAGATATATTAAGAAGTGCATCTTTTTCCCCCCGATACACATTTAATCTTTTTCTGTTTCAGTTAGTATTTAATATTAATTTATCTTTTGTCATTCATCACATACACTATATTGCCAAAAGTATTTGCTCACCTGCCTTGACTCACATATGAGCTTAAGTGACATCCCGTTCCTAATCCATAGGGTTCAATATGACGTCGGTCCACCCTTTGCAGCTAGAACAGCTTCAACTCTTCTGGGAAGGCTGTCCACAAGGTTTAGGAGTGTGTTTATGGGAATTTTTGACCATTCTTCCAGAAGCGCATTTGTGAGGTCGCACACTGATGTTGGACGAGAAGGCCTGGCTCTCAGTCTCCGCTCTAATTCATCCCAAAGGTGTTCTATCGGGTTGAGGTCAGGACTCTGTGCAGGCCAGTCAAGTTCATCCACACCAGACTCTGTCATCCATGTCTTTATGGACCTTGCTTTGTGCACTGGTGCACAGTCATGTTGGAAGAGGAAGGGGCCAGCTCCAAACTGTTCCCACAAAGTTGGGAGCATGGAATTGTCCAAAATGTCTTGGTATGCTGAAGCATTCAGAGTTCCTTTCACTGGAACTAAGGGGCCAAGCCCAGCTCCTGAAAAACAACCCCACACCATAATCCCCCCTCCAACAAACTTTACACTTGGCACAATGCAGTCAGACAAGTACCGTTCTCCTGGCAACCGCCAAACCCAGACCCGTCCATCAGATTGCCAGATGGAGAAGCGCGATTCGTCACTCCAGAGAACGCGTCTCCACTGCTCTAGAGTCCAGTGGCGGCGTGCTTTACACCACCGCATCCGACGCTTTGCATTGCACTTGGTGATGTATGGCTTGGATGCAGCTGCTCGACCATGGAAACCCATTCCATGAAGCTCTCTGCGCACTGTTCTTGAGCTAATCTGAAGGCCACATGAAGTTTGGAGGTCTGTAGTGGTTGACTCTGCAGAAAGTTGGCGACCTCTTCGCACTATGCGCTTCAGCATCCGCTGACCCCGCTCCGTCAGTTTACGTGGCCTACCACTTCGTGGCTGAGTTGCTGTCGTTCCCAAACACTTCCATTTTCTTATAATACAGCTGACAGTTGACTGTGGAATATTTAGGAGCGAGGAAATTTCACGACTGGATTTGTTGCACAGGTGGCATCCTATCACAGTTCCACGCTGGAATTCACTGAGCTCCTGAGAGCGACCCATTCTTTCACAAATGTTTGTAAAAACAGTCTGCATGCCTAGGTGCTTGAATTTATACACCTGTGGCCATGGAAGTGATTGGAACACCTGATTCCAATAATTTGGATGGGTGAGCAAATACTTTTGGCAATATAGTGTATCTTTATACAACATATTGCCAAAACCTATTTTTCCTCCCCTCACACATATACATACTTGAGTGACATCCTGCTCTAAATCCATGACAATTAAAATGACAGCAGTTGCTCTTTAGATCTGTAAGACCTTATACTCTTCAGGGAGGTCTTTTCACAATATTATGGAGTGTTTTTATAACAGTTTTTTCCCCTTTTTTTTTTTTTTAACTATTCTTCCCAACATGCATTTCGAAGGTCAAAAAGTAAACGCTCACTGGCTCATATTCAATTCAGTTTATTTGTATAGCGCCAATTCACAACACATGTCATCTCAAGGCACTTTACAGTTCATACGTTCATCATATAAAGGTACATCTTTGACAATTAGAATGTAATTGGACAAATCTATATAATTTTAAATAACTTAACAGACTAAAAAATCATGTATTGTGTAGCTTTATTACATATACTGCCTGATTTTAAAAAGGTTTGCGTGTAAATGAAAATTGGATCTACTAACCAGGTGTGAATAAGAAATAGAAGATGTATAAAATATTAATTAATTAATGGGGGCAAGATATATACAAATAATTATCAAATTAAAGTACAGCTTCAATCCACTACTTTCATTTTTAACCCAATAGCTAATCTGCACCACTGGGAACCAACTTTTTCAGTGACTTGAGCTTAATTTTTTAAGGTACCATCATAACGTTATCCACATGTGTGCACTTAATAAACCTTGCCTTCAGAAAAGTATCCTCAGAAGAATGCAGTCTTCAATATAAAAGCATAAACAAAAACAAATTGTCGGTCAATGCATGTGCTTAACCCTAGTGACGTAGGCGCACCCCTGCCCATTGAAATAGTGCTTCACATCAAACAATATTTATTGCAGTTTTCTTTTTAAAATATATTTTAAAAAAATCACAATTAAAGCATTAAAAATCAGCAGTAATCAATTATCACTTTACTGTATTTTAAAAAATGCTTAGAATTTAACATGCAGTCATTGTAAACTTGACAGTTGTTGTTTTTTTTTCTTTCATTAATGCTTGGGTGTGAGAGACAAGTTGCATTTCATGTAGACCAAGCTTTCTCAGCCATTGCTCAGATTATGTTCCAAGTGAGCTGAATCAATGCCTAAAAGCTAAACTTTCTGCAGCTCTGTATTGATTAAACTATAAACTTTGTGGGCCGATGTTGCACCAGCCTACTAGACATTGACCTTGTTGAAACCAGCAGTTCTCATAGGACCAAAGGCTTGGATCTAACAATACAAACCATAATTTTTAAGGTCCTAGTAGGGATAAAGATTAGATTTTTCACAATAAATACAAAGACTCTGCATATCAGTATAGTGTAACATTCTTTATGCATATCTAGTATATAACAAGGCAACTTTATCCTCGAGTTAAAAAAAAGAACCAGAAGCTAATAGATAAAGGCAACATATCCACAGAAATCATTTGAATAATGGAGCTCACCAGTACACTACATTTTCTACAGGAGTGTTTTTACTTGTTCTGTAAGGTAGTTTAAAATCAGTACAGTTGAAGAGCCAGTCAAAATGAATAGCTGTATACTGGCTTGCAGCCAAAAAGATTAGCCATATCAGTGAAGCCACACAGACAGGTGCAAATGCAAAGAGAATTTGAGTGTACACATGTATTTTTTTGTTCTTGAGCAGTCATCTGTCATAAAGTGGGTCCTGTGGGTGACCAGAGGAACAATTATTGATGATTCGATTCTCTGCCTTCTCAGCCCTAAAGAAGTTTTCATGCACATGGTTGATAATTGCTTCTATTTTGCCCCACTAATCAACACAAAATTACTAGGACCTATACACACCTTGCACACATAAGAGCAGTACTGTTCTGTGCTTTCCCCCAGCTCCAAACTGCAGTGTTTTAATTATGAAGCAGGGATTATAAGCTGACAAGAAACACCACTCTGTGTTTGAGTTTGGAAGATGAAAGTATGTGTACACAAGAGAGGAATAAAACTCATTTTCACTCAAATGTTTCTGTCAAAAGATATGTTTTCAACCCCAAAGGTAAAGCCTTTAAATCAGCCCTTGTAAATGTAGAATTCGGAGAACAAGACAAGATGTGTGCCACTTTTGGGGAAATTATTCCATTCATGTGCAAATATTCAAATACCAGATTTCAGCTTTTAAGCCTCCAGATATTGCTATTTCTGTCTCTCTGTCTTTCTCGGTGTCTGTCACTCTGTTCATCTAGTCTCTTCCCATTTCTATATTTTCTGACTGAGTAGATATCATTAAATACCAATCTTTTTTTTAATAAGTTTGGTTCTAACATATATTTATGTACATATAGCTGTGAATTCTGTTTAGACATTTGGACAAGCTTGTCTTAGCCTGTGTTGGTCAGATGTTGTGACAGTTAGGTTGTGGCAGTACTGTACTGAAATGTTCCAGATCTTTGTCAAATACGTTTATACGTATGCCTAATTCTAAACTTCTTTATCTGTGCGTCTCTGCTTTCTTCCAGTGTGTCAGATCATGTCTAAAGGGGTTGTGGCAGTCCTTGGTCCATCTGCCAGTCCAGCATCCAACTCCATAATCAGCAATATTTGTGGAGAGAAAGAGGTCAGTCCCTGCACCCTTTGGTCATGTAGCCTGCACTCACCACATTAATGCAGAAGCTTTCTTACAGTGAATTGCACAACAGCGGCTATGCGTTTTTTTTGTTTTGTTTTTCGTTTTTGCAGGGTTTTTTTTCTCATAGACTGAAGTGGAATGAAATCCAACTACCTATTAACATATTACATTACTTGATAGAAATGTTCTACTCTATTCCTAGTTTAATCAAAGCACTACTAAGCATTTTAGTTAAGAATATCTTCTCGTTGTAATGGAGCAGTTTGTCACCCAGACAAATGTGTTTATATCCAAATACAAATAGGGTCCTGTATCAGGAAATGGGATATCAGAACTTAATAAGTTAGAAGGTAAATTCCTGCATACTCAGGCTTATCCTATTCAGAAAGCCTGTTAGCCGTTATCCTAAGACAAATTATGGTGCTTTCTCAGCGAATGTGTTTTGGCGTCAAAAACGCTTAGACGCCGAAATTTGGATACTGGGTCAAACAATGGTCAAGTTGCTTTGATGCATCAGTGCTCTGGATGCTCTAAGCTCTGGTTGTTTATCTGCTCTGCTCAGCAGCAACAAGCTTGAGAGCAGCTTAGTTTTATTTACTTTGGCGAGATAAAAAAAAAAAAATTATGAATTCTTTAGTAAGAAAGTAGACCTCAAAACATCATCTGTGAAGTCAGTTTATCGTGATCATGATCCCATTAAATGATACAGTTTTTTTTCGGAGTGCCAGACCTCCAACATACCGCCGTCATGTTTCTGGTCATAATTGGAAGCATAGATGGCAATCACATTCACCCTTCGGTCCCTTAATAGAATGTTTTATCACCTCTGCCAAGGAGGTTATGTCTTTAGGTTTGTGTGTGTTTATATGTGTATAGGATAATTTAAAACACCACAGGTCAAATGCATATTTTTATTAAGCAGATTGGAACATTATTTCCTCCCCTTGCCAAGGTGCATTGTTTTTTTTTCTGTTTATCTGTGCAGACAACAGTTTGTTTGTTTTTCCTTTCAGAGAATAACTGTAGCTGGTTCATAATGAATAAAAAATGAAAATTAAGGCATTTTAAGACATTTTAGACATGTCCTATATTTTCCTTACAGTTTTGTGTGTTTTCATTGTTTTGATACAAGAGAGATAACTCTGAAAAGCACTCAAAATAGTTTTACAGAATTCAAAGACAAATAGAATTCATTAACATTGCATATTAGTATTTTTGGCATGGTTTTAAAATTGAGTTTTTTAAACCTGTGGAGAAATAGTTCCATTCAAGGTCATGTTTTATGATTCTAGCTTTACTTGGAGAGTAGAGCCAGTTAAATTCTTTTGGAAAAATAAACTAATTCAGCTAATATCAAACCCAGTTTGATGTCATTACTTTTAAACTACTGCCAAGAATATATTTTATGCACAATATTATTAACCAATCCATAAACTTCCATGCATTTGAAAATATATTTTCTTTGTCTTAAGGGCTACTACAGTATATGACTAGACTTAACTCACCATTCTCAGAATGTAGGTGTCACCTATATGAAGCTCTTTTATAAAATATTTTAAACATATGTAGCTATCCACAGAGAAAGTGTTATTTTAGCCTTGCATAAGTCCGATCCCAGGATGAATGCATTAGTAAAGGCTTCCAAACAATCTTGCTCTCCATGGTATCTTCTGCTTAAATAAAGCTAATGAGACACCAGCCTGGTTTATTGGGAGACAAACCAGGATTCCCCGTTGTTAAAGCCTCTGGTGGCTCAGAGTAAGGGGAGTAGCTGCTTTGAAATACTGACTGCCATATTCTATAAATATTAATTTTGATATCAAGTAAGTAAAATCCTACAAAAAGGCAGAAGTGATATGTGTCCCTAAGGGTTAGTTTCCCCCCACACTTTCTAAAATTTCATCCTCACACATCTGTTGCTATAGTGAATGGAAGGGGTAATCATCAGGATTAGCATTATACTGGGAAGCTGAGCCAATCATACGCTTTTGTCCAGGAAAGTGACAGGATTATAAGATTTTCTGTTGTCGTAAGGAATTAATCTTGGTATTTTACCTGTATAACATGACATTAGGCAGTGGTTGTCAGCAGCACTGTTACGTTAGCCGTACTTAGGTTAAGATCAACTATTATTCTGACTACATTGACAGGGAGGGTCTACAGAATGCTATCAAAATCGCCTTGACAGCCTTTATAGAAGCACATTACTGAGTACAATATAGGCTAGATTGGAGTCTGTCTTCACTTGTTCGGTAAATTTCATATTATACTCTATCTTCATATTGCTCTTGGCAGCACTAAGATCACTTTTTCAAAGGGGGGAGGCAATGCTAGAGTTTTAGCTCTACTGTTAGCTTAAAAATCTTGTCTAAGTACTTAAGTTGTTGATACTCTTTTAATCCCTGCTTTGTTAAACAATTCATAGCAATGAAATGCTGTGTTTGCATTCTTTTTTATACATATTAGTCTTGACTTTGGATTAAGGATGGTAAATATAAATAAGGGCCACACCTTTAACAAGTTATGATGCACGTATTCAGGCGTTTTGAAATTCCTAGCCAAATATACAAAATGACACATTATACTATGTCATTCAGTGCTTTAAGTGGTAAAAAAATAAGTACAGGAACTCCCATTATGCCATACAAGTGATACTATAACAAAGTCTTGAGTTGATTTTTGACATGTCAACTTAAACAGTTATCTTGTGTGAAAGTACATGTACCATTGTACAAATTGGCTACAAACTTTAATCTGAGGGGAGTTTGGGGATGGTGGGGTGGGGATCGGGTAGAAATCGCGATATGCTGAGGGGTCAAATTTACATGTGAAGATGTGTGAAGACTGCATACCTTTGCGTAACAGCTCACTAAAATCACTGGCTTTATTAAAATATATTAAGAAATATAGTTGCCTTTGTCATTGCCATTGATACATAAGTCTAATGAAAAATTTTTTTTTATTAAAGAATCCTTTTGGGTTGTTTAGCTCTGCTGTTGGAATCAGGGTTGATAAAACTCTCCCGGTCTCCAGGAGTCAGAGTAAAAGGTCTGCAGTGACCTTTTTATACTGCGTTCACCCGTAGAGGAAGCACCTATTTTACATGCAAAGTCTATGGTTGCCATGCATCAAGGTGCATCAATAGGTCCGTCAGTGCGTCTAGAGCAGCAGGAGCGGAGCATCTTGACGCACCTAAGCAGCTGAAGCAGCGCCGAATGAGCTTCTGAGCATCTGAGGCGCGTGACACGCTTCACAAGCAGCAGATGCTGGAGTTGGAAAAATTAAATTTTGGCTGCTCGACGTGCCACATCAACCAATCAGAGAAGCTGATCTGAGGTTTGCAGGGAGACAGGCACAGCACTGCTGATGCAGATCGCTATGACCACTCCTCTGAAACTGTTTCTTAATGCCTAAATTAACTTAAAATGTCAGCAAAAGATGTTATTCTGGTGCTTGCAGTTTGAACAACATACCTGAAAAACGCCAAAATCTACTTCCAGCCAACATATACAGTTGGGAAAACCCCCCAAGTGGCGACCGGGCCTGAGGCTGCGCCTGCTGGTGATGCCCAGTGACAACGCACCGCCAGTTTGTGGGGGTGTGCGAGGCTCTGACATCGAAATAATACTTTAAGGCAGGATCGTAATCTTGATGAGCTGTGTGCACAGACTAAGTTTTGAGGTGGACTTTCTTGCTTAAAAATATATCAAAACTACTTTTTACCCACCTATCATAGCAAATATAGCAAAGCCACTCACTGCAATTGAACATAGGAGCAGCAGAAGTATCTGTATACAGTTTACTGGACCCTCTTCAGTACCGTCAAGGATGCTCTTGAGGTGTGTCTGAACTTTATGTATACAAGCATCAAAAATTGAGCAGTAGACGCTTTTTTGTTGCCCAAAGCTCATTGGCACCTGCAAACAATAAAAAACACAAACAGGTCCTGTCAAAAAATAAGGCAGTCACACCTTAAACAAACAAGGAGAGAAAACAAAAGTACAAGACACAACTAAAAGTTAGAAAGGTAGAAAATAGCGTTGTCTTAACCCCTAGAACCCTACGGACCCACCGGTGGGTCCAGCTGCTACGTGACCTCGTAATCTTAACAAACCCCCAGTATTGATGTAAAAAACACATTTGGCACAGTTTGGTGACATTTTTGGATAAATGTGCCAAAATGGCCTCTCCGCCTAAGAAATTTCTCACTAATACCATTCTAAAATAAATACGATTCATCTTATTGAGTCCAAATTTGGTATATTCTTACACAACATTTAGATTTAAAAGTCTGTACTACTTTTTTGTGTTATAAATAATATTTTGGTAGTGTTTTGCAATGTTTATTTCAAAGAAAATTTTGGCGAGGTTCAAAAAATGCAAAATATTTTGTATTTTGTCCCTAATATTTCAGGCAGGGTCAAAGCTACAATGGTGCTGACACCAGAAAACCATTCTATGACATCTTACCTTTACAGACGTACCAAAAGTTTCTTCTTAAATCTAATAGCTGTGAGGCTATAAGTGATTTACTTTTGTGTGTTTTTGTCAGGCAGAAATTTATTTATACCCCCTTAGGGTGTAAGAGGTTAAAGAAAGTTGAAGCTTGATGTTTTTGGACTCTCAACGTCCTTAGATTGTTTATTAAACCCAATCAAAGTTTCAGTTGAAATCCTGGAGAGAAAGTTATTAGTATGCAAACCAAAAATTAAGAGGCCTTGCTCTTGATGAGCAGATTGGATTGCCCAGAGCCTAGTATCTGCTTATTAATCACATTTCTGGAGGATCATAACAGATTTGTGCTCTATTAAGTACTAAAGATGCTTTTTATAAAAGGGTTGAATAATGGAGCCACTCCATAAATGGCTACCCATTAAAGTTGTTTTTTTGTTTCATTTGGAGAAACCACTCCTGCTGCACAAGTGGTTATTAGTGTTGAATTGTTATTGTACTTGACTGATTAGTCACAAAAGGCTACTAGTTAGAATATTTTACAATAACCATAATTTTAAGAGGATTTTTGCAAATCGTGTTCACGCTCTATAGACAAAATTGACTTAATATGAATTAGGGCAACATGTGCAGAAACAATGAAATATAAATCCAATAAGGAAAGCAAACACATTTGTATGCTACAGTTTCGTCTTTCTTGTGGGTATCCATCTTGGCTTTTAAATTGTCTGAACCATATTTTGTTTCACAGTAACTGTGTCCTCCCCATTATTTTCAGAGAAAAATTTAATCCATTATCATAATCTTATGTGAAAATGTATAGTCTTAATGTCTGTGTTGTTGATATTGGTGCGATTTAAAATTTGCTTCTTCCTATTTTGTTTAAAATAATAAAAAAAAACAAAAAAGTCTGAATAAAGTTTCTGTGCAGGAAATATTACGTAAGCAGAAACTGATTAAGTAAGATAACGATGTGGAGTATTTAATGACTGAGGGATGTCAATAACCATGTGTTATTGTTCTTCTACCAGTCCCAATTCAATCGTTTCATATTTTGCTTGGTTGTATTGAGGAGAAGTACGGGGTTGAATAAAAAGACCAGTTTAGAGTTACAGCAATTTCCTAGACCACAATCCAAAGAATGTGGGTCACTGCCTGCTTGTACTTGATCCTAAAGGACAACTTTGCCCTGAATTCTGTTGGGATTGAAAAAAAAAATCCTTTGGTGCATTGACCTCTTTATGTTTCAGCTTTAAGTCCATTAAACTGTCTTTCAACTTGACTTTTTTTTTCATCATTGAGCATTGTGTGGTGTTCACATGTCAGACAGAGTTGTGAATATTGGATACCATTGAAAAACTGCTTTTGACACATGTGCAGTGCACTTTTTCTGTAAAACTGCTTGACTGTAAAATGGCTCACAATATCAAAGCGTGAAATAGGTTGATATGACACATTTATCACCTCACAATACCATCAAGATAAATTTAGTTTGGAGCATCAAAGGGGGTTCTGTTAGATCATATACTTTGAATCATGAGATAAAATAAGTCTCTGATTATTTTGGGACATGTAATTTCGGGACACGAGATAGCAGATTAATTTCCCATAGATTTCTTATTTTCCTTGGGAATACTTTGATTTGCTATCTAGTCATTAACTGTATTTCCTGGCTGTTCCTAGATTATCATAACTTTCAGGCTGGTTTCATTTTGAAATAATCCAACCAGGAGATTCAAGTATCATTTCATGTCTGGCGAGTAGTGCATAAAAATCAGTAGGCCGAAGTATTTTCTTTAATCAGAATTAGTCACTGATGTTGTTGATGAATGGTAAAATGACAAATCACAATAATGGATATTCAAATATTCATACCTTAATGATTTAAATTGCAGTTATAGATGCTTATTAGATTTATTGTTTAAGTAATGTTATTTATATAGACATGGGGGACTTCCAGCACTTTCATGATTTTTTATATCTTCTATTTAGATTAATTAATGGACAACAAATCTGATTAATTACAGTGGTTTCTGAATATTTTAACTCATTTGCTGTTACCTGATTTTAGCAACTCCTTCTGTGCACCCACACTTAATGAGCCATGGCTACTCCATGGCATGAAAGATTATGATTTAAGGTTTTCTCTAATAATATTAAAATATTGTTTATGGAAATTATGAATAACATGGAAATAAGACCTCTACAATATTTTAAAATCTAACATTGTTTATTATCCTTTCAGGAATGTCCGTCTTATTTTCTATCAGAAATAAAGTTCTTGGTTGAATAAAAATAACTTTTAGAGTCAAACTCAAAGTGATATTAGACATAATGTTAAATGCCACTAATGCAACATCAACAGCAAATGCAACTAAAAATCAACAACTAAAGTTCTGAAAACACAGGAATTCTTGAACATAAAGGAAACCCCCATTTGGCCTCAACAATAGGCTACTCACACTGAACCTGGTCCTGCATGCATACAGTGTGAGGAATTGCTTGAGAGTCAGCAACACAGTCCTAGCAAACGTTGTGTTGCTACACGATTATCCAAAAGGAGCAAATCCTACAAAATAAATTACTCATGTTTCCTTAGATAGAAAACTCTTAACCAATTTATCTGTGTGATTTGATTGAATTGTCTTTGTAAAGTCATTGAGATTACATGTGTTGTGAATTGGCACTATATAAATAAAGTGAAGTGAATTGACTTAGACTTCTTACAGATAGACATTTATGTGCAGCACTCCATGTGGAGTTGGGCTATCTTCTGGCTAAAAAAAGCATGCAGACGTCCACATTCTATTAAAACTACATTAACGTTAAAAGAGAATGAGAAGAAGGATGACATAATGCTCACATTCATTGCTTAGAGAAACATCACTGCACAAAACTGCTCACTTGACAGTCCACCACAATCTGTACAAAATGCACCCACTGTAGCAACAAAATACAGCTCCAACTTTAAAAAAGTGCTTCAATTTGTAACAAGTAATAGAATTAAGTTTGCCCAACTTAATATAAGTGTTCAACTTATAAACTTAAAAAGATATGTTGGATCATTTTGATTCAATTATTTGTTACCAGTTTAAGCAATTTGTTTAAGTAGTACCAGCCTCTGCTTTTAGAGTGCACATCTACATCCTGTTATGTAAGGAGAGAGGATGCTGGTAAGGTGATGAAGGTCCTGACTCTGTTTGGGCTTTGACAGTGAATCTGATGATGGAGGTTGAGAAACCTTTTTATATGGTAAATGGTACATGGCCTATACTTATATAGCGTTTTTGTTTTGTTTTTTCAAATAAGGAGACTTGATCAAAGAGCTTTAAACTAATGTACATTCAGTCATTCACCCTTTCACACTCATTCAGTTATGTTCATATGAAGAGAATTCATGCAAATCTTTGTACAGTTGTGTGATCCAAGGCCAGAGTAGGATTGTAAGGAGTGAATTAAATAAATACAATTGTGTACTAATTACATGGAGTACATAGGTGTTTATCTTTTCTTTGGTTTTCTAAAGCCTGTTGCAACAAAGCCATGTTTCAAACCTTTTGTAAATCTTAGAACCCATTATGACATTCTGGTATTGATAGATTTTTGTCCATGTCAAGAAAGAAAATATGTTATCTCACTGATAAGGCTTCTTGGGTCAGGATTAAGATGGAAAAATCTGCGTGATTATCACTTACTTGTGTCCGTTTTATTTGTTAAAAAAGGTCATTCTGGCTTTTTTTCATCTGATTTGATAATGGCTTTTGAACTAACACTGCTGGACAATCTTGTAATAACTACTTTATTACGAAGCAACGTGAGCTATAATAATGTTAATAAGTACACTATATTTCCTAATTTTTTATTACATTGGAAGTATATGAATGGTTTCCTTTCTCCAAGTTGTAGTCACCTCTTTCTCACCTGCTCTCTTGCTCAGTGAACAGATTGCGGCTTAATAATCAGTGCTGCCCGTAATTGGTCAAATTAGCTGGCCATAAACATGGAGAGAAGCCATCATCATGTCCATACTGATAATGCATCAATTAGGTCTTCCCTTTTTATTACATGAAATCACAAGTGGCAGGGTAAGGCACTGTTTTACTGAATGTAATTGAGCTAGTGGTGGTGAAACACAGCTGTGTCTAAATTAAGTCAATAAGCATTTGTATATTCCACATGTATAGTAAGATAAAAATCTGTGACATTAAAGGGAAAATCAAACCTTGATATATCAATTGATTTTTTACAAAGGTAGCCATCAGTCATGGGTTGATTTACTGCCCTATTAGGTGTTTTTGATTGATTTCTTGATTAGATTAGAGCCACCAGCTTTGCCATTACCACTAATCACAGAGGACCCCTGGTATTAAGAGTACCTCTTGAACAGAGCAGAAGTAACAGAGAGTTGATCATGCTGGTAAAATTTAACATTATAAAAATGCTTCCCTGCTGAGCAAGAAAGCATTGAGTTGCAGTCATAAATGGCAAAGTCATCTTTAATGAGTTGAAACACTGTTAAAATTCAGCTTTGTTCAGAAGCACAACAGAGAAATCAGCAGTCCACTGGGAAATAATGTAAATCTTTATTCTTTGCTACACTACCAAATAGTCTGCAGTATGCCTTTGAGGACTGTTAAGGCAGAGTAAATTAGCACAAGCAATGTAAAAGGGATGCTTCAGGTTTTTGGACATTATTACCGGTTAAAAATTGTTCCAGTATGTTATGGGGTCACAAATAATCACAAATAATAAGGTTTTTAAGCTAGAAAAATTATACTGTACATGTTCTTGTTAGACTGTTTACCAGAGCTACAGTATGCTGGACCTTGTTATGCATGAGGACTATTTTTTGATGGTTATCACTCCGCCACGTAGATGCAGTTTCTACGAATAGATATAAACTAAAAGGCTCAACAGCTGACGGAAGGATTCACTACGGACAAGTTGGGGAAGGGGAGACTGCGTTCTGCAGCTCAGTCTGGGCAGATTTCTCTCTTTCCCTCTTGTGTTCGTATTGATCCTTCCTGCCGGCCATGTGAATTGCTTTCATCATGCCAAAAATTAAAAGCTGTTTTCTAAAAGTGAACTGTTAGGTCATCATTAGTGATGAAAAATATGTATTAGCCCTATATAGGGTATATATTGTTTAGGTACAACTACAACTAGAACACCTGCTCAGGCTCACGACTCAGCCTCTATTGTAAACAAGTAGACAAGCTTTTTTTTTAAATCAAAATTTAAGACAGAAAAAAATATGTTGACAAAGGATGAAGAGGAAAATGTGTGAGTTGCTTTCAACAAAAAAGGCCATTCTAATTTAGCCCTAGAAGGACTGTTTCGTGGCCCTATCTCCAGTGGAGATTCTGGCCAGTTGCAGCTCCTCTGCTCCACTCTACCTCACTGTCTGCCCAGCAGGCTTCTCCAATCTACTGCTGTCCTCCTCCGCTCTACTCCTAAGCTAGCATTGGTAAAATACCACCTCTCATCTGCTTGTGCCTGCCTTGAACTTTGCCTGGCCAGTGAAAGCAATTTGAACGGCCGGTGGAAGGATCCTCTAGAAAGACATCTGCTCACACTGAGCTACAGAAAGCTGGCTGTTGATGTGACATTTAGTTTATGTCTGTAGAAACTGTCCTCTGCACCTACGCAGCGGAATGATAGCAGTCAAAAAATACTCCTATTTTATATCAAGGTTTGCACAGGGATGTTTTAAAATTTTTGAAAAAATCCAAAACACATGCATAGTTTTTCTTGCTTAAAAACCCTTGATTATTTTTGCCCCCACACCGTACAAAAACTACTTTTTATTTGGTATGTTATCTGCAGTAAGTAGGGACACTGTTGGATCTCAGCAACAGGCATTAAACATTTAACACAGCTTCAAGTCCAAAGACCTGATCTATCCCTTTAATAGCTGATAACCAATGCATCCCTAATCTTTAACCTTAAATACATACCACTGTTGATATGTTTTCAAAGCTGTCTCATCAATGTACTATTATTTTTCATTTGCGAACATGAATAAAACTTGTTCAAGCTTAACACCATTAGTGGTCAACTACATTTTCAAAATCATTCACTAAATCTCTGAGCGATCTATGTGCTTTATACACATTTTCTGTGCAAAGACATACAGAAGGTGCAAAAAAACAACATGCTATTGTTTATATCCCAAACTGTGGTTCTCACAGTGATACACTGTCTGTTTGTATAAGGCAAAATTATAGCTGCCAGATGCACCTGAGAGAACAACATGCCTGTATGTCATCACCTACTGTTGCATATACCTGCTTCAGACCACCTCACCGTGGCCATATGAAAGGCCAGATGCTGGATCCCTGACAACATGTTGTCAGTGACAACTGTGGCAATATTGCGGCTGACAGACCACACTAGGTGATCAGTGCATCATCCTCCAGTCTCCATAAATCACTCTCTGGTTACCACTGTGCAGACATAGGAGTGGGATTGAGCCCATCTGGATTTCACACTAATGGTGACTAATAGGAAAACTCTGCCACTGCAGAGAAGGAGTTGACTGCACATCAGGTTATTTTCATCTCAAGCAACTCGACAAGAAAGTGGGGATTTATGGGGATGTTCAGGACAAAAGCAGGATAGCTACTTGCAATAGAGAAATATAACCTTAACAGCATGATGGCCAATAAAAACAGTTAAATGTCTTCTTTTTTTTGTTAGATTAAAAAAAACTATTTTTGACCAACAGCAGAAGGCTTTAAAGAAAAATTGATTTGAAGTTCATTCATTGTCAGTGATGGCATTTTCATATAGCCCTCATTCTATCTAAGCTCAGTTTGCGTGCCAGAGTTCATGGCATTAGGCTTTGTTTAAATCCATTCATCTCTCCCTTTCTTTTATATAAATTTAACAATGAAATGTAGAGTCTTTCGGATTATGGTTAAACAGTGAAACAGGTGGTTCTATATATATATCAAACATGTGTCGGAAGTGTTCATGAATATTAATAGTCTGTCTGCTCTTCTGGGAAGACTATCTGCTTGCAGGAGCACAGAGTTTAACCAGATGCTTCTCATTATACTTATGCTCAGGTTGGATTTAGAGCTGGACCCGAGGGTTGCTGGGCAAACATAATGCACACAAACTAAGGTTAGATATCAGCCTAACCACACTACCTAGATGGGCAGTATTAAAAGGAATCACAGAATTGTTTGCAGCTTGGATGTTATTTACATCCTCATAGTGTTCTGCAGTACAGTATTTTTTCCTGAATAGTCTGTGCTTGAGATAGCAACACTGTGCAGGTTAAATTCTTTCATTTTTATATCTTAAAAAAATTAAATTCTTTCCATCTGAAGTCAAGTGTTTTCTTCAGACTGATTTATGGCAAGAGAAAGAACCCAGTGATTTTTTCTGTACAACCAATTTGATACAATCTCTAATCAAACTAGGATACAAACCTTGTCTAGGTGAGCTTTTTAGGATACAGCAACTATTGGATTTATTGCTCCTTTACCATTTTATATACTTAAGTCTTGTTGCTATGAGGAAATGTTTGTGTGGAGATAAAATGTGCTCTCTTGACCCTAGGGGGGAAGAAGTAACTCATGTCTGCTGGATGCATAAAGGAGATCATGTGCTTGCTAGAGGCGGTTTGCCTAAGTTTGTTCCTGTCTGGTCTTTCTCTTTATAAGTTAATAGATTAAAATAAACATATCAGCAACTCTTGCTAACATTGACCAGTTCCAGCCTTCTCATGACCTTAAAAAGATTAAATGGGTTCATAAAAATGTTAAATAAATGTACTCCAAAGACCTTTTCATATTTTCAAAGAATAATATTAATCACATGATTTTTTTTTCTTCATAAGCATGACCAGGGGAAACCTGTTAAGTATCTTACATTGCTGAATAAGTACTCTTGAAGAACTGAGTGTGTAAATTAATCAGAAACCTCACTTGAAATTGCTTTTCAGCTTTTACAAATTATCTAGAATTGCTCATTTGAACAATTCATTAATAAGATAACTAGAAACTGGAAACTGGGGGGTAACATGGGGTGTTGCCCAAGGATACACAAGCATGCAGCCAGTTGAATGGGACATGTAGATGAGTAGATGATAACATGGAAACAGCCCCTGTTCCCGCTAGGTCGGTTTCACGTTGCAGGTTTAAAGAAAAGTCCGGTCAGCAAGGAATGATCAATGAATCATCATCTATACCTAAAACGAATAAGTTTGTGGTGATTTATTGAATATAGCAAAATCTGTTTGAATAGAATAAAATAGAATAGAAAATCCATTTATTGTCCCACAATGGGGAAATTCTGGTGTTTACAGCAGCAAAAAGATAATAGAAAAAATGGTGTGGTGCATTATGCTTAGTCTGTGGTGGTACACCGCAAGCCTCTGTGTGCCTCTCAGAAGTTGGAAATCAACCTACAGTTAACAAATGTTACCAGGAGTTAGCTGGTCTAGTCTTTTTTAGCTAGTGGGAGAGTGATGGCCTAGCAGAGAGAGATCAATGCATGTGTGACCTGAAGAGGCTGAAAGATCACCAGTTAAAACCTTAGCCTGTCACTCTGGGTCCTTAAGCAAGAGATTTACCCCACAATGCTCCTTGTGTGCTACAAGCTGCTCCCTGCTCCTTGATGGATGGAATAAATGCAGAGGAACACATTTGTTATGTACAGTTGCAAGGACAAATAAAAGGAGTTAGAATTTAATATAAAGTTTACGTTCCTGTAAGTCTAAAAATTAAATTGCTTTCCTTTTTTATTTTTATTTTTTTATTTTTTTGTACTACTGCATTTTCACCATTTCCACAACTTGTAATGTCCCTTGTCCTGGGTTAGCACCTAATGCTGCCCAGGTGTTTTGATTACCTCAGACTCCGCCCCCTGCTGTGGAGCAGAATATAAAGCTGGCTGCGGAGAGAATGTCTTCTCTCATTCTCTTGGCTTCCCTCAAAGGCACAGATAAATCCTAAGGGTTCACTGCATGAAAAGTGAGATTTTCGTCCCCGTAAACCCCCGTAAACTCCCGCAGATCTGCCTGATTTTCGTCAGTTTCCGACAATTTGCAACCCGTGCTTGTCCGCGTTTGTCGTGCCACAAATTGTCGGAAACGGACTCTGACGTATGTGGAGAGCGATCAGCAGTACTAATGGCCCTAATTAGCATATGAATGCAGCAAACCCGCGCGGCTGGCCAGGTCTGGCTTGAATAACCTACTCAGTATTGGCTGAAACCACTATTCTCAAACAAATGAAATCGCTCGTGATTGGCAGCAAAACCACACGTGGCCACGCCAGGCTTTAATTTTCTTACTGAGTATTGGACGGAACCACTTCTTTTTAAACAAGTAAAGTCGCTCGTGATTGGTTGGCATATTTACATATAAATATATATATATATATTTATTCATATATATATATATATATATATATATATATATATATATATATATATATATATATATATATTTATTCATATATATATATATTTATTCATATATATATATATATATATATATATATATATATATATATATATATATATATATATATATATATATATATATATATATATATATATATATATATATATATATATATTTATTCATTCATATATTTATTCATTCATATATTTATTCATTCATATGGTGTGTATTTATGTTATCCTACACTACTACACAATTATTATGCTACCATCAAGGACATGAATGAATTTATACAGGAAATGAAGATTTGCAAGGAAGCTGTTTATGCAAAGAAAGAGCTTTATTAAAACACACACAACTATATACAACGCGTATCCAAACACATGCGTTTCTAAAAATTAAAAGTCCGTGAACGGTCCGTTTGCTTCCTTGGGGTTGGAGGTAACTGGCAGCATTCCCTCCGAGGCAGGTCCGATGTGCAGACGCCTACTGTGCGTGGCCCTGTACTTCGGCATCGCTTCTAACCGGGACTGCAGCTTAACACAGAGTTCAGAGGGATCCGGCCTACGAAATGGCGGCGACCGTACAATCCATCCAGAGACACCGCCGAGGAAGGCGGACTTCCAGAGTTCCACTTCCTCATCTGCTAGCACACTCTGCCTCGCTTTCAGCAGCTGAAAAAAAAAACAATGAATCAGCGCACTGCGTATGGACACAACACATCTATTAATGCACCTGAAAAATAGTCACCAAATAAAGTCTTACCCTCTTTCTTCTGGCCCGACTCCGAGCAGATAGCCTCCGCACGCAGCGTGTTGGCTGGCTGCGTATATCTGAAGCTCCTGCGTACCGTCTGAAAATACGTCTTACAGGCAGCTGGAAAACAATTAAATGAGAGTGGTATAAATAAAAAATCAATCGCAAGTCACAGTAACAAGGAAGGAGAAAACATTAAAACAAGTCACTTACACACAATGTCGTCTTTATCAACATCGTGCAAATCTGGACTTGCTGATATGGCTCCGAGCAAATAGGAGGTCTGTGAAAACAAAATGTAAAGCTATGATCGGTATCCATCCGTATCCATTGCCTTTTACCGCAGAATGAAAGCATATTCTTTAAATCTTACCCTTGCTCCGGTTCATAGCGCCTGCAATTAGTCTCCGAGTTGTGAAGACGGCGTACTGCTTCCTGTGAATCACAAAAAATACACTTTAATAAAGCTTGTTCTTGCAAGGCTACTATTAGCAGTAGCTTTAGGCTAGGCTGCTATTAGCCGTAGCTTAGGCTAGGCTGCTATTAGCTCAGCAGGCAGTAATCGAACATATATTTACCGCTAGCATCTCTTCTTTGAGTTCGTCTTGTTCGATGCAGAGTCGCCATCGCGTCCAAGAGGAGTTTTACCCCGAAATCCAGACGCTCCAGACTGCCTGCACAAAGCAAAGCATTCATCCTCCACTGTGGCTGCACACCGCGCCGCTCTGAGTTTCTTGGAGATCGTAGAGCGCATGCGCGAGATGAACCAGGGTTTCCGCGGATCAATAAAAATTATTAAAAAATCATTCATTTTTTTTAAATCAAGGCCTTAATTGGCACTAAAATTATTTAAATATGTTTATCGAAGTATTTATAATTCTTTAATAAAAAATACTTATAAAAACAATTTCGTCAGATATATTATATCACTCCAGGCGGAGAAAAAGCTAGAGTGTGTGTGTGTGTTTACATACATACAGGAGTCATGGAACTGTGCTTGCAGCTCCTTCATATTTCATGTACACTAATAACTTGTGTACATGGTTCTTGTTGATGGCATTAAAATCATTTCAAATAGCATTAAAATAGCATTAAATTAGAGTCACTCATTCCTGTATGAACCCTGTGAGCGCTTAATTTAATATGACATATTAAAAAAATCCCACCATCATCCAGCATATGTTCAGTTTCTGCCCAAATATATATATATATATATATATATATATATATATATATATATATATATATATATATATATATATATATATTTGTAGATTTTTGTAACGGGGATAAGGATAATTCAAAACTACTTTTTTTGAATGAACTTGTTCTCTTCTCCCAAACATCTCCTTTCATTCCTGTAATAAGAAGTGTCTTTTGAATGGATTTGATTAAAGTTTAAGTCCCTCGGTATAAAATAAATATTTTGATGGAGATGAGAAATCTGCTTCCTCGTTGGTGAATAACCAATAGTTTGGATCCAATCATTTAAATAAACGGTGTTAGTTTTTTTTTTTTTTATATATATATAAGAATTGTGCTATTATTTCTAGTCACCGATCTGTTGCTGCTATATTTTAATTTGACGAACCGGAATTTGTAGATGTTCTTTTTCCTGTTTGGTGCGATTGCAATTGCGGATCTTGACCTGGCCGGACCTTATGACCACAGTGTACCAATCTTCTGATGGCTACTTCCAACAGGATAATGTGCCATGTTATAAAGTGAATCATCTCAGACTCATTTCTTGAAACTTTTCCACTTAAGTTATTGTGAATTGAGCATATTGACAGACAACATTTTATTTTTTATCTTAAATGCAATTTTTTTTAAAATAATTACTGCTCTAAATGTATTGCTCTGTCAGCTAAAGATCTGTTTTGGTCTCTATACTTTAATTAAATAAATCAATTCAAGCTAAAATGTAAGAGGCTATACTGAGCCTGATCTCTTTGTATCAGAGATTTTCTTACCTTTTAGAAAAATGTCACTTGGAGTAAAACCCCCCCTGCAACCCTGATTTGCATTTGTATAGCTCACAGCATGTTCATTTACATGTTAAAGCCTCCCCTAGAATTCCATGGGGGGGAGGCATGGGGGGAACACTGCCTAACAAAGTCCACGTCAATTTCTGACAATTTATGGGAGTTTTCGGCGAAGCCTGCAAATTGTCGTAAACTGCCGCTAACCTGAAGTTCCATGACAATCTACAGTGCCGCATATTGACGAAAATCCCACTTTTCATGCAGTGGTTGGTTGAGCATTAAAGTGTCTGTTGAGAATCTGATCTCATCTTCCTCGCTTTGTTACAATTAAGAGCCAGTTGTATATGAGTGTATGTGATTGTTGTTGATTATGAAAATTATGAACATGTACAGGCAAATCTGCCAGTTTTGTGATTTTTGCAAAGGTAGAAAGTTTTAATAAGCTGAAGACTATATAGGTTTTCTGCTTCTTGTAAGATTTCTCCAAGCTACCTGGTGTAAGAGACATCTAATGAACATGGCTACATTATGTTTGATAAATGCAGACTGCACAATGACAATATCAGCTGATTCCCAGCAGACTGCAATGGAGTGGAGCAACATAGATTTTGAATGTTATATTAGCAGAACTAACAAGCTGAAAAATTATTGCACCGTTAGTTTTATGTATGTAGTAATATGTCAGCTGCTCAGCCAGTTGTTGCAACTTTTGTGTTTCTTTCTGGGCTGCGTTCTTTTTAATACCTTAATGTCTTGCAGCAGTAGTTTTGCATAACCTCCTCAGCAGCCATCAAGGGCTGCAGTAGCCTGTTAATCATCCCTTCAAATTAGTAATATGTGAGGTAGCAAGGAGACACTAAGGCCGACTTCACACATATCACTTCACTTGCCCTCGCCATCAATCACAGTAAAATGTTGCTGTGCAGCAGTCCTCAGTCAGTTGGTGCAGAACCCATCTGTACATTGCATCTTATTTTGAAAATTTACCGGATCCCTCTTCCTTTTACTGTGTCTGACTTCCTTTCTAACGCAGTTTCAGAAATTGACATGGTTTGCTTCCATTGTGAATAGAATTATTATTTTTAATGTTTTTATTTGTTTTTGATGGAATGGAAGACTCAAGAATAATCTAGTCTGTATGAACGGTAAAACTGTGTGAGCAGTCGTACTGGAGCACCAGCATTCAGAACCACTATGTAAAAAGATTGGAAACTTCTTTGGTCGGACCTCAGCCAAATATAGGTGCATCTTAGGTAATTAGAGTATAATCAAAAAATTTTTTTTTTTTTTTTTTGTAATTCACTTAAAATAAAATGCAAGTTATGTATTAAACGAAAATCTGAAACAGCATGACTTTTTTAATGACATTCAATCATATTCAGCTAATTACAATATTTTTGGAAAGTCAGTTACACACAGATTTCTTAAGCCTTTATTGATTGATTGATTAACTTTATTGATCTCACAGTGGAGAAATGTACTAGTTAGATCAGCTCAAATAGTCAAAAAAAGAAGAAGGTGCACAAGGAAGGAAAAGGTACATGGGATATGTATGTATATATATATATATATATATATATATATACAGTAATTACAGTGCATCCACATATGACTTTTTTTTTTTAAGCAGGGTTATTGCACAGGGTTTTTACATGGGCATTTATATAGATGGATATTTATCTACATAGCTATTGCACTGGTTGTCAAATATAGAGAAACAATTACTACAGACTGGTGCAGAGTGTGGAAGGTGTTGTCCATGACGGATGTAAGCTGGGACTGCACCCTCCTCTCACCCACCTACTCCACTGAGTCCAGAGTGCAGCCTAGGACAGAAGATGCCTTTCTCACTAATTTGTTCAGACTCTTTCTGTCCCGCTCTGTGATGCCATTGGCCCAGCAGACAACAGAGTAGAGTTGGACTGATGCCATCACAGAGTCATAGAAGGTTTTAAGCAAGGGCCTGCTTACTCCAAAGGATTGGAGGCAACTCTGGGCGTTCTTATACAGGGCGTCGGCGTTATGAATCCAGTCCATTTTATTATTGACATGAGCACCCAGGTATTTGAAACTCTTCACTGTTTCCATGTCCTGCCCCTGGATGTTCACAGCATAGTCTATATCTGTTAACTATGATATTTTTCTTTTTGGTCACAGTAACATGCTTTACATACATGTTCACCTGTGGAGGACCACTCAAAGAATATAAACAGAAAAAATAAATTATTACATGAAATAATTACTGTGTATAAAAGTACCTAGACTTAATATGGCTTACCATTAACTACTGCAAAATGAAAATAAATCAATAATACTGAATTGATACAAGAACAATGACTCACATCTTTACTGTCTTGTCTTTTCCTTTCTTGACATGGGTAAAAAAAATAAAATAAAAAACAAAAAAGACCGGAAAGAAAAGGGGGGGATGGTCTTTGGAACAACGTCACTGCTTTAGATTTTTTGCCTGTTGTTTGAGGTGAAATCTCTAGGAAGTGGGTGCTGAGACTTACAATGCCTGCCCGGTTTGGAAACAGAGCAGAGAGAACTGAATGATTTTGAAATGTCAGAGAAGTACAGATGATTCAGCTGTACATTTGGCTCCTTGGGAAATGCTAATGTATCATGTTGACTCTATTTTACAGAATACTTCCATTTGTCAGAGCAGTAGGTAGTAAGGAAAGCTAAAAAATCTTGATAAAAACATTTCCAAATTAAAGCCTGGTAAAAACTAATAAAAAATATTATTAACCCATACAGTATAGGTATCATTATTGCAGAAATGGTCCTGGTTATTTGGCTGTACTCTTTGAGGGGCTGTGCTCTTTACGTTTTTTTTTTCATCTAATCCAAATCCAACAATGATTTCAATAAATAAGCTTTTCTTATTCATACTTTTCTGTTACAAACACCTTGGGTCTATTTAGAGATGCACTATTATTCTCTTTTTCAAATTCAAATGTCTCCTTTCATTTTATTTTGTTCTTCTTTTTTCCTATGACAGCTTTCAGACCACCTTGCAGCTTTTATTCCAACTTTGATACTAGTGATAATTTATCTGAGACTAGCCCCATTGAACAATTTCTTTTGTTGATTTTCCGTCTAATTTCTATGATTCTATCTGATGCTTTTCTTTCTTCTTTTATCTTCTGAGTTCATGTCTCTGTACAATTTTCCCGTTTACCTCCATACAACAGTTACTAATGAATAGCATAAAAAGGAATAGTCATTTAGGTGAAATTGTAGGTGTTACACATCAGCCCAGAACAGAGAACACAGCCACCTTTCTAGCTAATACCCTTTACATTAGGAAAACCTTACCAATTGAGTACATTGAAGATGAGGATTATTCTCTGTCTAGTTGTTAACTGAGCTTATTTTGAAATCAATACGTGCTGTGATCCTTATTTCTAAAGAAATGGAGTGTACACATCTCAAAATCAAATAATTTGCGTTTATGGTCATTAAACCTTGTCTCACATTTTGTTATTTCTTTTCCTGTTTACTTGACTTCTTGAGCTGGATGCCATAATAATAACGAGCTGCCCTGTCTCACTAAGCTGTTATCGACTCTGCTGTTACAGTTTGCATTTTATAACACAGCATAGCCAGGACTAATTGACCTGGTTTGCCAACAGACTCTTGATACGGACACAAGCAGACAAAAGTAATTTTTTAACCTGGCTTCTCGTGTACTCTTGTAACCATCTTGTTAGCATTAAGAATGATAAAGTCTACTGATAATAATGAAATAAAAACAGAGGCTGTTAATGTCAGATCATCCAGAAAAGACAAGTTTATTGAAACCCAAAGGCCTCCTCTTGAGTTATTTTAAGCTCTCTGGGATATCTGCATTTGCTAATTAATAAGAAGTTCTCTTTTGTTTTCTGTGTACCTCACATGGATTTTTGTGCCTGTTCAGTAATGTACATTTTGTCATGGCTCAGAACAGAGGACCCAGTTTTCGAAGCAGACAGACAGTTGGATTTCTTAACATTTATTAAGTAAAGAGATTTTCAGGGAACAGCAAGGCAGGAACCTCTGCAGGGAAAGAACACAGGTTAGTGACCCACGTCTATGTGGCGGAGGATGATTAAGAACGTGTAACCTGGACTTAAAGTTAATTCCGTGTCCAGAGGATGAGGTTGGTTCAGCTGGTCAGTTGCCAAAAAAGACACTGCAGGTTAAAAAATTTAAGTCCAACTGCAGATTTATCAAGTGGACAAAAATTGTAATAAATATCTCATGCCTTTGAAGAACACACAACCTTTAACTTTCTAATAAAACTTTTTAATCAAATTACACAAAAACAGCTTATTTGTAAATTTTCTTAAAACTATACAAATATTGTTGACAATAGGGTAGTTAGAAATTTAAAAAGTAGGAGAAAACATACACTATATTGCCAAAAGTATTTGCTCACCTGCCTTGACTCACATATGAGCTTAAGTGACATCCCGTTCCTAATCCATAGGGTTCAATATGACATCGGTCCACCCTTTGCAGCTAGAACAGCTTCAACTCTTCTGGGAAGGCTGTCCACAAGGTTTAGGAGTGTGTTTATGGGAATTTTTGACCATTCTTCCAGAAGCGCATTTGTGAGGTCGCACACTGATGTTGGACGAGAAGGCCTGGCTCTCAGTCTCCGCTCTAATTCATCCCAAAGGTGTTCTATCGGGTTGAGGTCAGGACTCTGTGCAGGCCAGTCAAGTTCATCCACACCAGACTCTGTCATCCATGTCTTTATGGACCTTGCTTTGTGCACTGGTGCACAGTCATGTTGGAAGAGGAAGGGGCCAGCTCCAAACTGTTCCCACAAAGTTGGGAGCATGGAATTGTCCAAAATGTCTTGGTATGCTGAAGCATTCAGAGTTCCTTTCACTGGAACTAAGGGGCCAAGCCCAGCTCCTGAAAAACAACCCCACACCATAATCCCCCCTCCACCAAACTTTACACTTGGCACAATGCAGTCAGACAAGTACCGTTCTCCTGGCAACTGCCAAACCCAGACCCGTCCATCAGATTGCCAGATGGAGAAGCGCGATTCGTCACTCCAGAGAACGCGTCTCCACTGCTCTAGAGTCCAGTGGCGGCGTGCTTTACACCACCGCATCCGACGCTTTGCATTGCACTTGGTGATGTATGGCTTGGATGCAGCTGCTCGACCATGGAAACCCATTCCATGAAGCTCTCTGCGCACTGTTCTTGAGCTAATCTGAAGGCCACATGAAGTTTGGAGGTCTGTAGTGATTGACTCTGCAGAAAGTTGGCGACCTCTTCGCACTATGCGCGTCAGCATCCGCTGACCCCGCTCCGTCAGTTTACGTGGCCTACCACTTCGTGGCTGAGTTGCTGTCGTTCCCAAACACTTCCATTTTCTTATAATACAGCTGACAGTTGACTGTGGAATATTTAGGAGCGAGGAAATTTCACGACTGGATTTGTTGCACAGGTGGCATCCTATCACAGTTCCACGCTGGAATTCACTGAGCTCCTGAGAGCGACCCATTCTTTCACAAATGTTTGTAAAAACAGTCTGCATGCCTAGGTGCTTGAATTTATACACCTGTGGCCATGGAAGTGATTGGAACACCTGATTCCAATAATTTGGATGGGTGAGCAAATACTTTTGGCAATATAGTGTAACTTTAGGCATCAGTCAATATATTAATTTTCCTGGATGATAAAAAATAGGAGAATTTTATAGAACCAATATTTAACCAATAATGTTTACATTTTATTAAACTCTGAAATATTATGCTGGACATTTCTGTGAATTTCCCTTCATCACGATTCCCTTCATTCGCTTTCGATTTACTTAGATTCACATCGCTCAATCAGCAATTTTTTTCTACTCAGAAGCCAAGCTCTCAAAGATTTGTTGGCTGAGTGTTTGGAAGTTGTTGAGATAGAACTGTTCTCTGTTGTGGAGGTGTAAGTCAAGTCTTTGGCCGGATTCCCAGAAAAGGATTTGTCCATTCATTAATTTAATTTTATTTAACTTTAATACTTTTTTTTTTATTGAGGAAAAGTTAATACTTATAGACCTTTTATGAGATATTTATTTGTAATCTTTCATGAAATAAAACAAAATGTCTTAAAATATATTTATTATAATTTTTCTTCAAGCTCTTTATAGCATAATCTGAATAATTTTCCTTGCTCCTCTCATGATTCACTTTTGAAGGCAGCAGCGGAATGCAGGACAAGCTCTTCTGGAGGAAAAAGTTGTTTTTTTCTCTATTCTTAACCACCTGATCAATTAGATTGACATCTCACAGTCAATGTTCTACTTTCCTAAAAGGCACCCACTATGTCTTTATCACTGGTCTGTCTTTGACTGACCCTTGAAATTTAACCCTGGCTCATTGCTAGTAGAGCTTTGGCTGGAGGGGCTGAGACACATAAGGAGTATGCAGTCATGGATGGAGATAGATGACAGGTCAGCACTGACCGTCTTCCTCTTTTATCCTTCCTTTTTTTTGTTCTGTCTCTCCCTCCCACATTTTTTTTTCTTTTTTGGGGGCATCAACAGCTGGTCATCTAATTTCCCATAAACCTTTTGGTTCAAATGAAAATCAGGTCAAAATAATAGTCTACCACCTGTGCTCCTCCATCTCCTCAACCTCACAAAACTATCCCTGCCAAATCCACTCCAGCATTTCAGCCTTGGCATCCCACTAGTTGACTTATGGGCAGTGTCTCTAGCAGCATCTGCTCTGTGACACTCTGTCACCAGCACAACTCTCTGGCCTCCACTCAGATAGTTTTTTCCAGTCTTCAGACATTGTTATCTGCTATTGGCTGACTTTGTGTCACTGATGATCTCCAAACTAATTAGCTATAGTTACTTTTTGACCCGAAACAGACAGGGAGTCAGAAATCTTTACTACACTCAGACTGAGTGGCTGCTTTTCACTTCTGCTTAGAGATTTCAAGGCAAATAGTGTTTTATTTTTTATTTTTATTATTATCAGAAATTAGTTACTTTCCATTTCAGTAACACTACTGCTGGTCCTACAATGACACCTTAAACACCCTAATGTCCATAAAAGTCTGGTGATACTTTAATAAACTGTTTTGTTCTACAGTCCCTCTGACTCCAAGCTGGCAGATGCAGATGTTTAATCTGCTCGCCATATGGCTACAATGCACATCCAGCCCCCCTTTTTTGTTCAGACCCCCACCCTTTCATTGACCATCTGTTACCTTCTCAGTGGTCAGGTAGGGTATGAGCAACAGTCAGGAGTGAAAAAAAGCATGTTGAAGTAGCCAGAGGGGGAATTAGATTTCACTTTTATTTACCTGTTACAAATGTCTCTTTCTATTTTGACTACCATCTTTATGTAAGTTTACTAATTTAAATCATAGGGGGATTTTAGTGTTATTGCCAAGCTAACACAGATCATCATTAAATGCCTATGAAACTTTGGCCTGCAGACCCACTACAAGAATCATATTATCCATCCATCCATCCATCCATCCATCCATCCATCCATCCATCCATCCATCCATCCATCCTCTCCCCCTTATTCAGTCAGGGTTGTGGTGGGGCCGGTGCCTATCTCAGGTAGTCTATGGGCAAGAGGTGGGGTACACCCTGGACAGGTCGGCAGTGTATCGCAAGGCTGCACAAAGACACCCCACCATGTACACAAACATACTCAAACCTAAGGACAATTTAGAGATGCCAGTTAACATATCATTCATGTTTTTGGAAGTTGGGAGGAAGCCAGAGTACCCAGAGAGAACCCATGCATAAACAGGGTGAACATGCAAACTCCCTGCATGTAAAGACCCTGGCCCAGGAACCTTCTTGCTGCAAGGCAACAGTGCTACAAACTGTGACACAGTGCATCCCTATATACTGTATATGTGTATGTATGTATATATATATATATATATATATATATATATATATATATATATATATATATATATATATATATATATATATATATATTAGGGATGGGACGATTTATGAAAACCGTCCGGACCGTTCGGTTTGACTGTCTCGGTTCGATTCGCGTGTGTTTCGTTCGGTTCATGCGCTGCTCCTTTTTCTCATAGGCAAAGCGTTTACACTCCGAGCAGAAGGTGGCGGTACTGCGACCAAAGCCAACCACCAGCAGTAAACAAGAAGAAGAAGAAGCGAAGCAGTGTAGCCGGGTGTAGCAGGGAAAAATATCAGTTGTTGTGGAGAATTGTGTCGGACTGGCGAGTGGGAAAGAACAGGAGTTGGAAGACGCGCCAGCAGCACTTTATAGGTCTGCTGTATGGGAGCGCTTTGCATTTAGAGTGACCTACGATGACGGCGGAAAGAAAGTTGTGGATAAAAGTGCAACAGTGTGCAAGCATTGTGCAACACGTTTTGTTTATGCTAACAGCAACATGACCAACATGTCATGCTAGCCCCGAAATCCCTCATACTCCGTCAGCAACCCCCGCTGCGCTCCAGACCGGCTGCTCAAAGCAAAGCCTACAGCCTCCACTGTGGCTCCCGTCCGCTCCCCTCTGAGTTCCTTGGAGATGGTAGAGAGCATGCGCGAGATGATTAAATTCAAAGCAGCAAAACATAAGGAAATGATCCAGGGTTTCCGCGGATCATTTAAAATAATTACAATCCATTATTTTTTGGGGTATTTTTTCATTAATTTCATAAATTTTTATGGGATTTCGGTGTAACAATCAACATATACCGAATCGAACCGAACCGAAAACCGTGACCACGAAATCGTGAATCGAACCGAACCGTGGATTTTATGAACCGTTCCACCCCTTATATATATATATATATATATATATATATATATATATATATATATATATAAATGGAGAGTTACCCTATTAGCAGACTTTATAAGTGATTTCAAATTCAAACCTGAAAGGAAAACTGAGGACAGAAATGCAGGATGTACAGTAGGGTTGCCCCAAAAGGTACAACCTAGTCCAGCTTGACTTCAAATTGACATGGCTTATCATTACAGAGACTGAACTATGGTTGCAGAGGCATAGAAAATGCTTGAATAATAAACAAAAAAATAATAAGGCTTAAAAGAAAAAAACATGGATGGAATCTTTGAAAGATAATACAAATTTGTACTACATGTAAAAACCCATATATCAAATGCATAAATGAGTTTCAAAGTATACATGAAAACGAGTAACCCAGTAAGTCTTGAATAGATATATGTGCATATTACAAAATTTTAAACTTTAATTAAACAAAAAATAATTTTCTTTATACTGTACACTCTAAGCTACTGGGTAAAGAAGCACAATACTAGGGAAAAATGAACGAAAACTATGAATCTGGGTAGAAGCCATTCTAAGACCATTAATTAAGCCTTGCTTAATGAGTTTTTAGTCATTGCAAATATGAAATGAACTCCACTGAAGCAGATTATGGCCCTAATGGAGTCATAGCTGCAGAATTCCAACTTCCCTTCCTATGGCCTAGGTGCGTGGAGGTTACAACTAAGGGGTTGAAAGGGATTCCCAGATGGTAGGCTCAGAAAGCTATATGGCAGCTAGCTGATCAACCAATGAGAAAGCGAAAGGGAGAGATTGTTGTCGGCTTTTCATGTTTTGCAGTGCAAAAAACTATAAATCTGGGTTGACCATTTCTCTAGCACCAAAAAGGAGGACATTATGTGTAAAATTTTGAGGAGTTTAATGAAGATGCATTTGTAGCAGAATAGGACATTTTTTTAAATATAAAAAAGTATTGCTTCACAGCATTTGTATTTATTCAATACATTGTGGTGTGCAAAAAGGGACCATTGAGATTAATATTTGCATTTGCAGAATGCCACAAAATATAACATGTATGGAAAAATTATTTAACAAGTAACATACATAATGCAAAAGCTGAACCTAATATGCAAACAACAAAGCAGATTGTAGAAAACACATTCCTCCTGCTCAAAAATTATAACTTCAGTATGGTACACCGTGCACAGCTCCGCAGCAGTTATATTGGCATCAAGGGGCGACAAAACTTCATGAAAAAAAGCACTCACTGAAGATTTACCTGCCCAAACTTTATTACTTTTATGTTAATCCGTACCTGCATGCCGTTGCAATTGCAGCTGTCGTTTTACTGCTGCTTATGTCCATATTGCATTGAAGTCTGCAGAACCCATAGAATTGGTCTCAACTACTTTTGTTAGTTTTTTTTCCTACCTGTTTAATTGTGGCTTGGTCCACTCAAGTGCAGGTGTGTTGCCTAGTGGTTATATAAGCACTGAGCTCTTGAAAGCTCAGGGCTGGTTGTCAGAGTGAAAAGTGCCAAATAAAAGACAAAAAATAAATTTGGAACCAGCAGCTGTAGCTGTTTTTTTTTTTTTTTTTTTGTTCCCCTTGCTGATCCTTGACCAAACTACTTTACAATCTGTCCGTTTATCCGTCCGTCCAGGGGTCAGGAGCTGAAGTCTATCCTGCTCACTCTCCAATTTAAGATGATAGATTTGCTCACTAAGGTTCTTGGAGGTAATGGGACACACTGGAATCTGTTTAAGGATGTCAGAGTAAAGATGGTGTTTACCGATGACATTTTATACATCTGTATTTTACTAAAGCCTGTTGACATTTTCTTCTGCCTCACAAGTATGAAACCTCATGTTGATCTATCCAAATAGCATATATTGAAGTTGAGGTATAAATGTGGAAAAATGTCAAAACATTCAACAGGATGTCAAACCTTTGCAAAGTTCTGTAAGGTTTTGTTAGATATATTTGTCCTTTGCAAAAATATTGAGATTTCACTTCTTCCAGAATGTCCCTGTGTAAAGGAATAAATCTGACCTTGGTGAACTCACTAAACTTAATGAGTGCTAATATATACTGTTTTGCACTTTATCAGTCCCAGTTTGTATCTATCATATCTGGTTGTGTTTTTGTTTTCCTGTCCACACTTCTCCCCCCAGCCTCAGTCTCTCACTTCATCACCCTCGTCTCCTCTCAGTCAGACTGTCAGTTTCTCCTTTGCTGTCTGTTTTTTCTGTCTTTATCCAAGCTGACACTCATCCGTCCTTTATAGCACTCACTGTGGTATTAAATTCTGTTTACAGTGAAGCTACCAAATAATTTAAAAGTGTAGCACTTACTCCGGACTGTATTGTTGTGAGATATTTTTTCCCCCTGCTCACAAATTTTCCAATGTAATTAGTTTCACACCATTAGTGTCAAAGCCCTGAGTAGAGGCTGTCAAATAGCTGACTGTCCTCTATTAATGCCAAGCCCATTCACTGCTCTTGTATCATCGGCTTGTTTACACTAATTTTAATTATCTCCAATGGTGTCCCAATATGTTTAGGCAACTTTTATAAATGTTTAACTGCAATTTCCATAATTTTGGTGCAATACAAAATCCCATAAGAAATGTGAGGACTATCTACAGTTTGCAAAACACAGATTCAGAGCAGAATATCTGCTACTTTCTGTAAAAAACTAAATGTATGTTGTGATGACTTTGAAAATCACATTTAAAAGCAGAAAAGGCTATTTTTCTAGTGAGTAATCATTAATAATTTGGGGCTCAGTATTCAATGGGAAAAAAACAACAACAGGAAAATAACATTAATATTGATTTGTTGTATTTTTGTGTTATTGTTTGTTGACTGGCAAAGTTATTTGTTTACCTTTCTAATATTTATATTTCCCATTGCATGTTTATTTAAATGTTTCATCTAAATATTTAGCAAATATTTTCAATATATCTCAATGGAGATTCCTTTAGTACCAATTTTACTCAGCGTTAAGGTGCTAACTTCATGATTGGCAAAGTTAAACAAGAGATAATGAGGTTCCAAATAGACAAGTTTAATTTTCTTATATAATATGTCATAAGAGTGAAGGACTTTAGCTGTTTCGTTCTGATAAGTCAAGCAAATGACCCGACTGATGTAGATGCCGACTTGCTGTTATTACTTTGAAGATTGATGTCTTGGCTTTCAGTTGTCTCTTATAGTGTCTATGCTGAACACTGTCACATTAAGAAGATAGTGGATACCACTCTACAACAACCAATCAATCATGTGTGTTTCAGACGGGGGCATTGTGTTCCACATCTTGCTTTTTTCAATCTACTTCTAGTTTTTAGCCCCCTTGCTAAATATGGCTGCACATCAGGTTGTGAAATATCTGGTCCTTAACTCTCCAGCAAGTATTAGATGGTTCCCCTGTTCAACCCAACTAATTTAAATGATTGTTTTGCATGTAATATGTATATAATGTCAGTGGGTTTTTGCTGTGTGTTGTGGAGAGGGTAAGAATTAGGGAGGCAATGGATGTGCATTGCAACTAACTATACTTGTTAGAAGAGAGGGGTATGTTATAGCCTCTTAAAAACAAACAAAACAAGGAGAATAACAAAAAATAAATAAACAGAGCTCTGGTGTCGGTAAGGTATCAGGGTCTGCAGATATCTAAATTCGAGTATCAGAACTTGATCTGAATTGAAAGGCTGTAGATTGGCGCATTCCTTTTGTAGATTGCACAAATTTTTTCACAAAACACTTTCAGATGTATTTTTTTTTTTATATTTACTAGTTTCTGATATTTATAGGAGTACTTTAGGAAAAAAACAAAAAAAAAAAAAAAACATAAATTCCCAAATCAGATTAAAAAAGGTGTTTGATTTGAATGAATCCTTATTACCTAAACCACTAATTTTTCCTGAACCCTGAGCCACTAAACGGTTTCCTTCATGCTTTTTCTAAAATCTCTTTCACTGCCATTAAACAAATGTTGTATACGGTCAATTAAAAGGGCGCTTTATCTACAAAGAAGTTGCTCAAATTGATTAAGAATTTGTGACACAGGGCCATTTGAGTGAAATGAACTCATTTTTATCTTGGCTCAAATAAGTTTGAGATTATTTGAGCTTTGTGAAATTTAGCTTTGCACTGCTGGGAGCAGCCATTAGAAGATGTGTGCACTGTGGGTTTAATAAATTGTGAATATGATTATTAACTGAAGTTTTTGCAATGTCCTACTCAGGTAGGCTGTCGTGTTTAAATGTTCATTTGATGCTTAGGGCCTAAAGAAAATAATCCCCTAACAAACCCCCTAACAACCAGCAGCCTCAACAGTTAATTCAAAGCAGGAGGAATCCATGCTTTGATATTGACTATGAAAAAAAAATCTAACCTAGAGCAAGCAGTTTTTTCTAATCTGTTATAGTGCAATTTTAGTTAGCACAGTCATTTTCGTGTTCTGTTTTATATTCATTATGTGTTTTATTTTTAACTATGATCAGCACTTTGTTCAGCTATGGCTTTTTTAATATCTTTGCAAATGAAGATGATGATGATTTCAGCGTCTTGCTTTTAGTTTGTCAATAGACATTGTATTCTGTCTTTTGGCTAATCTCCAACTGGTCTTTCCATATTCCTCTCACACAAATAACATATTTTCATTCTCACAGCTGCTACTCCACGTCGTTGTCTGTAAATCACACAGACAATAGTGCATGAAAACCCAACTAAAATCAGTGTTTCCTCAAATAGGTGCCCAGGTCAATCGGTCTGATTCCAACAAGCGTTTCTCTTTCAAAGTCACTTTAATCCCTTCTCTTCTCTATTCCAATACACAGTTTGGACTTCAGCAAAGATTTTTACCACATCTAGCTGCCTAAATGCATCGAGTCACAGCTTTCTAGCTTAACAAGTAAGTGTTACATCTTTAGGGCCTTTGTTTTTAAATATTACTATATCAGAGAAAGTTGACTATAAGTGTTTAAAAATTTTGTTCCTAAGGATTAGAGATTGGAACACTTGAAAATTTCCTGTTATTTCATATTGTTTTTGCCAATTTGCAAAACACATTTAGGAGAAAAGTCTAAAGGTTTATAAACAAAAGATGAACAATAATCAGGACATAGTGGAAATGGACACTTGGCTTGGGGTAACACCTTGGGATCTAGAGCAGAATGCTGGTCAGCAATTTGGGCTGTGGCTGAAGAAAATATATGCTTTAAAGGTCCCATATTATTTCACATTTAGAAATAGAAAATATTAACAATAAGCTCCCCATAGAATGTTTTTGCTGTTTCAGCAGGAAAATTCCTCTCAGATTACCATACAGCATGTACCAATAACCATCTTTCCACGCCCGCGCCCTCCCGAAGGCCGCGCCCCCACAACCCTGAACCATGACGACCAGTCATAGTTCGTAATGATGATGCCTAAAACAACACACAACCGGATCAGGTTGACCAATAACCACCTGTTGGTATTCATTTATGTTGTTAAAAAAATACTACACAATTTTTTAATCCATCAGAAATCTGGACAAATCTCACTCTAATCATCTCAATACAGAACACGGAACCTTCCTCCTAAATACGATCCAGTTTTTAAGGGACGGGTCCAAACCCAAGACTGTAAACAACCTTTAAATAAAAAAAGAAGTACACCAATTAGCCACTTAGCCTGAGCTGCTACCGTCTCTCTGCTGTGATGAACTAAGCAGGCTGCTACTAACAAAAGTAATTTAACACAAGCACACAAAAGAACTGCTGCAGCTATTCTGTTAAGAAAAGATTGTTTGTGAAGCACACAGAACATTATTATCATATAAAAAACCAAGTACTTATGCCATGTTGGGTAGCTAATATCCCAGAGTGACACGTGCTTGGGGTTCTGGAAGTGTTTTTTTCTTTAAAAGAGAAACAACTAAGTATCAGAATATCTAAAAACTCTTGTATTGATGGTAATAACTGACAGGAGAATACTTTAAATAAAAATATTTCAACCCATCTTTGATATAATTTCAATACCTGGTAAACATGTAGGTCCACTTTGACTTTGACGTCTAGGTTTTGCTTTTATCGCCATTTGTCATAAAGCTTGCACCCAAGGAAACCTTTTTGGTCCTTATTCTTTTGCACAATGAAAAAAAAGTTGGTTTATACTGAATGTATGATGTCAAGCAATACTATCTATAGAATCCAGAGTTTCAGGAACTTGGTTAAGCCCTTGTCACACCTTGACGATTTAGCCAGCATGTCATGTTGGGTCTAAGGAGCTCAACCCAAATGCAGAACACCACAGAGACAGAGTTAACAACTGTTTATTGAGAGATTCACACAATAAAGTTATTTGCACTGATACTGGAACGGGTCCGGGACTGGAATCACAGGGCTCTCTGTAGAGAGGGACAGTTTGATTAGCCAAGTAGCAGAGGAGTCTTGACAGAACTTGTAACTGATCTGTACCTGATGGTAGTTCAGACTGAGCGTTGGAGAGAGGGAACCAGAAGGGTCCAGAGACTGAGGGTTCAGCAGAGGGTTTAGCAGCGGCAGGGCTTGACTTCAGACTTGAGAGGTTCAGACCTTGAGTTGATCTCCTAGTTCTCTCCTGAGAACTAGCAGAGGACCGGTGAGAACAGGCTTAATCTGTGAGACGTGGAAGGTGGGATGGATGTGCAGGGAAGGTGGCAGGTGCAGGCGGACAGCAGACGGGTTGACGATGGAGGCGATCTTGTATGGACCGATGCATCTGGGGGATAATTTACGGGACATTGATTTTAGAGGGATGTCGCGTGTGGAGAGCCATACCTCTTGTCCAGGTGATTATTCAGGTGCTGGGCGTCATTTTCTGTCAGAGAATTTTTTATTTTGGGTGGCAGAGACAGTTTCGTTCCACACCTTGTGGCAACGGCGGATGTGTTGGTGGACGGAACTAACAGAGATCTCCTTTTCATCCGCTGGGAAGAGTGGTGGCTGATACCCTATGGAGACCTGAAAAGGGGAGAGTCCGGTTGCAGAAGATCTTTGCGAATTATGGGCATATTCAACCCACGCTAAGTACTGGCTCCAATCGGTCGGAATAGTAGATGTCAGGCAACGGAGAGTGGATTCTAGCTCCTGATTCATCCTTTCAGTCTGGCCATTGGATTGTGGGTGATATCCTGAAGTGAGAGAAACCTTGGAGTTGAGAGCCGTACAAAAACATTTCCAAACCTGGGCGGTGAACTGGGGACCTCGATCAGACAGGATTTCTTGTGGTATCCGATGAAGTCGGAACACATGCTTAACCAGAAGCTGAGCGGTCTGGAAAGCAGTTGGGAGTTTCCTAAGGGGAACCAGATGACAGGCCTTAGAGAAGCGGTCAATTATGGTGAGGATTGTAGACATACCCTTGGACACAGGGAGATCGGAAAACTAGTATGCATTCCCGTCTCAGTCGGGTCCTCCATCTCTTTTGAAACATCTGAAGTCTGGAGGAGTACTGATAGTATCCTCCTGTGAACCCCCTTTTTATACCAAAGTGTTGCCAATACGCCGTTAAACAGTAGCTGTAATGTAAAAACACGTTGAGTTACATACTTGCCGTATGTCGACGTGTGCCAGCGTGCTTCAGCGTTCTTCAGTGTGCTCATAACTTATACAAAACGTACCCATAACTTCTCCAATGTATGCCAGTGTTTTTGCCAGATTTTTTTGTATGTCAGGCATACACTGGCCTAATTGTCAAGGTGTGACAGGGGCTTAACCTTGAGACAAGAGGTATAGAACTTGGAATCCTGAGGATCTGTGTTTGAAACACACTCCTACAGACTGCCACTCTGGATCTCTGAGCAAAACCCTTAACCCTACACTGCTGCCTGGGGTGCAGTGCAAGGGGGAGCAGTGCAGAGGTAAATTATTACAATGTGAGGTTAATAAACTTCAGTTATTTTTATTATAATTTAATCAGAAAACATCAAACATGTCTTACCTTTCAATGCCTGGCAGTTGAAAGTTATCTGTAATAGAATATCATTCTGTAGGCTACATCCAGCATTTTTTTTAGCTCAACTGTCTACATATACCGGTACCCTAAAATCATTGCATTTAATAAATTTTAACCTTATTTGACCTATGGAATGTCTAAAAACATTTGAAAACAATTTTATTCTGATCCCTAAAGCTCATCACAACAACTTAAGTTTAGTTTTTACTAAAACTGTAACTGCACTTTTAGTTTACTCTTATCCTCTCCCCATCGAAAGTTTAGTTCTAAGAATAAATAAACAGCTTGGCGCTGATTCCCCCTTTTACTGTAAAATTCCTGAATGTCAGTGTATGAAAGAACATAACTAACATGTGGACCTATGTGTCATATGTGTCTGAAACTATGTTTGTGTGTCTTTGTATGTCGATGTATGAGCGTGCAGAGCCCTGTGTGTGCATATCTATGCTTGTTAATCTCTACTTGGATCTATATGTCCGAATCTAGTCAGAACCATTTCTGCAACTGATTTGGATCATTGATCCTCTCTAACATGCAAAACAGATTAATGCCAGTGTTCGTAAAATTCAGGTTAATCTCCTGTTACCACAGCAGCTTTGAACCATAAGACTCTTGGGTCATCATCAATGACTCCTCAGGCCCCACCATGGACTGTTCTTCCTGCCATCAGACAGCTGAACTGTTGTGAAAACTCTTAGTCATGTAACTGACTCCACATCACACTGGTAACACAAAACCAAAATTCCGCATATTTGCACCATACATATTTAATGCTTTGAACTTTCATATCAGCACTGCTGCACTTTAAGGAATGGAAATGAGAGCTGTACAAAACGGAATTTTGTATTTATACACTATGTGTATACAAAATAACAATAAAAGTCTTTACCTGTGTTGTCAGCATCATAACACAGAGGCAGAATGAAGCAGAGCGTTGAAGAAGTGGATCCTCCCTTCAAGTGGAATGTTAAATCTATACACATGCTTATTAGTGCAAATCATATGTATACATATTCTAAATGAGATAATGGATTATCTTTTTGGATTTTTTTTTCTCAGTCACAGCTCCATGCTGTGCAGTTTGAAACAGAATCTTGGTTTAAAGCTGAGTAGTTTCCCTCAGAAGTCACTGCTTTTTGCTAAAGGGTCCAGAATGCAACTTTAAAGGATAACAACCAGCTGTGTGTTTGTCTGTCTGTATCTGTGAATATGAGTGTTTTTGTCAGCTGCTTCCTGATCTGCCACTGATTGAAGGCTATCAAGGTGTGTCCGATTTGTGAATGAAAAACAGGTGTGTTGCACCACAGTCTGTAGTAATAAAATTAATGGAAAAAGTGGATCGGAAGGGAGATAAGTTAGGTACACAGTGTGAGGTATTAGGAAAGAGAAATGAGCAAGAAACGGAGAGAAATTGTAGAAGTGCAACAGGGAATATAACAACACAATTGAGTAGGATCTCATTTCCCCTGTGTGGTGTGTAGTTATTACCAGGATTTTAAGACTCCCTTAGAAGAAGGAATGGCTGTCAGAGCTGGCTGCTTCTCCATCCATCCACAGGCCTAGAAACTCCATTACACCCCAACGGGCAGGGGTTTAAAACCCATTGTGGGCATATAGCTGTGCAGAGGAAAGCAATGTATGGGTGCCGAGAAACACATAGAGGCAATCTGCCATGATGAAGAGGTTGTCTCTTCTGTATCTCCTCTTGGACTCCGCGTGTCTTCCTACATCCCCTTCAAGCCCCACCGCACTCTGTTGTAATGCCATGGCTGCTAAAGAACATGACACCAGCCGACCTATTGTCCACTTTACCTTGTCTTAAGTTTCCTCCCATATCACAATAATAGCAGTTTCAGCATGTCGTTGTTCCATTCCTTGGGGGACACAAGCAGAGACATATGCAATCTAAGGAAAGAATATAGAAAACTGTTCCATATAAGCAGAATCTAATTAATAATCTCCCTAATGCTCAGCAGATTTGTAGGAATCACTACTAGAGCTTTGTTTTCTGTTTAGGGAATGCTTAAGGCTGCAAGGTTAACTGTAAAGTACTTAACATCCCTTTTCACATGGGAGATAAATGGTGTTAAACATTCTTGTTAGTACAGTGGGAGTTGTTTGATAAATATATTAGAGGCAACTAAGGAAGACAGCGTTCTCACATAACCTTACTGAAAATGCTTAAATCAATTCCACTTAGAGTTGTTTAGGTCCCAGTTGGATTAAGATCAGAGAATTGTGTACTTATTGATTTTTGATGGAAGCTCATATGGCCTATATTTTTTCAAGGTGTTGCATGTTTGTTCTAACTTCTTGTGAAACAGAGGCAATGCCGAAGAGATCGTATGTGGTCAATAATTCTATAATGCTATACCTTTTCAAGAAGATAAATAAACATGTTTGTTCACATTTAAGATGTTTGCCGTACTGTACATGCCTATAGTGCAACTGATTACAGCATCAAAGACTTGCTGGACAACTACAGTCATAAAAGAGAAGGAAAGAGAAAAGAAATAGTCATAGAAAACAAAATACTTAGATCTTTCTTTTAGGCGTAAAGGATACATATCACGCATTTAAATCCTTCAGTTTCCCATTTAAATAATTCACCTCAACGAAACTGTGATTGTTTGGTCTGAATTTGCTGCGGTTTTCTAATGTGCTTCATTTAGCAAGTTTTTTCCTGCTGTCTTTATAAATCCAAATGATGCACGTTAAACCCCAACAATCCACCAGGTTTTCTTGTAGTTTGACACCAAAGATAGGAAAATCTTGTAGACATTTTTTCACAAAAAATGTGTTAAAAGATTTCAACAACACAAGAGTTTACTTTCAGATCTACAGTTAAAGTATTAGTGAGAGAAAAAAGGAGAATTAAAAACAGTGTAATCCTAAACCAAGAAAACCATGTGTTTTTACCTTGTCAGCTACATAAAAAAACTATAGATACTTAAACAAAAAACAGAGAAAACTTAGGCAATTCACAAGAGTAACATAAGCTTTTAATTCTATTAAAATGTTCAATTCAATTTATTTATATAGTGCCAATTCACAGCACATGTCATCTCAAGGTACATTGCAGAGACAATTCAATCAGATCATAGAGTCATGTTGATTCAAAGTGTTCTATCTAAGGAAAACCAACTGATTGCATCTACTCATTGAATTGAAAGCAATCTGTCACACTGAGCAAGCACGTAGCAACACTGAAGAGGAAAACTCTCTTTTAACAAGAAGAAACTCCCAGCAGAACCAGGCTTACTATGAGCGCCCATCTGCCAAGGCCAATTTGTGGTTCAAGGAGATTGAAGCAGGCTTATACCGGTGTCCCACTGGCCAAAAAAAACAGTTTAAACCCGGGAACAATCAGCTTTTAGTGGCAGTGGAAGCAGCTCGGGTCAACACATGTCAACCCAGGTAAAAAGACTCTTTGAGGAGTGACTTGTGTCAAAAACACCAGACCTGGGTTGAACCACTAATTTATGTCATGACACTGAACACAACTTACTGACATCAATACACCACAGCAATTGCGTCTGATGTAATAAGCCGAAACAACTCTCCTTATATTTGATAAACATGGAGCAGCACTGGTGAGAGGGATTTGGGTCCATAAGAAAGCAAAGCAATAAAGTACGCTTACTACGCCCTGGCTTCCTTACATGTTACTCTCCATTGTTTACTTTCCTGATTCCTTTCGCAAAGTTGGCAACATCAATGCTAACCCTGCATGATGGTGTCAACAGACACGCAGCCACTGCTTGAGAGGCAGGGACCAAGTTGAAAAACATGCTTAAGGCTTATTATTTTCCATGGGAAAGAGGCTATATGAAAAGAAGCAGATAAACTGTATAGTAATTTTGTTCAATAGAATGCAATATTTTAATAGATGTATTTGAAAGTAAGCTAAATCTTAACTTTCGTTGTCATTGTTGATTAATAGCAATAACCTTTAATGTTTTGATGGTTAACGGCATTCCCATGCTTGTAAATGTTACTGAACATTGTGAATACTGCACTGAAGAATAGTTTGAAGAAAATCATGAATCGAATTGAAATTGCAATATCGACCAGAAAAATCACAATCTGAATTTTTCCTGATATTATTTAGTCCTAGTGTATTCTGAGCATTGTCATACAAAAGCTCGATTAAATGTCCAAAGTGACAAAGATTCTTAATTTTTTTTTAAATAAATCTTTAATAAAAGACCCCAAAATTGTTTACAGGTTGGCGAGTGCTTGGGGGGCAAACAGATTTCAAAACTGTTCTGTGATGATGTTATTCAAAGCATAAAGTAAGGTTTTGTCCTTAAGGAATGAGCACACAAAGCAAACATTTGCATAAAGCACCATGCTACGCCATCAAAACAACAGCCAATAATTTAAATCAACACATAAAGCTTGTTGTCATTTTAGCATTATCTGCAGCTAGGCTCTTTGCTGCATCCCTCATCTTTGTTGTCATAGGGAATTGAACCGGCAGGAGTCTGAAGACAGGTCAGGCAAAATGATCACGAGGAAAGGCAAGGTCAGAGGTCAAGAGGCAGCACGGGTTCAGGCAATCACAAACACACGAATGCTCAAAAACTTCTCACCAATGGCTCAAAATATTCTGGCATGCATGACTAGTCTGAAGGCTGGTTAAATAGAGACTGAAGCAGGTGGAACAGATGAGGGGTAATGAGAACTAGGCGGAGATAGGCAGGTGAGTGAAGTGTGTAATTAGACCAGACATCAGCGCCAAGATCAAGTATTTTAGCTAACCCTGCTTCATACTGGCCAAGAAGCAGTGTTTAGTATTTACAAAAATAATTTTACCTATTTTACCGTGGAAAAATACATTTTACCGAGCACCTTGTAGAGATTCTGATCCTGCAGAACTTTTTAAGGATCTGTGCAGGTTTATAGATCTAGCAACAAAACATTTTGATTCATCCTTCAACTTGAACTAAACTAATACAGAAAAAAAGATAATGGCCCATAGGAAAGCAAAATCCAAGAAGAGATCTCGTTGTTGTTTCTTTCATTTCTCCTAGACACAAATGAGCTATTTTTGATACTAAGGTGAGACCAAAGGTTTTTTCTCCTGCTTCTCAAATTCAACTCAGGAGAAACAATCACATATAATCTCATGTTTGATCAAAACAAGAGATCTCTATATGATCTGAAATATGTCTAATTTCAGCCTCCTAAACATGAGACCATGAGATCAAAGAAAGAACTCAAAGAAAACTCAGCTATGACTCCCAAGATCTCATTATTCTTCTCAAATATGTCTCAGTTTTCTCATAGTGACCTCAGAATAAACAACCAGAGTGTGTCTTACTCTGATCAAAAGAAGAGATCTCTAAATGGTATTAAATAAGTCTCATTTAATTCTCCCGTACATGGATAAGAGAAGCTCCATGAAATCTCATAAATAGAGTTACTTGCATGAGTATTTTGATTTTACATACTACATACTACATTTCAAATTCTGCATTGTAATTATTGTATTATATTACTGTAAGTTCATTACCTTGTAACTTACAAGAAAACAAGACAGAAAATAATGCACTTTTAAATTCCAAGTTTTCCAATTTATTAATAAAATAATAAAAATCAACATAACTAGACAACCAACCGTTTCAGTATTATATTTAGAGATTAATGCAAATTCTTTAAGGATGCATGTCAGTACTGTACAGAAATCATACAGAAAAAAGAAAAAAAAAATGTGGTTAAGAAACATGAATCCTCAGTGCACATACAGTGAGAATGAACTATATTTCAAATAATTTGTAAGTAAGGTAGTAATAATGGAAATAAAATATTCACTGGGCCAAAGACGAGAGCGGGATGGGTCGGACGTCTAGAGCAGCTGATTGGAGGTTTGAATTTCAAACTGACACTTTGAGCGGGACAGTCCAGTCGGGACCAATTAGGTCTGCAGTCTCTGAAGTGGCACCTGTTGACATTGTGCAGTGGAAGTTGTCTGGAGTGAAGGTAAGTTTTAAACTTCTTACATATAAGTTAGTTTTGTAACCGTCGACAGCATTATACATTGATAACTTGATAAAAATGCACGGATATCAGTAGTCAATTTATTTTAATTTTGGGCGGTGAATTTTGAACGACCATGCAGTCTCAAATCAAGCTAGCTACTAACATTACAAGTAGCATGGTTTCCTTTGATTTTTAGCAGACTTGGAAGTTGGTATCAATGTTGTGTTTGTGAAAATGTCCATATAAATTAACCTTTTAAGTAAGAGCGCCCACTGTACAAAGGGCTGCGTGAGATGCTTGCTGCATAGACGATCATTAGGAAGCTAGTAAGCTAACATGTAGCATACCAAAATGATGCTAACCACACAAACAAGGTGTCATATGAAAATAGAGACTCTGCTGCGTCACCAGTTTTCTGTCTTTTTGCCACGCACTCCCGCCACGCCATGTATTTGATTTTTCACGCTGAAAAAAATATAATACATTTCTCTGTTCTGTATAAAAGCTTGTGACCATGGTGAAGTCAGTTTCAGGTTGGATATTCGACACCGCTGAATCTACTGTACGCGACTACAGTATGTCTGACTAATCAACCTGAAACTAACTTCACCATGGTCATTAACAGCGGTGACTGTAAGAAAGCCGGTGAATCAGATCAATAAGACGTCAGTTTATGATTGGTTCACAGCGGTTACGTTCAACAGCACAAGACATCTAGAAGTAGAGTCTTTTATTGATGAGTAAAGACAGTTTAGTTATTTGAGGAAACATGATCTGAAGAAGACATGTTTAGTTTAATAAACCCAATGTGGACTGACTATATATATACGTAAATGTATGTATATGTAGTGTTTGTAATTTTCACTGTTGCTGCACTTTGCATGAAATCATATTTCTTATCTTGTATGTGATATATGAAAGCATTAGATTGCTAACATCATGCTTTTTAAACTGCCATTTACAGAATGACATCTGGTTCCAACTCAAAAAGACAGAGGTTACCTTCAACCAAAATGAAAGATCATGTACAGCTGGGAACTGAAGAGGAAGAGGAGGCAGCTGGTGAGTTATTGTTAATTTATTTACTGTTATTTTTTACTTTTAACTTATCAATTGGTAATTAAAGGAAAGTATAAGTAGAATAGCTGATTTTTAAAGATCCCCTACATGCTAAACTGTATACAGTATAAACTACTTGAATAATAATTTGAGTCTACTATGGTCTTTCCACAGAAACATTAAATTGTCTTGTTAGAAATCCTTAAAATTGTATCAGCACCTTTTCACACTTTAAAAATTGCACAATCAATTAATATATATATTTAATATATAATAATATATATTTAGCTGCTAGACTCAAGATGTGTCTTAATTCACTGTCAAGCAGCAGCGGCACCAGAAAATTATTATTGGGGGGGGAATGGCCACAACAAGTACCAACAAATAAATAATACTATAATAGATATAGATTTACTGTTCCCGGGCTAATACACTACATATTGTGAAATGCACATTACTAAATGATTATCATATGATAAGCACATACATCAACACTTCTTTTATCCTTTTTGTTTTTCAGAGCCAGAAGACATCAGAGTGGCTCGAGGATTTCTTAAAAATGTTGCTCTGTACCAGGAGAGCTCTGCAGCCTTGATCCACCCGTCACAGAAGGCTCTTCAGGAGCTCTTTCCCAATAGTGGCTTGTTCCTGTCATCCTTCAAGCTTGCCTCCATAATGCACCAATGTGACCATGACAGCCTTCGACTTTTCCATCTCCTTTTTGAACACTTCTTCACCGCAGAGGAGTGCACCAATGCAGTGGCTTTCGGACGACATGGCAAGATACCAGAGGGGAAGCAGCTGCTTGACCAAAGCAAAGTTGATGGAATTCTGAGTGAGTAGTTTTTCTGGTGTAATGACTGCAATGTTCTAGCTACTTTCTAGCATTTTGCTTGCTTGATTTGTTGTACACTAGTTACTTGATTGTTGTTGTTTTTTTTGAGTAAATATATTTTTAATATGATTAGATTATGAAAGTCTACAGTGGCCGACAAGGGTCAAACGGACAGCAACGACCCAATACGTCTTAGTTTGAGAAAACAGCTTCAAGTACAGAAACGAAGCAAAATCACAAAATCAAACACAAGTCTAAACGAGGTACAAAACGAGGAACGTGTTGCAAATGAAAAAACGCATCATCAAAAATGCATCACCATCAAACGCACTGCAAATGGAGAAACGATCTGTAAACCGAGAAAAGATCTGCAAACGAAAAATGCTGCATGCTCCAAACCTGCAGGGGGAGCCCTCAGCGTAACAGCTCAATAGAGAGACACACGGGATGGAGAGAGACAGAACAGCTGACTAAATCACAACGGTGTATGAAAATAGCAGGAATAGCAGGAACCGCTTATAGTGATCACGGATATAGTAATCAGCTGCTTTAGGATCCAGAGGACAGAATCATTTCTATACAAATGCTGTTTAAATAATTTGGTTATAGTGATCAAGAAATCCACTTATAGTTTCATTTTTGGGAATTTTATGAATGAAAACATGCAAAAACTATTTTAAAACTACGTGTATTTAATTTTTTACTCGCAGCAGGACATAGTGCAGCTGTCCCATCCAGAGCTGAGGAATGCAGTTCACATTTTAAAGGTCTCCTGCATGTTGGTTTTAAAAACTTTGACCTTTTACATGGTTTTGAAAAAGAAGTGAACTTGGTGTTAGGCAAAAGTAATTAAACTTGCATGATGCTTCTCAAAAGAAGCATTTGAAACGACTGAGTTTAAAATCAGAATAAAATTCAGTCAATGCTGAAGCTGTCTATTTCCATTTTTCTCATTGAAAAACGATACGAATGGCATTTAGATGATGTTCTGCATAAAAAATTAAGTGAAACAATAAAAATTCAGTTATAGTAATCAACTGCTTATTGTGATCATATTGACTCCAGACCAACGTGATCACTATAAGCGGTTTTCACTGTACAGCAGGAACGGTAATATGACTTTTACTTGATTTTATATATATGTTTATATATGTTTGCATGTAGATTAGCCTGCTTGATATAGGTATGGGAGACTGTGAAAAGAGGGCTTTTTAATGTATTTTTAAAGCGGGTGTTTTATATCAAGTAGGCTAATCTACATGCAAACATGTATATACATATATATATAAAATCAAGTAAAAGTCACATTACCGTTCCTGCTGTATTTTCATACACTGTTGTGATTTAGTCAGCTGTTCTGTCTCTCTCCATCCCGTGTATCTCTCTATTGAGCTGTTACGCTGAGGGCTCCCCCTGCAGGTTTGGAGCATGCAGCGTTTTTCGTTTGCAGATCGTTTGTCGGTTTACAGATCGTTTCTCCATTTGCAGTGTACCTGTTAGAAGTTAAAGTTTTGTACCTCGTTTAGACTTGTGTTTGAGTTTGTGATTTTGCATCGTTTCTGTACTTGAAGCTGTTTTCTCAAACTGAGACGTATTGGGCCGTTGCTGTCCGTTTGACCCTTGTCGGCCATCGTAAAAGTCAAATAAGAAATTGAATGATACTGAATGTAGCTCCTGGTGTGTTGAGAGATGCACAGGAAGGCTAAGATGGATATAAACAGTCCTTTATTTTAACCCTTTGATACACTGGCACTGCAAACCCATTCTAATGCACAAGATGGACCAAAAATTACCTGTACTTGTGTCATGCATAGCTGAGTGTTTCTTTGCCATATCTTTTAAAATCAATTTATTTAATCATTTAATATTCCTAATATTAAATGTTTTCTTTGCCACTAGTCATTATTTCCTCTTATGTTAATAATCAAAAACATTATACACTTAGATGGAACCATTGCTATATAGAAATGTCATTTTACAGATAGTTGAATGAACATAATAATGTATTAAAATATGCTAGGAAAATATCAAACTAATTTAAGTCTCTTTTCTCCGTTTTTTTTTTTTTTTTTTTTTTTTTTTGCAGCCTATGTGAGGCGGTGCGCAACGATGGAGAACTGGAAACCAGTAGAGGAGGCCAAGCTTAAAAAGGCCCTCATAAATAAATGCTGTCACAGGTCAGTACAGTGACTGGCTTTACAGGCATAATGTTTACAACAGCCCCTTGTTCACCAGTGTGCCCTCTTGTTCAGCAATTGTGAATTTTTTCACCGTTTATTGACATGTTGTTACACCAGTGGTTGTCAATTGGGATAATGTGATTGCTGTCACTTTTACAATGTATGGCCTGGTTCACTCTTGTAAAATGGTATGCACACTGGTATGCGTGTTGAATTAATGCAAAATAAATGATGCTGCAGTTCATTCACAGTTGTTTCTTATTTCTTCCATTTTAATCTTAATTTTCTCTTACCTTAGTCTCAAAGTCATTCTGACATTATCTCAGTTTTTCTCCTAAGGGGAGGGGTTTAGGAGCAATAATTCAGATTGAGGTGATCTCAAGAAGAGAAGCAATTGAGCTCCATCTCACAACTCTTTAGTGCTCCTCCTGGCTTTTTAGGAGCAATAAGTAAGACATGAATGAGATCATAAAGATGGAATCCTGAGATCTCCTATGATCTCAGTTTTTCTCCAAGGTGTGATTTAGGAGCAATAATTCAGATTGAGGTGATCTCAAGAAGACAGGCAATTGAGATCTGTATTTTAACTCTTTAGTGCTCCAACCGGCTTTTTAGGAGCAATAAGCAAGACATGAATGAAATAAAAAAGATGCAATGATGAGATCTTATCTATGACTATCATTTCTCCTACAAGTCTCAAAAAGTCATTCTCACAATATCTCAATTTTGCTCCTAAGGGGGGGTTTAGGAGCAATAATTCAGATTGAGGTGATCTCAAAAAGATACACAATTCAGATTGAAGAAATCTCATAAAGATATTCAATTGAGATCTCCGTACTGTCTTGAGAGATCAAGAAAAGACTATCCTGAGCAAAAAAGTTTTCCTCTGGGGGATTCCTTATATTTTGAACCTGAAGTCCATGAATCTGTCTGGCATTTTCATACTGTCAAGAAAACTAAATAGAATACAAAAATATGTACCAAACAGCATTTAAATTAAACCCTAAAACAAAAAAAAAACAATCCCCTACCCCCTGAAAATTCCAGTATATAATTGATGGCAGCTTCTCTTTGTTTATTACAAGTCTGTGCTCTACCAACAATTCTCTTTTAAAATTATTTTATTACTCCATATTTGCAACAGTTTGATACATGTCTTACTAGACTGTTACTAAAAGCTGACACCAGGATTTATTTAAACTTTTATGAAAGGTTTTTTTTTTTTTTTTCAGTCCTGTTTAAACTTCTGCTTTAGCAACTGAAAACTATCTGTATTGTAAATTAGCAAAACACTGCATCCCCTAAGGAGTTATTGTTGTTTGCAGTTTATCCAATTTGCCGTAACTTCTTTCCTCTTAGTTGTTCACTCTTTTCATCATCACCCGACATCAAACATTTTCACTCTGCTTTTTTTTTTTTTTTTTTTTTTTTTTTTTAACAATACTTTATTGTCTTTTAGAAACAAGACAAACAACAACAATTCAGCACAGCAAAGTCTAATGCAAAGTATGAGATGTCCAGCAAAATGTCCGGTATATGAATTTCAAATACACATCATGGTCAAAACCTATACTCCATATGATAAATCAAGGAAAAAGGAAAAAATAAAAATAAACAAAAACAATCAAACATAATGTTTAAAGACAAACTGTGTTCCCCCTTTGTGTAATAGCTCTGCAAGCTCACTAGGCAGATGATCAAGCAGAGGCTGCCATACTCCATAGAAATCATTACAATTTCCCTTTATAATGGCACTGAGGCGCTCCAGCGGAAACACCTTGAATGTTTCTCTGTACCACTGTGTCACAGAAGGGGGCTGTCCCCGAATCCACTGAAACAGTACGCAACGTCTTGCCAAATGTAAAAGTTTACGGAGTAAAGTCATTTGTGTTGAAGATAGAGAAAGCCCTTCTACAGAAAGACCAAGAATAAACAGCACAGGGTTCAGTGGGACTGTCTGGTGAAATATTGAGCGAAGCTCTATAGAAACATTATTCCAGAATCTAGCAATTATAGGGCATTTCCATATACAGTGATAGTAAGTCCCCACATCTGTATTGCATTTTACGCACAGAGGGGAAATTTGAGGGTGAATTTTATGTAAAAACTCTGGGGTACGCTGCATTCTATGTAGAATTCTGTAATGGCTTTCCCGAAGTCTGTTACAAGTAAACATTTTCTTAGCAAACCTAAAAGCTTTTGACCATGCTTCTGAGCTAAGCTCAACTTCCAAGTCTGTTTCCCACCGAACCCTGGCCTTATCAGTTGTAACAAAATTCAAAGACAGTAATTTCCCATAGCACAGAGAAATGAATTTCTTTTTAGTGAGTGCATCTTCATTAAATTTAAGAAGAAAACTTTCGATAGGGTTCAAAACAGATTGGTTGACTGGGAATTTAATAGAATTTACAAAGTGTCTCACTTGCAAAAACCCAAAAAAGTGTTTTTGTGGTATATTGTACTTAGTTTGAATTTGTTTAAAGGACATAAAACTACCCTTTTCAAATAAATTACAAACAAATCTTATCTTTTTAGAATGCCAATCATCAAATACACTAATGCCCATACCTGGAGGGAAAGCCTGGTTCCTAATTAGAGGTTGCAATGCACTAGAAAAACCTCTTCTTCCAATGTGGGCAGCAATATTATGCCAAACCTTGAGTGTACACATCAAAATTGAGTTATTTCTCACACCCAGTGGAAGTTCAGCTGACACAATAGATAACAGACTAAGAAGAGAAAGGGGGTCACAGCACCAAGTATCTACAGGTGGCTCACCTAGATGTAAAAAAGAATGTAACCATCCTGAGATTATCCGTACATGGCAAGCCCAGTAATAATAAAGAAGGTTAGGAAGAGCCTGACCCCCTTCATCTAAAGGTAATTGTAAAATCCCTAATTTTAGCCTAGACTTCTTTCCGTGCCATATAAAATTAGAGAAACACCCCTCGATCTCTGAAAATGTTTTTTTGGTGATTCTAAGAGGCAGCATTTGCATAGGATATAATATTCTAGGAAGAACATTCATTTTAATCAAACTTATTCTACCCATCCAAGATATCGGAAGGTCAAACCACCGATTAAGGTCATTTTTGATTGAGGCCACAATTGGCCTAAAATTTAACTTGTATAGCTCTGTTATGTCCGAGGACACCCTGATGCCCAGATATGTAAAACCTGTGAATGACCACCTGAAAGGAAAATTATCAGGAGTGTTCCATCCCCCCTGGTCACCAAGTGGCAAAGCTTCTGATTTATCATAATTTATTTTGTACCCTGAAAAAAGGCCAAATTGATTAATAGTGGATATTAATGCAGGGATAGATGTTTCTAGCTTAGTGACAAACAGTAACACGTCATCTGCATAAAGCGAGATTTTGTATTCAGTATCTCCCAAGGTTACTCCAGAAATCCCAGAGTGGGTTCTTATAGCTTCTGCCAATGGCTCCAGAGCCAGCGCAAACAATAAAGGGGAGAGGGGACATCCCTGGCGTGTCCCTCTACTCAGAGGAAAAATATCAGAAGCAGAACCATTTACCAAAACCCTTGCAGCTGGAGCCCCGTATAACAGTTTGACCCACTTGGCAAATTCAGATCCCAAACCAAACCTTTCCAAAACATCGAACAGATACCCCCACTCCACACGATCGAATGCTTTCTCAGCATCCAATGAAATGGCGAGAGCCCTGCAGTTAGTGTTCTGAGAAAACTGTACAATATTTATAAGTCGGCGTACGTTGGAGTGGGAGTATCTATTTTTGACAAAGCCTGTCTGGTCAGGCTTTACCAGAACTGGCAGAACCTCCTCCAATCTCCTAGACAGTATTTTTGACAAAATTTTGCAATCTACACCAAGCAAACTTATAGGTCTGTATGATGTACATAGATCGGCCGGCCTATCCTTCTTCAATATCAGGGATATGTGGGTAAGGTTGAGGGTAGGTGGGAGCACGCCCTTCTCAAATGATTCCATATACATATTTAATAAGGGATTTGCAATGTGTTTAGCCATTTTCTTATAAAACTTCGGCCCAAACCCATCAGGGCCCGGAGCTTTTCCATCCTGTAGAGATTTGATGGCCTCTAAGACTTCCTGTGTCCTAATAGGTCTACACAAATCCAATTGTCTCTCTTCCGACAGTGTAGGGAGTTTAATATTATCCAAAAAGCCCTTCCTAGAATCTGCAGAGTCTTGACACTCAGAAGAATATAGTTCTTGGTAGAACTCTTTCATTATTTTACTGATAAGCTTAGTCTCATAGTGTAGATCACCTTTCTTATCTTTGAGAGAGGGTATTGCATAAGACCCATTCTTCCCCTGGGCAAGTCGGGCAAGCAAACGGCCAGGTTTATTGCCAGATTCAAATAATCTGTGCTTTGCATAGAATATTGTAGTTTCAGCTTTTTGAGTTAATAGTTGGTCCAAAGCTGATCTGGCTGCATCCAGCTTTTTAAGCACAGAAATGGACGTAGATTGTTTAAACTCCCTCTCCAGATTAACAATATCCTGTTCAAGTTCCAGTTGTTTAGCCAAGGTTTTCTTTTTTTTCGCTGCTGTGAAAGAAATTATAGAGCCCCTGAGAAATGCCTTGCCTGCTTCCCATAAGGTAGAGGCACTGACCTCTGATGAATCATTTGTAGAGATAAAAAGCTCCCATTGATCTTCTAAATATTTTAAAAATACAGAGTCACTAAGCAAAGTTGGATTAAGACGCCAATGTCTAGACAAGGAGTCATAATAAGGTGGTAAAAATTCCATTGAAACTGAAGAATGGTCTGAGAGAGCGCATGTGTTAATTGAACAACCCTGAATTCTGTCAAGAACAGATCTGGAAACAAATATATAATCAATTCTAGAAAAAGAAGAATGGGGACGTGAAAAAAAAGTAAAGTCTTTCACATGTGGGTTACAAATTCTCCAGGAATCCAAAAGACCAAGATCTGAGCATAACTCAATTGTAGCCCTAACCATTCTTGAGGGTAGTTGAGATTTTGGTGGATTATAATCAGTTTCAGGGGCTAAACCGCAATTAAAATCACCACCGATTATTATGTGGTTTTGGCAGATTGAAGAAACCTCTGCCAAAAATTTTGAATAGAACCTACCATCAAAAGCATTTGGAGCATAGACACTACCTAGAAGAATTTGCTCACCATGCAGAAGCCCAGAAACCAAAACAAATCGTCCATCTGCATCCCTTATGATCTTATTCAAGGTAAATGGTAATTTCTTATGGATCAATATTGCAACTCCCCGACTTTTAGAGTTAAAGGAGGAATAGTAAATTTGTCCCACCCAGTCACGCTTAAGTTTTGAGTGTTCAAGATCAGTTAGGTGAGTTTCCTGCAGTAACGCGATCTGGGCCCTATCTTTTTTGAGCAAAGAGAGTATTTTACGCCTCTTAATGACGTGATTAATTCCCTTGACATTAAGTGTTACAAATTTTGTGTTACTCATTATAAAAAATGTGATTCATTAAACATAAAATTAGCAATCCAAGTAAGCAAGAAGACCCATCACAATAAACAAAATGTACAAGTTTTAACCTATGACCTGGACTGGCTGTGCTGACATGAACAGAACCATCACACTCTGATGGCAAACGAACCCCCCCACACACAACTAACCACATAACAATAGCATAAAAAAACATAAAAGTAAATATATAAATCAAAAACAAAAAAATGAAAAGCCACCAAATAGGTGGTGTTACAAGGCCCAGTGCAGCCAAAAGAAGTCTCACTCCTCGGGAGAAAAAAAAAAAGAAATCCCACCCCTACTCCCCCCCATCCAAAATATTACCTGGTTACTGTCAATTATGAAACTAAACATTAATCTGTTTCAACGGTCAAATGGCTCTATTAATACGTCACTGTAAAAAGATAATACGTATCCACCCTTTAAACAGTCTCTCTGTACCTTAATCGCAATAAACACAGCAGACGTGCCTTGCCTGGGCCGCCTCAATATAATAATCCAAGTTGAATGTTAGTCCAGTGCCTTGATGAAGTTCTGCGCATCCTTCGGCGAGTCAAACTTGTGTTCAGTCCCATTGTGAGTCAGCGTGAGTGTCGCTGGGTAGCGCATGTTGAAGCGGATGCCCTTGTCAATCAAAGCTCGGCAAGTAGCGTTAAATCCCCTCCGCTTCTCACGGACTGCATAAGAGAAATCCTGATGTATAAAGATCCGCTGTCCCTCGTAGTCAAGCTCGGGAGTCGCTCTCACTGCCGCCATGATGCGCTGCTTGTCCCTGGGGTTGTGGAGCTTAATAATGACCGGTCTGGGACGCGCGCCCCGCGGGCCGAGGCCCCGGTGTGCGCGGTCTACTTTGATGAGAGCCCCACCCGCGGAGCCGCTCCCCAGGCCGAGCGTAGCAGGCAGCCAGGCCTCGAAAAACTGGATAGGGTTCTGACCCTCCGAGCCTTCTTTCAGATTAATAATACGGATGTTATCCCGCCTGCTCCTGTTCTCTATGTCATCCAATCCCTTGACCATGGTCTTAATTTTCTCTTCGGCTTCAGTCAGTCTCCCCGTTATGTCGGTGACAATGTCCTCCACATCTGAGATTCTCTGCTCTGTCTCCGTAACGCGTGTCGAAAGTCCTTCCAATGAGGACGATATTTTATCCAGAGTCCCAGAAAGTGCAGACAATTTTTGGTCCATTACCTCACTGATACTTTTAGTCACTTCACGGACGAGGGCAGCTGTGTCCGCCGGAGGCGAAGGCTGGTCACCTGTTGCTGCTAGCACATCAGTTTGGCTAGCACTGGTAGTCATCGCGGCGGTCGCCATCTTTCGTGGTTGTATTTTCGTCTGTTTTGACATCGCTCGTTGTCCAATAAATTTATTCTACGGTGTTGCGTATTCGTAAAACGCCAATTCAATATATCCCTCGAAAATATAGACAGTAGCGCGTATTATACTGTAATATAGACGGATGGGAGCACGAGCAAAGTGAAAACACGTCTTCTAGCCCGCCATCTTCACCGGAAGCCCCTCTTCACTCTGCTTTTTATCTGTGTTACCTCTTTGGCTATTGCTTGTGCATTTTTGTTAACATGGGGGGCTAGAGGTTTGACATACAGTTTGTACCAGTTGATAGATAAAATGCTGCAAACTAACAATAACTTCTGTGCAGGTACCGTATGTCAAAGTGGCCCCAGAAGACATTCTGAAGGTGCAGTTCCCTCGCTTCACCACCCTGGACCTAAGACCAACCAATACAGACATCAGCTTAGCTGTTGCTGGCCTTCTTACCTTCTTTAACAGCACCGCCTCCTGCCTCATCTGCGCCCATGCTGACTGTGAGTGCAAAGTTTACACCTTCATGACAATATACATAAATATAAACACCTTAAAGAAGAATCACAAGCTGTCTCTCCTGCAGCTGCCCTCAAAGTGCAAACACCTTCTTTGTCTATTGTCTGCTATTCCTTAACACATGTTAGGACACGGAGGATTCTCACATGCTCACTGGCTGTGATCTGACAACAAACACATTGCTTATCAGCAGCTCACCCCATGACGGGCTTTCTTCCAGAGCAGCTGCTGCACTCCACACAACTTTCTCACAGCAGCCTGCCCTCTTAAAAAGAAATTAGATTTACCACAGAATCAATTCAACATTTGAGCCACATAGTCAATTGTGAAATTGGGACAATTTGACACATTTAGCTGTATCAGGGTGAGCCATCTTCAAATTTGTGTGCATGCATAAGTTCCGTGACAGAAAACCAATCTTTGAGACAAAGGAGGATGCAGCTGTAACCAGCAGGGATCTGACCGCCTTCTTGTCAGAGGCCCTCATTAGACTTAAAAGATACTTAACTAAATGACCTTAAAAAAGCTTTTAAATCTTCCCAAGGGAAGTTATTTTTGTAAACAGAGAAGAAGATTAAATCTTGGTTTCTTCCCACCCTCTTAAAGTCCAGCAGTCAGTAATTACAACTCCCCCGACAAAGGCACTGTGACCCTATGGCACCAGCTAGCCTTTTTTTTTTTAATCAGCAAAAGGCTTTGAAGAAAAGAAATAGGTTTGAGATATCAGCCATGTGTCAGACTGCCCAGAGGTGGCAATAAGCTACTCAGAGACACCCACTCTGTCTATCTTCACACTCAGTTCTTCTGCCTTTCAACTCCCTCCTTTTATGTGTTCCGGTCTTTACATTGGAGTCTCCTTCATTAAAAGAAGATGTTTGCCCCCCTAATAGAGCAGTGGGATTAAGTGCTATCTTGGAGCTAGGTTGTGAGTTACAACCAACCAACTACTTCTTGGAGAGACATTTGCCAATTATCTGTAAAAAAATAAAAATAAAAAATATAAAAAAATCCAATGTTTTTAATTTTTTTTATTTTTTAGAAATTAGAAAATATGTATATCATTTTATTATTTATTGTTTACCATTTTTAGCAGCAGGGAACCATGTATTTAAATGAAACTTTTAAATTGTCTGTCATACTCTAAATTTAGCAAAAAACAAAATCAACATACAGATTTGAGAACATTTTGATGAATAAAACCAAATGTCATGGATGTATGTAAACAGATGTTTATATACAATGAACACAACTGTTTGTAGTTAAAGTTTAACTAAACGCTCTTGGTTGTAGGTCAAGGAGGATAATATATATATACTTGTTTGTTACGGTACATCTCAATTCAATTCAGTTTATTTATATAGCACCAATTCACAACACGTCATCTCAAGGCACTTTATAGTTCACCAGATCATCCAGTCAAATTGATTCAAAGTTTTCTATCTAAGGAAAACCAGTTGATGCATTGACTCAAATGCAATTCCTCACACTAAGCGTGCTTGTAGCGACAGTGGAGAGGAAGAACTCCCTTTGAACAGGAAGAAACCTCCATCGCAACCAGGCTTGGTGTGAGTGGCCGTCTGCTGCTGCCGACTGAGGGTCAAGGAGACAGAAGCAGAGATTTAAAAAAAAGGTCAAAAAAGATCACATCTGTTATTGAACAAGCAGATTTACCACATGTGTATGTCCAAAAAATAAGTTTTTTTTTTTTATGTAACCCAAACAAGTTAAACAGTTTAAAAGTACAAAGATTTGTCATAATGGATCCAGAAAAGAGGTCAAAGGAACAAAAATACTTTAGGGGTGTGTTCAATTCTAGGGGCTACATCCTCCAAGGACTCAGTCTAGTTGGACAGGTTCCAAATGAAGCGAAGCGGAAGCTAAATAGTGGCTGATCAGTCCACAAATGAAACACATGGGGCAAAGCATAGAAAAACTTAACTAAACCAAGTAAAGTAAAACCCCATTGCCCCCACAAATTTTAAAATACGGTGCAACGGTGTTGAAGGAATTTCAAATAATGAGCTGTAAATTAAACCCTATATGAAAAAACTAAATGGCATAAATTGTTTGTTGCCAAATTGGCGCCGCTGAAAATGCAGCCATGATAACATCCCAGAAGGGTGACAGAAAAAACAACATTTTTCAAACCTCATTAAAATTCTGAAGTTTAATGAATGTTCCTTAGATTATTTAGTCATCATATAGAAAACCGCTCTCACACACGTAAGCCTACCCTTTTATGTACTACATCTGTACATCAGTGCTTCTTTTTTTTTTTTACTTATGAGACCTGCCAGTCATGTCTTCTGTATTTTGCTTTCTTTAAGAAAGCTACTTAACATAGTGCCTGCCAAATGTGTAACCAATAATCAACCTTGCACTTAACCTCTGACTGTTATGTCTGGAATGGAAGGAATTGTGTAAACAATACAGTTCTTATTTTCTGTAGAGATTGGGATATAAGTAGCTGTGAGTGGCTTCTGATTGTTTGGCAGTGAGCTAGAAGTGGATAGGAAAGGAAATGAAATAAAAAAAAGTAAAATGAAGGAGATCAGAGGTAGATAAGGCAGACCATGGTAAGTCGGAAATGAAAACAGAGAGGATGTCTTCAGGCATTTATGCATAGAGGGGAAAATATTCAGGTGTGTGTGTGTCGGGGGGGGGGGGTTCTTGTATTTCATAATTTTTGCAGCCTATTTTCATGAGAAACAGCACAGTGTGGGGACCGACTGCTCCTCTGGGGCCCGTTACCTGGATCCCATTAGGAGAATTGCTGTTTTATGGACAGGGGTCATGTTTAGGACTAAGGTGTGAACTGAGGTTGGGCTTACGGTCAAGGTTAAATTAATGGAATCAATGTAAGGCCCCACAAAGATAGATGAAAACAAGACTGGGTGTTTATGTATGTGTCGATTATCCAGAAATTATCCGGCGAAAATGACACAAGGCTTCTTTGATTGTACTCTCTTATGTGACTGTTCAACAGAAACTGTGGCAAAAGATAATTTTGCTCAGTTTGGATATCCATGTCAGTTTTGGTGTTTATACAGTATTTGAGCTTTGTGTTTTAGTTGGCACTTATTTGAGATTCAATCCTGTCCCAGCGGCACCTCTCCTTTCTTCAGCTCTTGCAGTAAGTTGGTCAGCTGGTAGCCTGCTGTGAGTCAATGGCTCATCCACATGTGCAGGGATCATTAATCACCCAAGCCAGTGACAGCATAACATAGCATGACCAATTCATGAATATTTCCAGCAATGACTGGGCAGTCAGGAGAGAAGGTGTGCCTTCTCTCCTGACTGCCATCACAAACACACAATGCCAAACCTTATGCCAAACCTATCTGATTATGTAGTTCTATTTGTTTTTTTCAGGCCACAAGCTCCAGCACACACTAGAGCTTTTTATCGCTAAATGTAAAGTGGTTGGGATCAGTTTTCCGGCAGAAAAGACCAGAGTATCAAGTAACTAAAGCCCCATTTACACAACCATTTTTAAACCATGGCGAGATTGGTCCAAGCACGGTAACTGAGATAAATGTTGAGTGTAAATGGCACACAAAACGGAACTGGACCGTGCCACTCACAACCAAACAATGCTAAACTAGTACTGGTTCATCAGTTCTGGCTCAGTTCTCAGATAGCAAAGAGCACATGAGCAGACCCTGTCATCTCCTTACAATCAGCCTCCTTAATCATGAAATTTCAGACATTCATAAAAATACTAACTTCCTTACCGTTCCACACGATTTCCAGTGATGATTCTGCTTAGCAATGTGATGAACTTCAACATCTGTTGTTGTTTTCTGAGTCTGTAAGGCTTGATTAGAATATTATTTGTCGTATCCACTTCCCATAAACCGACTCTGTCAAGGAAATTCACCAAAGGGTGCCTTCTTCGCCTGACTCTTTTCAAATAACGAAATATCACAATTATAACCAAGCTTCCTGGATGTTACGTTGTTGATTTGATTGTGTCCCTCTAGAGAGCATCTGTACTGTACTGAATAAAAAAAGCAAGCACATTTCAACCTAAAATGCAGAAAACAGTTTTCCTAAAAAATGTATTCCTTTTCAATGCAGTTTTTGAAGTTTTAATGCTATTTTTATCTGCTGAGACTTCTTTGACGCAGAGGTCAAGGTAGTACAGGATACACAAACATGATATATTGTCACTGGAGATATTTTACTCTGTTCTATTACTCATAAATTATCTACTTTAGATTTTTTTCATTAAATTAGATTTAGGTAAATATTTCCTGTGCTTGTTTTTTATTCTTTACAACAAAATGACACATGGCTGCATGTTATGATTATGGTCTGTCAGATTACATAATTATATTGAAACCTTTACCTATTACTTGAGGGGTATTTAACCAAATACTTGTTTACTTTTACTTGAGTAATTTCTTGGATGGCTAGTTTTTACTGTTACTCAAATAGAAATATGTTGAAGTAAGTTTTTTTTTATTTTATAAATTGATGTTTTAGTTTTCTTTATATTGAAAGGGTCTCCTTTTGAAAAGTTTCTGACACCTGCATGAATGTAACAGGTTGATGTTTATTGAACTAGTGCTTCTCATTAATGCATAAATAAGTCAAAGTTTATTAAGTGATTGGAAAAGTTCATGTTTCAACTGGCTTGATAACTGTTTATAATGATAGATGATTTTTTGTGGCTATTGTTGTTTATATTGTTATTGTTATTATATTTTGACTGCTCACCTTGTCTGCTGTTCTATAAAATGGCCTAGAGGTTTTTCAGAGTCATAAAACTAGGTCATGCTTTGCTGCTCAAGGCTACATGATGATTCAACATAATGTACAACTGTCAGAGAGCTTTTAGGTCTTTGTTAAGTCATCTCATTGGACCCATGCATTATAAAATATTGTTCACTCGCACCTGTCAAGAAAATCTTAGTGAGCTGCTGTCAAATACTCCAATGTTAAATCGTTTACATGCCCATGCCTCGGTGATTCAACAGTATTTGCTTAGGGTTGGTTGGCATAGTCCGTGTTTGCAGGATTCCTGCAGTGACAGTAAAAGAGAGGTGAATTGGTGGCTGTCTCATTTGAATGACAAGCCTCAACTTTAACTGTGTGTCTAAGAGAAATTCAAGGTCAAGTGTCAGTCACACTAATAAAAACGTATGGCCTCACTATTCCTTATAGAACAATCCTCATCTTTTACCTATATCATATGTTAAATTATGTATTTTCTAGTTTAAAAGCATAGCTTTACTCAGAGACTTTAGCTCTTGATCAGATCAAATTAGATAAAGATATACAGTAAGGAATAACTTTTTACATCCTTATGGCTTACATGAGCATGCCTTTATGAAGTTGAGATGGATTTACAGCACACTACATATTACCTGCATTAAAACAGTGTAAAAAGTCTCCTGGTTTTCTTTAAGACTTCTTAAATCCAATGAGCTTTTATCTAGTAACTTATTAAACCTAAACCTAACCCCAACCCAAAGAAGAAGCCTGTACCTCTAGGGGGCCCATTGGATGTCCCCATTTGGACCTATAAGTCCCCACAATGAGGAATATTTGAAAATAAACTGTTGTTACAACCCCTCTCAAGACCACTAAGGGTAAATTCTGGCAAAATATATATTTTTTTGCAATTAGCAAGAGTTCAATTACAGGAGACAGCAAACACAGGGATGCTTTAAACCTCAGGGTCTCCAAGGCCAAAACAACAAACGAAACACCCCCCTTTTTAGTTGTAAAATAAAACACTTTCTAAAGGAGAACTGAAAAGAAAGTACAAAACCGGAACTCCTTGGCTAACCACAAACAAGGAGAAAACAGTTAAATAAAAATGGAGCGGTATATATATATATATAAAAAGTCTAATCAACCAAAACTTTCGTGACCCCCCTGCAGTATCTCCCTGGACCCCCAAGGGGTCATGGACCCCCTGTTGAAGACCTCCAACTTAGACAATTATTTAATATGAATCACACATTAACAATATATTGTTGGGATCCTGAGATTTTGTTGATTCTGAAAAGGCTAGAGAGAGTTCCTTTAAAAAAAGTTCAAATGTACAGGAAATACTGGATCTAGAAGAACAGCTGGTGTTTGCCCATTTGCGGGCTTTTCCTGATAACCTATGAGAGAATAAAGGCTATTTTTGTCTCATCATTTGGAAAATTGGACGGAGAAAACTCTAAAAACAATTTGCATTGAAGCAAAAATCCTTTACAGCGACTAGGTATGCCAGAAAACCTTTCAGAAAATGGGGGACGGAATTCAGGAAGTGACGGAGCAGATTCTGACCTTAGAAGCGGAACTGAAACCGGAAGTGAGGGACGGAATTCCGGAAGTGACGAAACGGGCTCCGGAACCGGAAGTTGAGCTAGCGTCGTGTTAGCGCTTCTCACATTGCCTGCTAAGACCTGAAAAGTTTGTTCTTTTAATGCAAAACTGGGATTAAACTCACGGAGGGTTGAGTCGTGTTTATGGATCTGAGTAGCTAGTTCCTCAAGCCTCCTCAGGAGGTGATCTGCTGGGTTTTGTGATTGGCCGCAGTGTTCTGTCATGATGGGTTTTTGTGGAGCTAAACCCAAACGCAGAACACACCACGGAGTCAGGGGTAAAAGTTCAACAGTTTAATAAAGATTTGCACACAACAGGTTAACAGTAGAACTGGTACTGGTACTGGTCCGGGACTCGGTTTCACAGAGTACTCTGAAGGAGGGGATAGTTTGGTTAGCCAAGTTGCAAGGATGTCTTGACAGAGTGAGTTTTCAGAGTTTGTACCTGGAGAGGTTCTGACAGATCTTTGGAGAGAGGGGAACCGGTTGGGTCCAGAGATTGTGGAAGTAGCAGTGAGCTCAGCAGCAGCAGCGTCTAGCTTCTGGTTAGTGAGATTCTGACGTGGGTTTTGTTCCTAGCTCTTCCCTGAGAGCTGAGGGAGAATCCAGACTGATATTCAGGTTTAGCTTCCTAGCTCTTCCCTGAGAGCTGAAGGAGGAATCCAGACTAAGACATTCAGGTTAGGCTTCCTTGGGCAGGCAGGCAGGTTTCCAGGTAAAGCTCATCCAGAGCTTCAGACTTCGGTCAGGTTTTCTGTGAGTAAAGAAGACAGAGGCAGGTTAGAATCCAGTTCCTCTCTAGAGTCTACTGTGATTCACTATGTTTACAGAGGCTTAGGTTTGCTAACCAAACTTGGTCAACACTGCGGCGTCGAAGGAAGGTCTGACTGCTGCTTATGTAGGAAGGTCTCCTAATGAGCTGATGAGCTTCAGGTGTGCTGGAGGCTCCAGCCCAGGAGACCCACAGCGCTCTCTGCTGGAGACAGATGGTAGATCTCCAGATCCCAACAGTAACCCCAGTCCCTAACAGAAAACAGAATACAGAAGAGGATCCTCGGCGCCCTCTGGTGGGCAAAGCCTCAGGATCCCAACATATATCACATCAAAACAATTTAAATCCCCATAAACAATCAGCTCACAAACAAGATCACTTTAGATCAGTGAAGGCCAAGTGAATAAGGCTATGTTCACACTGCAGCCTGAAGTGACCCAAATCCGATTTTTTTTGCCCATATGCGACCTGAATCTGATCTTTTCATGGCAGTCTGAACAACACAGATCTGATTTTTTTCCAATCCGACCCAGGCCACTTGGCTATGTGGTCCTGAATCCGATACGAATCTGATCTTTTCAAATGCGACCTGTGTGTGAACAGCCAGGTCGGACTCATCCAACCTGAACGTCATTAAAACCCGACAACGGTCACTATTATGCGTCTTGCTATGCAGAAGCGGCAAGAAAAACAACAACCATGGCAGATGATGATGCGGTGAGCAGTATTTATGTTTAACCATATTGAAAAGATTGTGTTTTTATGGTTGGAAAAGACCGCTAGATGCGCGCCAACACTACCATCCATGTTTAGTTCCGGAAAAAAGAGCATGCTGGCCTATGATGTCATTGCATCCTCTACTGTGCATGCGGTACACTTACGTTGTATGACTGCAGTTCACACTGATGATCACATGTATTTGGAAATATGAACGGCAACGTAAAAAAATCGGATTTCACAAAAAAATCGGAATTGAGCATCAAGGCCTGCAGTGTGAACGTAGCCTAAGAGAAAAAGAAGTGGCCTTACATCTCTGTTATGACACTCTTAAGGGGGTGACTGAGTGGCTGAAAAGCTTCAACACATTGCAACTGGGCCAGCCAGGTAGACCTCAAACACAAAGACCACAAAGAGTTCAGTGACTGTCACCTTCCCAGTTGTAGCTCAAACAAATGAATGTGCTTTTACCCCGCTCCCCCCCCCCCCAAACACACACACACGCAAACACACACACAAGTTTGTATTTTATGCATAAAGACTTTATATTGACGTACATTTATGTTAGTTTGTGCATCTATGCCTAACCCTGACTTTTACCATAACCCCAACCATTTTATATTCCTAACCATCATCTTAAGCCAAACGTAGTTCACAACATACTTCTAAACTGATTCTCTAAGGTCAAAATCAGTGGTCTGCCACATTTGGACCTTGCTTCGGTCCCCATAAAGTTTGTGGGTCCTGAGAAGGATAGTGAATATATACCAAAAACGGTCCTAAATAGGTAACATAAACAAGTACACACACACACACCTCCCACCCCATGCATTTTATGTTTTGATAAGCTATGGCATCCATTTGCGATGCTGTCTGTGCCAAACACATGGAAAATAATAAATGGAACATTATTTTTTAAGCTGCAGCTCAACCCTCTCTTTTGTTTGATTGTTTAAACCTGTTTTCATCTTTTTCTATTTACAGCACTTTTATTAAATTATACTGCTAAACAGCCAGAACTTGTATTATTATTATTATTGTTGTTATTATTATTATTATTATTATATCAGCAGTTACGATACTACAAGAAAAAGTAGAGCACGTCGGCATGGTTCTGAAGTCTCCCTGTAGCTCAGAGAATAGATTTATTGTTTTGGTACTGAGTGGATCAGCGCCTCAATACATAACAGACTTGTTGTTAGTGTATCAACCTCCCAGACAACTGAGGTCTTCTAGTTCAAGCCTTGTCAGTGTAACCAGAACTAGATGTCCTGAGTTTAGCCCTGCCTGTTTGTGCACACTCTCCCTCTCCTCATGATCACTGATTGTACCCACCTGGGCTGCTTCCTATTTAAACTCCTGCTCCTCCCCTGCTCTGTGCGAGATAGGATCGTCTGCCTTTTCACAGCTTTCAAACCTTGTTTCATGAGCCAAGAATTATCCTGTTCCCTGACCACTGCCTTTGCCCAGACTTACCTTTGAGAGAGTTGTGTTTTTTATGATAGTTGCAGAACCTTGCCTAACTCTGACCCATATTAAGCCCACTGGATTTTTTAAAACTTCTCTGCCCGAGTGATCTTCCTTGCTTGACCCTGGACATGAAAAGGATTTCAAACTGAAGGATTGTGGATGTCAGTACCTCTGCTCTCTGTAACCCCGACCCCCCAATCCCTCAAGGTTCCCTTTCTCAATTGGACCCAGCCCTACTGGAGCTGAACCTGGACCACTAGAAACACCCAGTTCTGACAGGATCTTTGATTTGTTGTGTTTTCAAAAACCTCTTCTGAAACCGTGACACTAGAACCAAATATGGAGAAGCAGCATTTAGTTCAGGGGTGGGCAATTCCAGTTCCTGAAGACCGGTATGCTGCAACTTTTAGATGTGCCTTTGGTTCAACACCCACTTAGATGATTGAGAGGACTCTGGAGGAGACTGACTGCTTACTAAAGAGGTGCCTCAGCTATTTAATTCAGGTGTGTTGGACCAAGGATGGATCTAAAAGTTGTAGGATACTGGCCCCCATGAACTAGAATTGCCCAACCCTGATTTAGTTCCTATGCGTCAGTTATCTGGGACAAACACCTAGAAGACTGTAAAAGAGCTGAAAGCCTGAGTTCTTTTGAGTCAAAGTTGAAAACCCATTTGTTGAGAACCTCCTTTGACTGTTGAAGTTAAAATGTTAAAGGTATTGTGGAGGATTTCCGCAACTTACTTTTTGGACATATGATCACAAAAATGTTTTGCTTCCCGTTGGTCACGTAACTCCGACTTCACCCCATGATACCTGCGCCATCTTTGTTATTAGTTGCCACTGTCGGGTAGTGACAGCCTAAGGTGACGGCGGGGCACTGTGACAGCAAATCCCATCATGCTTTGTGTGAGAAGATCTCCCACAAAGCATTTTGGGATGTATCTGCCTCTTTTGAGGCCTTTCTTTTCGTCTCATACCCTTCGTAGACACTTTTTCTCTTACGTCCCTCGGCCATTTTCAAAGAACCGCAGTGAGAAAGTTAAGCTTCAGTGGCTCGCTGAAACGGTAGCTCACTACACACCTGAAAGTGCCCATGAAAGTGCACATGTGTAGAAAAAGATAGCTAACGGTACAAGCATGTAGGACGGCCTTACGTAAATATATCACCAGAATGATTGACAATTAGGAGGACCACATGTTCAGATGATCCACCCATGAGTTATTATTACTGAGGCTGTGCTCCAACTGTTGAATTTTTTTCTTTACTATCTGTTTTACCATATTTTTATCTTTATTTACTTTTATTCTGCTTTATTTTCCTTCTATTCTTTGTTTAATTTATGTAAATGCTTTCAATTGTCTTGGTACTGAATTGTGATATATAAATAAACCTGGCTTACCACAATTGAATATGAAATTCCCATATCTCATACAAATGTATAACAAAAAGAAACACATAATCCTGCTGCTGCTGAATTCTTAATAAGAATGGCGTTACTCTTATATAGTTTAATCTTATTTGATTATTCTTAAAACAGGCTTAAAAGGTAAATAAGTACTCATAGCACAGAATATTAGTTTTTCCTAGAATTCTGCTCTTTATAGTAACACTATAAAAGACTATTTTTAACTGGTGAATCAGTCAAGATATATGCTCAAAAGTATTTAAAACCACAAGAAAACTGCAGTGGGATTTTTTTTTTGCAGTTTTGGACTGGACTTTGTTTACCTTGAAACATTGAACAAGCTGATGTCTACATTATAATTTCTTATTTACTTTTTAGTAAACACGAACGTAAAACAGCAGATAATTTTAGCTGATTTTAATGTTTATATAATTTAATTGATATGATTTTTTGAGAAAATTCTGCATCACTTTTAATCTAATAACAAATCGGAGGCACTTATGGCCTGGACCATGGCTTTAACTGCTTTTATTACCATATATAAATAAGGCTTTAGAGAAAGTTTTATAAAAACTTACCTGTGACAATTTCAGATAACTGAATGCTACTTAAATTGATTAAAATATCGATCTTTTCCACAAGGGCATTTGGAAGGATCCGCTGAATGCTGTTATATTCAGGTCATTCCATGTTCCTTTTTCCAAGGTATTAAGTTGTGTTTTAATGTGCTTTAGCATAAATGGAGGACATTACACTTGTCTAGACATAATAAAGGAAAGTCAGAGGCGATAATAGTAGGTCTGGGGCAGAACAGAAGATTTTACAAATTTGTTGTAAGTGGATGGATTAAGACTGTAATGTTTTGGGGTGTTTTGCTTATTAACTCTGAGCTGCTTGTAAATTAAGCACACTATGTGTCTGTGTTATTGCACATGTTAGTGGTCTAGAGTGAATTTAGTAACAGTATTTTGGTAATTAAAAACTTTAATAAATATTTCGTCATCTGAATGTTCCGTCCGTCCGTCCCTCCATCCATCCATCTATCATACATATTAGATATAATACAGAATATATAGCTATTTACAATATAAAACATATATTCTATATACAATATATAGTATATAGCCATTAACTATATACACAGTAGAATTTACGTTAATGTAATAAAGGTCTCGTGATGCTATGTTGGTGTAGCTTCTATGTCCTGAACGGGGGAGGAAGAGAGGCAGTGTCAGTGTCAAGGGGGTCTCTGGGGCTTGTTAATTACAACATATGTTTTTTAACATTCATGCTACTCCTCAAACTTCGACAACGCAAAGCCACAAAAACTGCTGCAGTCATAGAGCAGCAGGAGCTGTCAGTTTGCATATGTGCTATTTTATTGTTAGCATGTTTTCTCTTTTTTATGATGCAAAGATAATTTGGCTCTTCACATGTGTTGGTACATTTCCAGTTGTCCCTTGCAGACAAGACTTAATGCAAAAGGTATCACTTTAAAATAATACTATTTTTTAACTAGTTTTCCAAAAAATAAAACAATAAAATTCAAAAAGTGTTTTTAAACCTTGCTGTTGTTGATCGGTCTGTAGAAGGATATGTGACCTAGCTTGTTTTTAATTACAATCAAAAATTAAGTGTTGAAATAACAAAAATAGGAACTATGTAAAGTAATTTATTGTTTTCATCTATTTTTATGTTTTCTTTGCTTGTGTTTCTGTAAAATGCCTATATATCCAGCTACATGTATCCTATGCTTGAAGACATGTTTATTCATGTAAATGAAACTGCTTTTCCATTGCAAGAAGCATATCCTTGGTGAGGAATACAGATCATAGTGTGCTTTGTTTTTTGTCCTTAGTACTGTGTATGTGCTATTTAGACTGGGCTATCTGGTATTCTGTGTCATCTAATGACACAGACTCAATGTAAAATGGTACTTTATGGCCTGAAACACACAGTAGTCAATGGATACAGGAGGTAGACCGGTGAAAGTGGTGTAAAAGAGGCTATTTCAAGCTCATCAGAGTGATTCAGCGTAATACAACAGAGGAAGCGGAATTGACAGCTTCCAGACACAGACCGGAAAGCCAGCGGCAGCTGGGGCTGATGTCTCAGTAGTAATCACATACAGGTGGTATGAAATCAAACGCACATACACTGATTTACTGTCACAAAGACAGGATGAGACATACAGACCAAGATATAATTATAGAAGCTTTTAGACATGATGTGGGTAGCTGGGAAGAACAGCCGGAATTAATTCTTGAACAAGATGAAGGAATGGGTTTGATAACTTGAAATAGCCTCAAGAAAATTGGTCTGCCCATGACAGATAGATTGCTCTGCTGTCACCATGGCAAAAATCACAATAAATATCTGTTAAAGCCAAAGTGTAGTTGAATTTAAAGCAACTGTTTTAAATGGCAGGTTGGACTTGGCTAATACAAGCAACTTTCCACAAAGTTTTGACCTTTTTGTCTTACTGTCCTTATCAGTATCAGGTACTGTTGCATGAATCTTAGAAATATGTACCACATGTTCAAGGTGAAGGTGTCATGTATGCTATGCTTTACCACTCTTAAGAATATTTTTTACCATAAAACCACGGCATGCGTTTCTTGAAGGCATGCTCGTTTCACAGTTGGAGAATTTAATGATGGTAATCACACTGGATGTGCATGAAGAGACAGTTGTCAAGTCAGGGCTTGCAGATTTATTAGGACATATTTAGCTATAAACAGTCAGTTTATGAATTACTTTTAGGCTTCATCTTTAATCAACACACATGTAAATATAAATTTTAAGTTCCCATATAATGCACAATTCACATTCTAAATATTTTTAAGAGTCGTATGTGTTTTGAAGGCAGCGTATGAGATTGATAAATAAAATAACTCTTCCATCTCTCTTCATTGCCTCATTCTAACTCTCATCTAATGACTGCTCAAAATGGTCTGTTTGAAAAGCTAGCCCTTTATGATGTCATAAAGGGAAATAAACTGTGCAGTCTGTAGCAGCCAATCGGTCAAGATCCGTCCTTAATCTTATGTATTATTCTGTGCTCCTCTGCTATCTTTAAGAACTCTGACCGGTGACATAGCCTTAGGGAGTTCAGGGGTTTGGAAAGGCATAGCAGATTGTTTAGAAAAGAGCTGAAAAAGGAGATTGTCCTAAACAAATGGCAAAGTTTGTTACTATTTTATTTACAAATGTAGCATAAAAATGTTTTACATCTTTGTAAAGTTAGACTACTTATTGATTGTAGAATAATTAAGATTGAAGAATAATTTTCGTTAAAGTATGATTGAACAAGGTTGGCATTGGTGCATTTGCATTAGGGTTCCCCTTGTTTGTAAGTCCCTTCACACCTATGCTGCATGTCCTCTTTGCTTGGCAGCAGAATACTAAACAGATGGGCATACAAATTTCAAGGTCAGGTAAATACCAGCAGTGCTTCCTTGAATTAGGGCCTCCACAGCCTTGTTTAATTTTTATTTTTTCCCCATAACACACCTCCAAAAGAAAAAAATAATCAAATTTGGAAAATTTTAACTGTACTGATATAAGAAAGCTGCCATGGCTGTATTGGTTGCGGTTTTCGCTTGATTGGGGCGCATTTTACCTACTTTGCTGTAGCCAAACTGTATTACCCTGAGACCGAGTTCAGCGGGGTATAAGATTTCTCTTTATGTAGCCTTTAATTTTTCTTTTTTTCTTTTTTTTTTTTTTTTTTTTTGAGGAATTCTGTTTCACAATAAGTTGGATCAAAAATGTTACTTCTTACTAAAGAAAGAAATTTTAATGTAGTCTAAAAGCTCCAAGGTAAAATGAAACACGCTGTTTATATTGAGAATGAGTAAAACAATTTACATCAAAGACAATTACAAGAAAGACTGTATTTGTGGTTGGATCTTTAGATTTAATATAACCTGCCTGTCTTATGTTTACATTTGATCACCATGTTTAAATTTTATCACTGCGCTGCACTTTAGAAATGGAAATGTTTTGAGCACTGTACGGAACGAATTTTCTTTATGTATACAATCTAAAGAAGAGTGCTCCAATGTTCATAGACTGGCAGGGGAAATTGTTTAGCAAGGTCTTTGTACTTATTCCAGGGACACATGTAAAGGCCTCCTCTCCAGAGTGGGTACTATCTCTCTTATTATTTTCCTTCTTAAATGCCTTTCCTTGCCACATCTCCTTACTGCCAACTCCAAGTGAGTTATTCAAGGCACCCGATGTACAGTACATCATTTATAGGTAATCAGGGTGAATTAAAGAGGCATACATTTTGAAAATTAATGCATGCAAGTAAATCAAACCAGAATTTACATTTTTTTTTCACCCCATGAGATATTTCGTCCCGACCTAGCTGTCAGATTTCAAATAATACGTTCAATTTTACCCAAAAATTGGTCATAATGGGTTGTATTTACTGTTAACAGATGAGTGCATTAATTTGAGGTTATAAATGTAGTGCCATCTTCTAACAAACAACCCTTTTTATGTATGATCTTGTTTTACCAACAGGCTTGTTGAACTTGGAGCAGCTCCTCAGACAGTTCCTCATATCCAAGGATACCCTATCAGTGCGAATGCTGGATGACAGCCAGGACCCGACCCCTGTCTTAAAAGAGATCCGAGATGACAAGACGGCCACCATCATCGTGGATGCTAATGCCACAATGTCACATATCATTTTAGAACGGGTATGTATAGGTCTGTTAATGCTCATGTTATTCATGAGCCTACAAACTTTCTAGCATAATAAAAAAATATATATTTTCTTCATGACTCAATATAAACTAAATATAATTAATCTCTGCTAGATTATATGCTTTGTATTGAACTACAAGTTCGATAATGATGATTTAAACAACTAAGCTTTTGGAAAAATAAAGTTAGTTGTAGTTTAGACCCAGAAGGTTGGCATATTAATCAAGCGGAAGCATAAGTGGTAAACAAATCAATTCCATTTAATCAGTAATTATGTATGAGAAAATCAACTGAAATGTTTTTTTCCCCAGTAATTAGAAGTCAAGAAATAGTTTGAATAATTATGTGGAGATTTGTAGATGAGCATGTGTAATAAAGGCATTTTTTCCCCTCTCCAACTAATGAAAAATATAGCAGGGATTAAAAGACAGCATAAAGTGAAGCAAAGTGCTCATTTATCAGGTTTAAATCTGTTGGTTCCTTGCTTTTAAAGAGATATTTTTACAATTGAATGTAATTATCGTATGCAATGTTATAAAGCAAAACAGCTTTTAGGAAGTGTTAGTGAGTCCGCCTCCTGTCTTTACGAATAAGCAACCTTTTTGAGCTTCTTTACTAATGGTATATTTAAGTAATTATTCTCTCAGAATACTACTAGCACTTTAATATGAAGTAACCCTCCTCTTTTTAATGGAAACAAGTTCTCAAGTAGCTCTTATAGTATATTTCATCTTTTAAAGAGTGTATGCTAAAAGTGTAGCATGTTGTTTCAAAATCTCAGAGAATTTTTTTTTTTTTTCTGGACAGAGGTTTATATTTGTATTAATTTATTTTATCCCTAGGCATTGTGCTGTTCCACATTATGTCTGTCTGCACCCGTTGAAGATTATTTTCTCATTATTTGGTTAGTTCTTTCCCCTTGTCATCTGCTATTTTCATTTTTAACACAATGTTTTTTAAAGTTTTCATAAAACTACATGTTTTCACATTATTTTTACTTGATTTTTTGTGATGATCTACACAAATTGGATAGATTGTTCTGAGAAAAGGATGCATATTTTTCCCTTTTTTTTTTTTTTTTTTTACAAAGTAAATTTGACCTCATCCAAGCTCTTACAAAACAAAGTAGCAGTTGTGGGGAATAACCCTCTAGTAAAGCTTGTAGTTGTTTTGAATTTTGGCTAATTGCAAATCATAATCTTAAAAGACATTTTGAAAGTACAAGAGGAAGTTTTAATCACTTTCTCATAGCCGAACAGGAGGTGACTTCCACTTCAACTACAGAAGACGAATATCAGAAAGATTTTAAGACTTGTCAATTGATCTGAGCTGAGCACTTTGGCACGATTTTGAACGATTTGGCAAACTCTGTGTGGACCGGTTCATAATAAAATCATGGAAGAATTGTTTAAAAGCACTGAAAGGATTTAACTGAGTGTTTTTTATGTTCTGTTTTTTATATGAGATGTATGTAGCATCCTTACATTGAGATGTGAACCTTGTTGTGTATTCCAAAAAAGTAAAAAAACAAAAAAGAACCACAAAAAAAAAACAACCCACTGGACTTTGTTTCCTAGTTTAAAGACATTTTGCTTCCCATCCAGGGAGCTTTTTCAAGTCAAAAAGTCAGAAATAGCGTTAAGTACGAGGCTTTACACAATACCCCAACAAAGCCTTGTTTTGGCTTGGAAAACATGCAAATTGAAAATTGAAAAATGGTTACTAGTAGAGGTGCACTGTGAGGGACCAAACTTACATAAGGACAAAGGGTGTTCAAAATTTGAGAAAGTACTTTCATTTAATTGTGTCAAAAATGGTTAACAAAGGCTCAAAAGCAATACAAAATAACTTAACCCCTAGAACCCTACGGACCCACGGGTGGGTCCAGCTGCTACGTGACCTCGTAATTTTAACAAAGCCCCAGTATTGATGTAAAAAACACATTTGGCACAGTTTGGTGACATTTATGGATAAATGTGCCAAAATGGCCCCTCCGCCTAAGAAATTTCTCACTAATACCATTCTAAAATAAATATGATGCATCTGATTGATACCAAATTTGGTATATTTTTACACAACATTTTGCTTTAATAGTCTGTACTACTTTTTTGTGCTATAAATAATATTTTGGTAGTGTTTTGCAATGTTTATTTCAAAGAAAATTTTGGCGAGGTTCAAAAAAATGCAAAATATTTTGTATTTTGTCCCTAATAGTTCAGGCAGGGTCAAAGCTACAATGGTGCTGACACCAGAAAACCATTCTATGACATCTTACCTTTACAGACGTACCAAAAGTTTCTTCCTAAATCTAATAGCTGTGAGGCTATAAGTTATTTACTTTTGTGTGTTTTTGTCAGGCAGAAATGTATTTATACCCCCTTAGGGTGTTAGAGGTTAAATAATAAATAAAATGGATCTGGGCCCAACTTAACTGAGGTCAACTGAGGATCCAACTCAAACAAAAAACTGACCTGCAAACAAAGAACTAAAGGCTGCTTAAAAAGGGATGGAGTAACCCAAGTCTACCACATGAGGGAGGCACAACATAACAAAAGAACCAATAAATACAAAATTAACAAAACCATTCTATGAAACAAATAAAGCAAAACTAACTTTTACTTAGCAGAAACAATAATAAGTAAGTATTTAAGTGACAAAACTATCTAATAAAAACAACTTGAAACAAGGCTCCCCCGTCAGTCTTTCAAAAGGCAAATGGTAGGCTCCAGGTTTCCTCCTCCAGCTGGTTTGCATCAGCAGCACCTCAAACAAAAGAACAAGTGTAAATAAACCATTCAGACAGACATTAACTAAAGTGTGCACCCATTAGAAAATACCTGTCTAAAAGAAATAACCAACTTAAACATAAACTAATGTAATATAAGATAAAGCAAGAAAAAAAATACTAACAAGATGTGGTGGTGGGAGGATCATCCACCACATGCACCAATTGATTTTTTTACCGATCCAATCTGATACGATACATGGGCTGAAACCATATCATAGAGCATATTCGATCCAATGCTACTGTGGAATTACTAAACGTATACTCCGCCATGTAGGAAAAGGTATCATGCATGACATAGACATTTTAAAAAAAAAGTAACAAATTAACATTGATATAAATCATCATTAGAGAGACTATGTAATCAGTGTTACCATCTTAAAACTGAAATATATCTAATTAAAAGCAGTGGTCACCCAAAAGAATATGCCCTGCATTGCTAGATATAATTTATGCATCAGTAAAGTTAAAGGGGTAGTGCAAAAGGAAGAGGAGGCTCTGAAAGATGTATTTCATACTTTACCGTAAAACTCACAAGCTTTCTGATTCTTAGCAGTTTTTTCTCTAAATTTCTTAATACAATGCATCTGAAAATGCCTGAATTATTATCTCATGTCAATGACACACATTGCATGATTACACTGTTCACAGATATAACAGCTAAACCTTTTTTCAGCTCATTTTAGTGGCAGAAAGCCCCCTTATCATCTTTATGCAAGAGCTAGTCATTATGCAAATTTTTAAGATAAAAATATCAGAAATCCAGTAGTTCGAAAAAGTGGCCAGTGTTGCAGAATAACTTTTATATTTAATGCCCACCCAGCTGGAACACCATAATAATGTTGTGAAACTTCAATGTATGTATTTCTCACCCAAGTAAGGATGGTAAAAAAGTTACTTAATCAGATGTTATTCAGACTGTTGTATATTATTTGGGAACACACATCCTATTGGCTGTGTGTTAGAACAACAAATGAATGTATAAGTTGAGCTCAAATTGTGGTCAAACTGATAATTTTGCACATATATGGACCATGGAACACCACAACTTACATTCAGTATATAAAAGTTTATTTTAGATATCATTCAGGTCCAAGTCAAACATTTCAGGTAATTAATAATACGTTTTTCTATGGTCGTCTCGTTGTTGCCCCTCTAGTGCACCTGTTGTTAATTTCATTAACACCAAAGCAGCTGAAACTGATTAACAATCCCCTCTGCTACTTATCTGACCAAATCAATATCCCAGAAGTTTAATAACTTGACGCTATACTCTGGTTACAAAGTGCTCCTTTAATTTTTTAGAGTAGTGTACAAGTAAAGTTCATATTTATAGATTTCAGATCTATTTCATTTCTTGCTTGATGAAACGGAAGTCACTACCTTGATACGTTTCAAGGAATATTGTGTGTTTCAAGAACATAATCTATAAAAAGTTTTCCCTGCCCTTGATTTAATCAGATTGCGTGATGCTCTCATGCAGCATACCAACAGAGCTCACAAATTAATTGCTCGATCAAGAGGCTTTGTAAGATGAAGATGCGCAGTGCCTATCAAGATTTGGATTTGATCTATATGCTCAGATGAAGCTCCAGTTACACGACTCATTGACCTCCTAACTTATCTGCTTTGCATTTTTTCCCCCCATCAGCCTTATGCTTTACTCTTTTTTACTTTCTTTTTTTACTCTCTTTTTCCTGCTAAAGCATGTCCTTGTCTGTTCTGTCTTCCGTGCGCTTAATTTTCAGACTCCTTACTCTATATTTTGTCCCTCTTGTTATTTTTTCTGCAGGCATCAGAGTTGGGAATGCTGTCTGTCTACTACACTTACATCTTCACCTCCTTGGTAAGAAAATGCACGGTCATGTTGGCAATTAGAATAGAAATTTCACATCTAAAGGAGTACATCAATAATCTAATGCTGTACTTATGTCACGCATTAAAACAGAGCGCTGTAATTGGTGCTCAGGTTTAAATTAATTATTCATTGGAAAGGGCTTGTATAGAGGAATGATTGCATATAATTATTAATTCAGGGTTAAATGGCTGAATTTATTCCTTCATTTTGTTGGACTGCAATTTCGAGAGCTGGCATTCCGCCGCTGTGGCTCAATCACTGAAGTCCATTTCAGCATCAAATAAATAATTTATTTATTATATATGTTTTGCTACTAGCGCTGCTACTGGTGCTGCTGCTGCAGAACCTCCTGAATATTTGTTATTTTTGCAGTGCCGAGTATGATGTCAAATACAATGCCATAAATAGACACATAGTGATTCTAAAAACAAAGATCAGAAGATGTTTTTCTCTTTATTTCTATCTTTGTTCAAATGCTCTCCAGGTCAAATACCTTGAACACATTTTAAAACTTTTTGTATACAGTACACCTTTGGCACAGCATTAAAAAGATTTAGACTGTGGCATATAATGACTTTCCACGAATACCACTGAGGCTAACCACAGTAGTGCAAGTAAGATGTAGCTGCTGTAGGGCTGTGACTAACCATTAAATACTGGCAATAAAAGAATGTTTTAAGGGTAAAAAAGTGTTAAATCCTATATACTGTTTAATTGAGTTGTTAATGGTAAGAACTTTCAGATCGACATGCATTTGATCCAAGGTCTACCACATGGAAGGCAAAGACAAACCACTACACCAAAGAGAGACTGAATACGAAGGGAAAACTGTAGTATAAATCCTTAATCTTCAAGACCTGTACGTCCCCATATTGGCTGTTTATTTCCTGGTTAATAGTTTTTCATTTGAGAAAAATGTTTAGAAATTATTTAGATTATCATTTTTTCAGGTAAAAGTGGTTCAAAAATTTGTATCTGTTTAGGCTTTTAGTCGATCTACTATTGTTTTTTGAATCAATAAATCTGTGATGGACGTGAATGACTCTTGAAGAAAGCTTCAGGTCTGCATGTAGCTTGAGTCCTTGAGGTAGCAACACACATGGAGCCTGGGTTGGCTTTTGTGGACTGAATGAAGCCAGGATTTACTCCTCACACTAGGATGAGCCTGGCTTTTTCTCTTATACTAGAATCTCTGGATTCAGTTTTTGTGAAATACGCCTCTGGTCTGTCCCAGGATCATCTTGGTTATCTAAAATGTGGAGGCACTTGCGTTTTCCTGCCCATACATGGAAATTAATTTGATGTTGGGCTTTCTTTCTTTTTGAATTCTTATATTCTGCACCTGTTTTCTGTGTCCTTAAAGCTCAAAATCAAATGACATAATGTAAAACCTCTGAAATGTTACATAGCCTTTTTTACATCTGCCCGAGATTTTAATTGTTCAACTGCAAAAAGTGAAAGTACTAAATATTAGCTTGTGTAAAAAAGGGTCATTCCATACAGTATAAGGGTTAGCTGACTTATTTGAAGTTGTTTGTTTTTTTGAAAGATCTGAGGGGTGTTTCTAATGGTAAGACCTCTCCTGGGTTACTGACCTGGCTTAACAGCTATCTGGCTTCAAATTTAGATTTGATTTTTGAGACATGAGTCTGTAAACCTTTCAAGTCTTTCGGGATAATAGCCTTTAAAATGTTCTTCACAACTCTGTTGCCTTTTTTCGTGATGCAAGTCAACCTTTTTACAGTATGTTGGGAATCACATCTTTTGACGGATCCATCTTTCTAGTTTAGAAGAAGGAAGTGTATTTATGTTGCGACAAGAAACAACAGATACAATCTTGAGACTCTTAACTAGACAAACGGTCCCAATTCCCACTATATAACACTCACCGGCCACTTTAAGAGGACCTCTTAATTACTAATTAACACTAACAGTAGATCAGCTGATCACATGGGTGCAACACAGTGTAACTGTCTAGATGTTGTAAAGATAATTTGCTGAAATTTAAGAAAGTCTGAAAGACTTTTAAAGACCTTTTACATTGCTGTTGGTGCTGGCTGGGAGGGCCTTTATTTTTCAGAAATAGTTGATGTACATTTTCAAGCAAAACCATATGTTTATTTCTCTACATTTATTTGCATCACCCATAAAAGAGTGCTGTCCTAAAAAAAAAGTTAGTGTTGGTGAGAAACTTTAAAAGTTGCAGGATAGTTCAGATAAAGTTGTATATACACAAGTTAGTGCACTAATTTTGTCAACACATCTTGATTTGTTGGAAATCTAGCACGGTTACAGGAACCACTGTAATACCCACTCCCCACCTACAAATGAATATGCAATGAAGGTGAGGTACTCAGAAAGCACTCACCTTGTGCCTAAAACTAAACGGAAGCTTAGAGGGGATTGTGCTTTCTCTGTGGCAGCTCCAAAAAAGACCTTCCAATGCAGGTTAAAAAATCTACCTCTCCTTCTAATTTTAAACTCTCCTGAAAACTGTGTTAGATTTTTATTTTTACCTGTGATAAATCATTTCATTTTATTTATTTATTATTTTTTGCTATGTCTTTTATGTCTTTTATGCCTTTATGTTTTTTGTTTTTTTTTGTTTTTTTTATGTCTCATGAGTCTGGGTAATGACTTTATGTTGTTTAATTGTACAGCACTTTGGTCTTTTGATAAATTTTAAAGTGCTTTATAAATAACATTAGATTGGATTTGATAAATTACAATAGAAACTGTGGATTGTAGTGAATTTAGACAAAACCAGCATTTTTATAAATGACATCACTGATTCATTGAAGAAACTGAATGAAAGGAAAGGAGTGGTTCTACATTGTCTGTGATAAGTCATAACAGAGTTATTTAGCTGCTCCATTGAGCCCAGTGAGAGACTAATGCTGATAATTGCAATGTAGGCATGAATGAAATGATTGTAGTAATGTGAATATACCCTCCGGATTTCTATAGGGATGATTGTCACTACACACACAATGGAAATTACATCAAATCTTTAAAATGTTTAAGGATGTCGCATAGAAAGAAATCAACATAAAATTCAAGTGAACAGCCATCTCCTACAGATCTGATGGAGGTTTGTTCCCTACACAAATATATCTATTAGAATAATTATTAATTATTATACTTTAAAATCCTGATTTTAACAGACCAATGTACCATTATAAACAGCTTGTACATATATTAAATTAAAATGCTTTATATTCACAAAAGTACATTCATTTGCATTGGTGTTCCTATAGGAGTTTTGGTGCAATCATACCTCTGATTACATTTGAAAAACACCTTGCTTCAAATTGCAATTCTATGTTTATATATTCAGGCACAGTTTAGGGGAATTTTATATATCTAAACAAAACATACAGATGAGGCTGTCCAATAGCTATGCTTTCCCCCAGATCTCAGCTTGATGATATTTCTGCTACATTTGAAGCATCCAGTGCTGAACATAATTGTCTTGAAGCGGCATATTTGGACAACCATTGGAGAAGTCAGCCGTGAAAAATAGATCAAATGTAAGGCAGATTTGTTCATATTTTAGTGACATTTATTCGTTTTTTATTAATTATTCATGGACATTAATCATAGCACATTTCATACAGGAGAGTCTCGACAGTTTTAATATTCTGTAGAGAAAGATCTATGAGATTTTCCTTATAAATATATGTCTGTCCTTTAATATTAAGATGGCGAAAAAGAAAATAAATAAAAGATAAATTGTGGATTTTTTTGCTAATTATTTATAAACTAATAATGATATGAAAAATATGCATTTGTTTTGTTTTATCAAATAACTTTTTGTCTGTCAATTTTAGATGCTAGTACCTATTAAGGTTGGCTGCTATACGAGGGATTTTTATTGTCATAATGTTTATGGTTCATATTTATGTTAATCTCTTTGACAGATATTTAATACCAAATAAATTCACTAGTAGCTATGTTTTTGGCCATTTTTTTACTACATATATATATGTATATATTTAAATACACACACAACAATCCTCTTTCTTTACTTCTGTACTTTGAAACCTTGTAACCTGGATCTCCTTACCATCTCCAATTAGTTAGTTCTCTTTATATTTCATGCTTTTAAGAGATTGTCTTGCAGCAAGGTGTTGTAAAGTTGGCACCCAAACTGTTATGCAGAGCTCAAAGCAGGCAAACATATCAAAGCTTCAGCCCTACATATGTGGCATGCTCAGATGATGGCAATAGTGCTTGTCCAGAGGGAGAAAAAAAAAATCTTTTTTTCCATCCACATCAGAAAAAGGTCTCAGTCTCTGATGTTTTAGCATTCATGGGGGTTAAGGTCAGCAATGTTGGGTTCTTAATGTTAACACTGTGGAGCTGTATTGCGTATGTAGCTGTGCAGAGGCAAACTAACACAGAGGGCTACCTCACTAGCTCAAGCCATGTGGAAGAAGAACATCAAAATAGGGAAAAATGGGGCAAAATGGAAATGCAGCAAAGGATATTTTTCTTTTCCTGATACTGTTTGTTTGTGCCTATACATATACTTTGTTATATACATATAACAAAGTATATGTATATAACCTGACCTGGTAAACATATCCTAATATGCTGACAGTATATAAACCAGGAGGTAAGCAGTGATTATCTTATTTGAACCTTAGCTCTCTTCAGAATAAATTAGGGGTTGAACTATCAAATATTGCAGAATTGGAGAACAGAATCAGAAGAAAACAGAATGATTAAAAGTGGTCCCCATGTCCTCCAGTAGCCTAACGAGGTTGCAGCATTTCTGTTGATACAGCGCAGGATTACCTGAGCCACCATAACTACTGTATGAGCTTCACCATAAAAGGAAGTTTTAAGCCTTGTGCATAGGCTATCTACAACCACAGCTTCCAACAACCCAAAAGAACTAGGGGAGTTTTTGATTTGACTTGGAATGAGCTTAGAAGGTTCATACCTCCATGATGCTTAAATACATCAGCACTCCAACTACAGATTTAGCTGGTGTGAGCCAACAGAATTAACAAAGCCTACGTTCACACAGCAGCCTGAAGTGCCCCAAAACCCATTTTTTTTGGCCTATATAAGACCTGGATCTGATCTTTTCATGACCATCTGAACAACTCAGATCCGATTTACTTCAATGTGACCCAGGCCACTTGGCTATGTTGTCCTCAACCCGATACAAATCTGATCTTTTCAAATGCAACCTTTACAGTATTAATACCCGACAAAGGTCACTATTCTACATCTTGCTGTGCAGAAGCAGCCTTAAAAACAGAAAAAAAAAAAAAAACATGCCAGACAATGATGCAGAAAATAGTATTTATGTTTAACCATCTTGAAAAGATTGTGTTTATAAGGTTGGGTAAGATCGCTAGATGTGCTTCAGTACTACCATCCATGTTTACTTCCATAAACATAGAGCATGCTTGCTTGTGACATCATTATGCCCTCTATTGCGTATGTGGGACACTTGCGTTGTATGAATGCAGTTCACACAGGAGATCACATACAAGTTGCATATATTTGGAAATGTGAACGGCAACGCAAAAAAATCGGATTTCACAAAAAAATGGAAATTTAGCATCAAGGCCTGCAGTGTGAACGTCGCCAAAGACTCCTGGATAGGTGTCGAAACACCTTAAACAAACGGAGCAAAAGTCCGGTTACCTTCCAATTTAAGCCTGTTTGTTAATGCCATGACCTTGATAGCTGAGAATGTACACAGGCATCTTTGTCAAAAATTGTGAAGGCTGACCAGAAATTTGATGATAACTTGCAGTAGGTTAGGATGAAAGAGTTATCGTTGGATCATGATAATAGTACCTCAGAAAAAAAGTACACTTACCACATAGCCAAGATACCTTTTGTAAATTAATGAGGTTGAAAATAATTTGCTCTAATATGTCTGTTGAGAGAATTCATATAGGGCTGATTTAGGACCTAATAACACATCATCCCCTGTTGTTCTCACTACAGTATCTGTCCTCCACTATACATTAGCCAGTTTGTTTTTTCCTCTGTATCCACATGTAAAAAAACTTCATTTCCTCTGCTGAAGGACAACCCACAGATCCATGTATAGACAAAATAATGACCCAAGAGCCACCCCATACAGTGACAGCGTTTGCCTAAAAACCCAGCTATTGCTCTTTGGTGCATAATAGCTTTAGCTGACATCCTTTAATGATCAGCTGGGTGCCCTTGGCAGCAAGGGATGGCATGCACAAACTGTGAGATTAAAAACTGCTAAGCGTTTGTCTCCTTAGTTGTTGTAATTAGTGACTCATCCTATTTATTGTGTTTTAAATGGCTCTGGCTCTTACATAAAAAGAAAAGGACAAAGGAAAGTTTCATAGTGTTTTTACCTTGTTTTTTTGAACACTCTAATTATAACTTCCTGAAAACAGCAAGTTCTTTTCTTTTGTTTGTATTTTCATCTCCTTATGAAAGGAAAGGACATTACCATTCATGAGGCTTTTTCTTTTCATAAAAGCTGGGGTTATGTCTTTGAGCAGCTTAAAACACTTTGAACCTGTAATTTCAAACGTGATGGCTTCATAGATTTATTGTGAAAAAGTGGAATTATGAAGTTTTTCTTTTTTGAACTTTGACTTGGTAGTTTTACTTACATTATGCCCATACTTGTCTAGCTTCATTAGTTTAAAGGTGTTGTTTGAAAAACAGTATATTTTGGCTTCCCTAAAAACTGCATCACACAAATGAATTACCCTTGCTAGGTTTCTGTCATTGCATTAGATAATAAATAAATAAATAAATAAATAAGGTCTAACTCTTAAAAAAAAAAAAAAAAAAACAATTTGAAGAAAACAACAATTTGAAGAAAACAAACTGGTAAATGCTCATGTAAATGTAATGTTCGAATGAATATTTCTTTTATCTCAGTGGTAAATTATTCAAAATTATCCATTGACTGAAGTAACTTCGGTTTTATTTACTATATATGTTTCAAATAATTTCTTTTTATGTATGTGTTCTCTTTCACTACAAGGATTATACTGTAAGATTATGTGTAAAAATGTAAATTTAACATTGTTAGATCAAATCTTACCCCTTTAAAACAAAAACTTTTCTTGTTTATTAATGTTCTTTCCAGGAATCCCTCATTGCATATTTTGTTCTTCTTTATACTTCTAAAGCATTTGAGTGTGTCATGTTTTACTCTTTTCAAAATTGCTGAATAGAAATTATTTAGTAATTCTCTATGAAAAGTAGAGGCAGCTTGTACAGCTCAGAGTTCTTAGCCTTTTATGTTCGCTGACTGCAGTAGGACAGTGTTCTGTTAAAAAAATAAAATCAAACAAATTCCTTGTTTTGGTGAAAAAATACACCTTTGTCCGCAATGCAACTTTTCTTAAACCACTCATTTTGGGCTGGCAAGATATACTAAAATAAACCCTCCATGTTTTATCTATTTCAGACCAGCTCTTGATCTGTTTTAATTAAGTTTACTGTATATGGGCCTTCAGATGTCACCTAATTAATTTTTTGAGGAGGTGAAGCTGAGTTATGAGTTTAAAATTGGAGTCACTGGTCATTTAAAACTGTGTGATGCATGTAAACACTTATCGCCTAATCTGATCAAAAGAACATTTAATCTATTTAAATTGCTGCTGAGAGTTTTAGGCTATAGTTGAAATGAGAACAGAAGCGAGTTAGAGGCCCACAGTTTTGTGATAAATTGTGTTTTAATATCAGAGAGGACTATTTTAGGAAGAATGAAATGCTGATTATTTATTCTCCAAAGGTATTCTGATAAAATGCTAAATTAATATTGGGTATTGGCATGGTAAGATATAAGACTCTTAGTATTTAGAGGAAGTGGCTAAACATTTTATTTTCAAATTGCCTATAATATAATATTTAGGTTTATTTTTGTTTTGTTTTTGACCTTTTGTTAACTTGAAACCTGTCTGAAAAGTATGATTCAAACCAGCCTTTTGGGCTATTCCCTTAATTCCTACTAAACATACAAGCCTTTCTAAAATGAATATTGTCATGACTGCATCAAATGCAGCACTGAGATCTAACAGGATAAGCACAAATACAAGTCCATTATCTATAAGTGACTTTTACCAAAGCCGTTTTATTGCTATGATGAGCCATAAAACCTGAAAGAAACTCTTCAAAAAGTTCATTATGGTGGTCAAGCACTTTTTGGCAACTACTTTCTCAAGAATTCTTGGTAAGAAAGGAAGATTAGATATAGGTCTAGGATTGACTCTAGTCATCTGTTTAAGTAAAGGTTTAATTACCGCCAACTTAAAAGCCTGACGTAGTACATATCGCTCTAACAGGGAAAGATTAATCATATCTGAAATGGAGGTTGAAAATCACAGGGAATAAATTCTTGAATAACTTGAATAACTACTGCTGTATTTATGAAGAACAGTTTATAACACCACAGTGGCCACAACATCCTGCTCATGTAAAAATCAAGAAACATTTACAACAAACAAATGGATAAAATATTTTAATAAAATGAACAAACTGTACAGTCCAAAAACATGACTGTTAGGTTAATTGGCTTCTCTATATTGTCCTTAGGTGTGAATGGTTGTTTGTCCTGTGTGTCTCTGTGTTGCCCTGCGATGGACTGGCAACCTGTCCAGGGTGTACCCCGCCTCTCGCCCATTGACTGCTGGAGATAGGCACCAGCACCCCTCGCGACCCCAATTGGGACAAGCGTGTAAGATAATGGATGGATGGATGGATGGATGGATGAACAAACTGTTAAAACTGCAATAATATCAACTACCACTAAACAAAAAAAAATAAATAAATAAATAAGTGAAAATGAAAGACCATAGGTTGTGGCAAAAGCCAGAAAATAAAAATGTTTTTAGAAGAGTTTTAAAAATGGAGACTAAAAAGGCATGTTTGAAATAGAAAGGGTGATTATTCTATATACAGGGAGCAGCAACTCTAAAGGGTCTGCTCCCTGATCAGCTGATCAGCACATTGATTATGCATCAGGCAGGAGAGTAAGCCAGCCAATCACACTCCTTTATTGATCCCTTCTCAGTTCTGCTGCAGATAAAGCCATTCTAGTTGATGCAGTAACTCTTACTTGTCTTGTGATGCCACGGTATGACAAGACCAAGTCACCAAGACAAACCCAAGTCAAATGGCTTAATTACATCCTCACTTAAAGTCAAGTTCTCTAGAAACCTGCAAAGGACCTAGTTATTTAATTCAGCTGTGTCAAAGCAGACACGGATATAAAAGGTGCAGCATCAACACTCAAGGACTATATTCTGACATCCCTGTCTTAGAAGTGATGATTATGTTGTTTTTAGTTACAAGAAGAGTTTAGAAAATGTATCATTTAAACAGATGTTATAATTTGCTATGTAAGCATTGTGTCACTCCGCTATTGTTTGCAATGATGCACTTCTATTCCTTAGTAGCCACAATCAAAAGATTTTGCTCATTTGATGTCAAGTGTGCATGCAACTTCTCCATTGTAGCATCAGTAAATCTGTAATCTACCTAGAGATGGGTACTCATTACATTCAAACCAGCGCAGTAACAGTGCTCAGTACATTGGAATCTGTGTTTGTACTCAATGGTAGCTATTTTCGGAACAGACTTTTTTACCTGAACCTGAGAAGACGACGGTGGGGCTGCTTCAGTGGCGTCGTTCTGTCCCTGTTTCCTTCATCAAAAGTTTTAAACATTTTTTCTACCTTGTCAGTGGCTCCTGATGAGCAGCTAACTGAAGCAGGCATGATAATTGTGTTTAATGCATGAGGTGTAGCCATATATCTGAGGCTGTCCGCCTTCAGAAAGGTATTGCACATTACTGGATGCTTCCTGAGATTAGAAGCATTCAAATACTAAAAATGAGCAGTTAATGTAATTGGCATTGCATTTTGAAAGGTTGATCCATACTTTAGAGCGTTTTCTATTAGACATGCTCGCTGAATCCATCAGTGTCATCTGATTGACTGATTAATTTTATGTGAATATAAAACAATATATTTCATGTGAATACAATGCTGCAATTGTAAGCCTCAAAGGACTTACAATTGGGAAATAATATTAACTTCTATTCTGTTCTAACTTGGAGTGGCTGAATACAAATTGATAACATGCTTTTAGATTTTTTTGTAAAACAAAAAGTAAGAATAATGGATAACCTTCACATTTATTGTTATGTTACTTAGCTGTGTTCTATCACATAAAATCCAAATCTAAACATTTATATTTCTGGTTGTGATGGATCAAAATGTTGAATCATGGCAGAAAAGTCATCGTCAAGGCACTTCAATCATCTGTTCAAAGAAATATTTTTGTCAGGTTAAGATTTGCACTTAGTAGCCTTAACAGAAAGACTAGCAGCGAAGATCTATATTTGCCCCAGAAAGCATTAGCTATTAATAATATGCACCTCTTCTAATGAGGATAAAATAAACAACATGCTTTAGACTCACCGATTCCCTCCACACAGACATTTTCTAAAGTCTTTGTTGCTTCTTATTTACTATTTAAAATAATGCAAATTCAAATAAAAACTCTATTACCCCTACTACTTCCTGCCTAAGCAATTTTAGTCAACACCAAAGAAATTCATCTGAACAGAAAAAAGTATTTTCGATATGTAGAAATTAAATCTGGGTGTGAGCATAAGAAAAACCCTGACTCAAGATAGGTAGCCACTTGAAGACGTTGATAACTGTCTTGAGATGATGATTCAGAGGAAACAGATTAAGTAGAAGAGCAGTCTGGCAGATCGTTAGTCAGAGTTGTCAGGACCAGATACAGATGAAGTGTCAGCAGAGAAATGCAGAAGCAGTGAATGGCTGAAAAAGAACAGGCAAAAGAGAATTCAGAGATTTGGACGGGGAAGGAAGAGCAGGGTGCAGACAAGATGGAAAATTAAGAATGATTAATGCTTTCAAGCCTCAACAATTTGCTAGGCAACTATCAGCATTAGTAATCAACTGTTTCTGTAATCATAGAGCAGTAACAGAGGCGATTGCTATTCATCATCCTGACTTATTCCTCTATAAATCTTTAAAACTTAGATGACCCTCTAGAAATTCCTGCATTTACCTCTAAATTATGTTTATGATTATTACCAAAGACCATTCATAAGGTCACGAAACAACTGAATAAGGTGCAGTGTTTTACTTGTGCTAAATTCTTTTTCTTTCAAAACAAAAACAAGCCTTTGTTGGGCTACTGTATAAAACCTCGGACTCAACGCTATTCCCGACATTTGGAATTGAAAAAGCTTCCTGGATGGGAAGCGAAACATCTTCAAACTCGAAAACCAAGTCCAGCGGATTGCTTTTAATTTTTTTGGAATGACTATGACCTACATGACTGAGAACCTTCACCAGCATACCTGTGCTAAAGATTAAAATAAAACTATACACCCCCTCTTGACCTTATATACTTTTTTATAAACAATTTCTCCAGCAAAAACAAAACAGAATCAAAGCAGCACTAAGTTTTGCATTGTGCTACACATAAAGAGAGTCATATACAAACTCAGACAAATCCCTATAAAATTTTTAATGTGTGTTTTTTTTGAAAAATGACATTTTACACACAAAAAGTGTGGTAAATACATGAAAAGTATGTAAAACGTTTTTAAAAAAGTATGTAAGAGCTATAAAAGAGAAGAGCTTGTAGTTCAGCAGAACTGGTTTAAGGGGTAGGTGCATGAGTCCCATGCTGTGGTCATTGTGCCTCAGTTAACAGTTTTTGTGCAAATGTAACAATCATTCACATCAAACATACATATCATGTCTAGCGTGAAGAATTGATATGTTATCACTATGTACAAGGTGGCTCAGGAGCACGGTGTTTTTTGTAAATGCAGCAAAGCAAGAGTACTGTCACACCTGCAAAGTATACTAGATGTAGCTGTGGCGACTGTAGGGTAAAGGAGTGCAGTGTAGACCAGCATTTTCTAATCAAAATGGAACATAGAAAAAATGATGCTGACAATTGATGAAATGGGGATCGCCCCTGAGATGTTTGGGTGGCTTTAAAAAAAAGCTGTTTTAATTTAGCCTAGATGCACCGTTCGTTTCCCTCCCATAACTCCAGCAAAGACACGGGCCAGCCACCACCTGCCCCCCACTCTGCTCTTGGACCTCTTCAATGTACCAACGTCCTCCTTCCCTCTCCCGCTGTTAGGCTTCTGCACTGCCTCTCCTACCACTCTCTTTTGAGTGTCTTTTAAACACATTCTAAAAAATGTTTTCATTCCTGCATTAAAATCTCTAGTTCCAGTGGGGTGAAAAAGGCACTTCCTGATGCCTGTTTTCGTGGTGACTCATCGTATCGGTGCTTCACTGATAGTAGCCTTTGAAACTTATTACAAACGTGTTAAGCTCTGAGTGAATCTACATATAGTTAATTGAACTAATTCATAGCAGCCATTGTCAAATTGAAAACTCAAAGTTCCTTAGGCTAGATCAATTTAGAGTTGTGGATTTGAACCTGAGTTTGTTAAACCTGCTTTGCGAAAAGGACCCAACTCTTCAAACTGTGAACATGGCGGCTTTAGAAGATCTGTTGGACGTAGGGATGTTGGTGGCTTTGTTTGACTTGGAAAAGTAAATACAGTACTGCGACTCAGTCGATAAAATGTGTCCGCCATGTTAAAATAAAATTTACAACCAGCAGACTTGATGACATTGTGGAGCCTTTCGCCAATTGTGGAATTTCCCTCTCTGTACAAAATACTATCGCGTGGCAGGTACATTTTTGGCAGAATGTAAGGCGAGCAAATGCATGAAAATCTGGTGAAAATTTTACTTCTTTTTCATTCAGTTTGAAAGCCTCATAAAAGAAAAAAGTTCTTGTACAGAAATGTTGGCTTAAAAAGTGTGTTTAATGCCTCAGTTTAGGCTCCTGTTTTTTGTAACTTAACAAATGAGCCTCAAATGCATATTCTGATTTGATAAAAAGGATTGTGCTCAATGATGTTTACATTGGATCCCTATTCCTATATTTAGCACTGCACAGCACCTCAAATACAATTAACTTTAGCATCCCTGCCGAAGAAAAGCATCCCCATAATATACTTCATGCTTTTTTTTAGAGTAGTTGTGGTGTTTCCACCCCCAAATATTGACATTTTTGTGCAGCCCCAAAACTACTAGATTTTGAATTAGTGTCCTTTGTTCTCACCTAATTTGCTTAAGATGATTGCAGAAGGGACTAAATTCATGAGCTTTTCTTTTTCTGTCTTTAAACAATAGAACAGTTTGCTGAACTCTTTGATAAAGGCCAACAGTTTAGGAGTTGACAGGTATCACGTACGCTTTATTTTGAACATTGCTCTGTAAGAAAAATATTAAAAGCATAGAATTATTTTACAACCTAACCTGCTTTGCTTTATTGTATCTGAACCTTACTCTGCGTGTGTCTGACGCATTGCTTTGTCTCCTTGATGTTGATGTTCTGTAATGTTCTACAAAAATCTTATAAAGAATTAAAAAAACAGCTGCATTTATACCAAGTTTAATTCTGGAAGCATTTTGTTAAAAAATTTAGAGGCATAAAAGTCAATCCAATAAATTACATATAACTTTTGTGGCTGGAACATAAAACAAAAGCTTAATTTTAAAGAGGTAATTTGGCAAGCTTCTGAAGATGCATTAAACCTTATAGTTTCTGTTGTGCAAAGTGAAGGTCGAGGCACCAGCTTGTCCTAATACCTCAGATAATACTCAAAGTTCACAAGTTCAAACTCAGTCGTTATATATGTTTATATATACAGTAAATGTATAATTTAATGGAGTTGGGGGTTTCAAAAAGAGAAATGCAATTCAACTCTGTTTCTACTGCTTTACATTGGGAAAGTAAAATTTTTTCTTTGGGGGAAAGCAGTTCACATCATTACACCCTCAGACAAATACCCCCCCAGCAAACGCACACACACAGCCCAATATTCACTCCACAGCCTCCATCTAAGTGATTTGTATTCTATGATCCAAACCTCTCCACTGGATTGAATAAATCACATCAAGTTGGGAGTGACTCATCGTATGTTGATGGGACGTCTAATGCCATTTGAAGGTTAGATGAGCACATGATTGTGCCTAGCAGCGCCCCTTGTGGCACACTTTCAATAATGCGATGTCATTTTAAGCCTTGATGTGAAGCTTGAAGGCTCACTTTCTCTTACGCACAATAAAGTCCACGAAAAACAATCAACAAACATGTTATGACACAAAGCTTTGGCTGACATATTATCCCGCTTCACAAAGTGAGGGCCATCCATTCCTCCTCCACTCAGCCCCTGTGCCTGTTTGTTTTGTTTTCCATGTTCCATTTCCTCTCGACACACCCATGATCCCTCTTGTCACTGCATCGTCATGCATCCTTGCCTGAAAGTCTGCCAACGTTTCCTGAGTGTAAGAGATACACAGACACAAATTATAAAATTAAAATAAACTCATAGCTCAGCTAGCCCGTTACCCAGCAACCAGTTCCTCACTCATCCAAACAGGTATGTAACATCTTGGCCTGTGCATCTGTCTGTTTCAATCCTTTGTAGCTGCATAGTTTTGGCCCTGCATTTTGTTGCTGTAACAAATACAATTTTGACTGATAATACCTTTTATTCTCATCGTAAAAAAAACTAAAAACATTAAAATTTGTGAGTTTCATAAATTGCCATTACCTTCACTTCATAATCTTATTAATCACTGTACTGGTACTTTATTCCAGCATTTGGGAACTTTTATACCTGCCTAAACAGTAACTCTACATGTTATAGCCTATTTGTTACTTAAAAATACACATGAAATAAAATCAGTTGCTTTGATAAGAAAAATTTTAGGAAAATCATTTTGGCTGTGACGTTTAATTAGCTCCAATAGGACCCAACCAAGAGAGTTGAATGATAAAGCAGCACTCTGAACAGCCCTCCGCTACATAAGAAAACATAGGTCAAACACAGCAAGTTAGCGTTAGCACTTTTAAGGAGGGATTTGACACTACAGAAAAAAAAAAAAAAAACATGACATATGACATATACTGTATGATAAATGCATGAAAAGCATGTGCATTAATTGGGCTTTAAAAAAGGAATGCTGTTAAAAATATGTTGCATTAATGTGTTTCACTTTGAAAGTCCTGATCGCAGGGTTTTTTCACTTTTCCATTGTCAAACTGTTTTAGATTTATCAACCACGACTTTGTTCAGAATCACCTGTAGTACAGATTTTTCACTTCTTACCTTCTGGGCTAATAGTGGGGCGGAGCAGCGGAACCTGATAAAATGACATGAATGAGGTAGCATATGTTTATTGATTCCCGGCCTAGTAATAAAGACGAAAACCGTAATGAGCTTACTGAAATCTTAGGACTTAGTTATAATTTCTTTGTTTTTCCAAGATAATTAATTTTATATCTTTATTTATTTAACCTTATATTTTCATCTTAACACCATAAAGCTTTTATATAATAAAAGTGCTCATAGATTTGCTTTAAAACTTGCTCTAAACCTTTTAATTAGATCTGTAGATCAGTAGATATATGTATATAAAAATAGTACCAATGTTTATGTCATAGCCTATATTTTTTATGGAATGAAGGGAGCATCTGCACAAATTTTTTTATGTTAATTTTTTTCACGTAAAAGACCTGATTAGAGGTAATGCTTTAGAACACAAAGTCAATTCCACTCCAGCTGCATCCTTCCAATTTTAATTCCTGTTAAACAAATTCAAGTAGAATATGATTTTATTGTCCAAATCCTCTCTTAAAGCACGGATGTTCTCCACATTTTAGATACTCCGCCGCCTCACCTCAGCAGATTTAAATGGTTTAATTACCTCCTCAGCATGTTATCATGTTCTGCAGATCCCTTTTAATGACCTTTTAATTTCAGTCATTTACGTTGCAGCAGGAAAACATCTAGAATGCAGGTTTTTTGCCACTCAACCAGTGGAATTAGAGCCCTTTTATTTAATAGGCTGCAGACTCAAGTATATATTCTCACTGGTCAATTTATTGGGTGAACATATTCAATCGCTAATAACACAAGATCAAATCAGATCATATGGTAGCCAATCAGTGTATTTAGTGTGCATTTACATCAGCCACATTTGGTCAATTTTAAACACACCAGAATTGTTTTCCACCAGGTTCTTCTGGACCTTTTGTAGAGGATATGCTGGTAAATATTCCTAGTCATCCAGGTCATAGTCATTCCAAAAGACTTGAAAAACAATCCACTGGACTTGGTTTCCAAGTTTGAGGACGTTTTGCTTCCAATCCAGGAAGTTTTTTCAGTTCAAAATGTTAGAATTAGCGTTCGGTTAGAAGTTTTATATAGTAGCCTCAAAAACTTGTTTTGGCTTAGAAAACATGCAAATTGAACCAGAAGAACGGGTCCGCCCCCTAGGTATCTTTGTTAGCCTGCAACACCCAATACTGGGCTATGCCTCTGAAAACGGAGTCGTTAGGAGCAATTGTTGGCTTGACTACCCAGACTAGATGTTTTGTCCCATGCATTGGTGGTTTTGTGGAGGACTAAATAAATAAAGACCTTGAATTCTAGTCCACACTAAGAAACCAGTCAGCTTCCAAACAGATTGGTCTGTTTAGCTTTAGGTATGAATACAAACCGTCCTTTGTCCAACGCAAATGCACAACACATATGTTTGTAATAACAGCATAAATGTCCAAAACAGGAGTACAGTAGCAGGTCTCCCATAAGGGTTTTTGGCAGAGTAATCCTGACCATTTCCGGGTATGTTCTGCCATGATCATTTCTGACCAACAGGAGCCCCAATTGCTTAATCTGTGGCTTTGTTTGAGATATAGTCCATCTGTAAAAGTATAATTTGACCATAAACCAGACTAAGTGAAAAAAAATAAAGTCCATTTGTGGTTTGGCCCAAGCAAGCGAACCAAAGCATTTTTCTGGTGTGAATACACCCTTAAACTACTGCCAAAATAATAGCAGAAGTTTAAATGGACTATCAGAACTTATGTAGACTGAGGTGACAATAAATTTAGGTTGGTGCCAGACAAAGTATATTTGAAACAAACGGTGAACCATCCCACATCAGGTGTCCCTCTGTTTAACAGATAATCTTTAGAAAAAGAGAAAAATCCAATGTACGTCTGTCTTGATTTCAAAGTGGAATTATATGACAGTGCAAGATTATATAAAAAGAAACAATACTGTCACAAGTAAGCTCTTGTTATAGCCTTGGTACCATCTCCGAACATATAACACTGTACATTTAAGCAGATGGGCTGCAGTAACAGAATAACTAAGCTATTGTTACAATTTACAAAATCAATTAATTAGACACTAACAGATTGAAGAAAGATGCCTGGCCCATTAAGTCTTGATTGTAGCTGAAACATTTAGATAGTACAGTGACCGTTTATTGTAAACAAGATAAGAGTAAAGATTTATCCTATTGTGCTTTTTGTCAAAGCTTCAGACCGATGTTGGGTGTAAAAGTGTTGGGTATATATTTTTTCCCCTCATTGGGTCTCAATAGCGTAAGGATCATTTAAACTCACAGCCTGCTTGAGTATTGCAGCAATTTCAATTACTGATTGTTACTTTCAAAAGGCTTATGCCCTGCCTTACAAAGCTCAGATCATCTCAAACTTGTTTGTTAGAAATGATGATGAGTATACAATTTTCAAGGAGCTTCCAAATTCAGCAGATCTCAGTCTTATGAACAACCTTTAATATCTGGTAGAGTGGGAGATTTGCATTATTTATGTTTATGTATCTTTTTCATGATGAATTATGGAAGTTCTGAGAGGAAAGCGTTTCAGTCTGTAGGTGCACCTTAACTAACGTGCCAGTTAATGTACAAGGTAAGGTAAGGCAAGTTTATTTGTCGAGCTCATTTCAGTAACAGGACAATTTAAAGTGTTGTACATGAAAGAAAAGAGACCTTATTGGAAAAGTACAATGCAGTGGCATAAAGGTAATCAATAATAAATGAACATGGATAATTAAGAAGAAGAAATCAATAATTAAAACTGTTTGTGGTCATACTTATTTGATTATGCATATTATAAATAATTATAATTGCATATTGTAATCAATAATTCATAACTCTGTTCAAAATCAATTCATTTCAAAAAATGTTTTTCCTGCGACTAGGAAGTAGCTGAAAGCAGTGTTTTTATTCTTCCTGCGATTTAGACCAAGTTGAATGCAATGTCCCCTGAAGCCTGCTGCTGCAGAGACAGAGAGGAGCTTTGTCCATTCTTTTGTTTATTTTACAAAGTGAACGATTTATCACTCAGGCTGGATTCACTCTTCTTTCAGTAGCATCTGAATGAACAGAGACGGATTTATTTGGTTGGTGATTAATAACATTGCTGATAGCCATAGCTTAAATGACTAAATTGGTGAAAGACAACAGAATTCTTAACAATCGGATTCAGGAGTCCAACCCTAACCTAACCCTAACCCTTTAGATAAGAGGCTAAAAACCCTGGTCAGTAAGCAAATTACAGTGATAGTCCTTCAACTGATAATAATCAGTTTTACCCTTGATTCTGAATAACCTATTAATTAACTATCAATTCCACTTCTAGTTATTTAATATAATCTTAATCTTCTGGTAAACTCTTACAACATGGGCTAAAATATAATCAAATAGTTCCTTTGTACAAGCAAATATTTGGACCAATAATACTACTAAATAATACTAAAACTACCAAAAGAGGGAATACTACATGACATTGTAACATTGAGGGATCTAGCTAGTATCAGTCTTTAGGCAAATAAATTAGTTAATTAAGCCTTGCTTTATTAAATGTTGAATAATTGTATATAAAAGCAATGGAAAATATGAAGTTGAAAGCATGGAAATAAATGGCTGCACCAACTAGTCTTATCATAAGGGTTCAATCATGCTATTAAACATTCGAAATTCCTGCTGGAGCAAATAAAAGCAAATGAACCTATTTCTAATTAAGCTTGTTCAGACCCAAATAATGTAACGAATAAATGAAGAATGGGGAAACAGCACCAAGCTCGGTCCAGGAGGGGAAAAGCAGGCTGCTGTGGTTGTAATGGCTCTCAGACAGAGTGTTGCAGCAGCACTCCTAGGCTTTGACCTATTGGTGTCACGTTTTGGTTGTAGTTTGGAGGACCCAAATGCAGAGGCAGAGAGGCTGAGGTGAATACTTGTAGTTTTAATTAAGAAAATGGTTAACAAAGGCAGTCCAAAAAATCCAACTAAAAATGTAACAGACCAGAACCATGGAGACATCAAGGGAAAACACGTACAAGGAGCCAGGGAGAGACGAGGTGAGACGACGACAGGACCAGCAACAACAGAGGAACCAACAAAGAGTGAGAGCAGAGGGAGAGCATATATAGCTGACAGAGACAAAGGCAGGGCTAACGAGCTGATAAGGAGCACGTGTGAGAGGAGACAACGAGGGAGCCAAGGGGAAAAGAACACACACACACGAGGGCTACAGAGGACAACAGAAAAACATGAGAACATAAATCTAGAAATTACAACAAAACTGGAATTAAACCAATAAAAGTAGAAAACAAGGAGCAAAGTAAAGTACAACAGAACCAAGACCATGACAATTGGTTCACACCAATAAGAAAGCAAGCAGCGGCAGGGTGCTTGGGGAGAAGAACGGCAAGCCTGGTCCAGGTCAGGGGTAGCAGGCTACTGGGGGAGGCCGTTGGAGTGCTCCTCAATCCAGGACGGGGATAAGCAGACGACTGCGCCTCTCAGCTTGGATTGCAGCAAATGGGTCAAGGCAGGCTGTTATGATTCTCTTCTCACCCATGGCTTTCGGCGGGGTGATGCAGACGGTGCTTCTGGCACGCTCGATCTGCACAGAGGGGTGATGCTAGCCGCAGGGGCTAACACTTGTGGCTTCAGCATTGTGAGCAGGTGGTCCAGTCATCTTTTTTGACTTAAGCAAGACTTCACTGTAGAACTTTGTTAATGCACTCCAGCTTTTTTACTATTGTTGAAGATGCAGCGGTAGCAGCATACTGGATCAACTGCAACATTTAATGTTTTTCAAGATCCTGCCGAGACAATATTGCTTTAATCCTGGAGTTGTTCTTTAGGTGATAGAAGGCTTTGTTACTATCTTTATGCCCCGTATTATCTGAAGCTGTGTCCAAAATTTTAAACACTCTTATTATTACTTAGGTTTTGGCTAAAATTAAATATTGTCTCTAGAATCAAGTCTCTATAATGTTATTCCAACTTGTATAAATGTTTAATAACATGGATTTTATTTGTGTGGAGGTGCTTTGCCTTTTTCTTTTGACCAGGATAAATCTACAAACCATGCTCTGCAGTAGTAATTTTTCATCTCAACTTTGTTAAATTAAAAGATTTTTCGAAATCAAACTTTTGTGAAAGACCACATTAAACCCTAGTTTTCCCAACTTTATTTTTTAATTACCATTTGTGCAAAAATCACATCATGATATAGGTAATGAGATAAACAACAACCCCTTAGTGCCCTTTGACATTTCTACTCTGCTTTTTTCCCAACAACTCTCCTAACTTTTACTGTATAAACCTTCATCTTCAATCTTTTACATCTCTTTATTTTTTTGCCTGAGGGTGCTTTAGATTTTATAGAAATAACACAGGCTGATGCACAGTTCAGTTTTATTGTTTATTTGCTGCACATTTATTGCTTGAAAAGAACAATATTGTAGCCCAGATATTACTGAATATGGATGGGTAGACCACTTCAGATAAATAAAAGACACAACACCTGAATTTTACTGTTACCTAAATGCAGCGGGGCACATAAGATTTAGGTTGCCAAAAAAAGTCTTGTCACTCAAACTGCTTCCAAAGGCAACCACTGTGACTGTGAAAATGATTGGGATTTAATTAATTCCCCTCCATGGCTTATGTAAAGTTAATTTTTCCCTGTTTAGACGCAGAGTTTGAGAATCAATCAACTGAGTAATAGAAAAGGTAATAGGCCGGGCGGATGGTAACAACAAAGCTGCATAGACAAAATATAAACTAATGCTATCATTATGTCTCAACAAGCATGTTTCACCTATTTTTTTCTTTACTTTTCTTTTCTAATGCAAAGACAACATGTCAACTTTGTTTAGGTCTGCACTGAATTTGCTTCTGCCTCTGAGAGTTTCAAAAATAAACACATGCTCGTTCCCAGTCAGGTAAACAAATAAACCTGCTGCTGTAATTCACTCACCCAAAAAAAAGCTCAGACTCCTTCACAGATGCCTATATTTGATTTTGTGGTTTCAAACCAAAATTATAATCTTATTTTCTTTAGTTTTTGTTTTGTCAATCTTTAAATATGTACTAAAATTATTTAGTTTATTTATATGGACCAAATTCACAACATTAGTTTTTTCTTTTTACTCTGCCACTATCCCTCGTAACAAGCATGCACGTAGCGACAGTGGGAAGAACTTCTCTTTAATTGTAAGAAACGCTTAGTAGAACCAGATTCATGGTGAACGACTGCCATGACAGTCTGGGGTTTGAAGAAAACAAGTAAATGGCAAGAGCTACTCGGTTAGTGGTTTCGTCTAGGAAAAAGGCAATTAAGTAGCCTGTAGGATAAAAAAGAGCACACACAGTTAAGACATCAGGCCAGGTGTAGATTTTATGATAAAAATAAAATAAATTATTCAGGATTCAATTTTGAATTCAATTTATTTTAATTCACAACATGTAAACTAAAGGCACCTTACATAGACATTATGGTCAGATTGTTCTTGTTTATTTCATCACTGTTGAGTTGCCCAGATATACAGGTGCTGGTCATAAAATTAGAATATCATGAAAAAGTAGATTGATTTCAGTAATTCCATTTAAAAAGTGAAACTTGTATATTATATTCATACATTACATACAAACTCATATATTTCAGATGTTTATTTTGTTTAATTTTGATGATTACAAATGACAACAAATGAAAATCTCAAATTCATCATATCAGAAAATTAGAATATTGTGAAAAGGTTCAAAATTGATGGCCCCTGGTGCCACACTCTAATCAGCTAATTAACTCAAACCACCTGCAAAAGCCTTTAAATGGTCTTTCAGTCTAGTTCTATAGGCTACACAATCATGGGGAAGACTGCTGACTTGACAGTTGTCCAAAAGACGACCATCGACACCTTGCACAAGGAGGGCAAGACACAAAAGGTCATCGCTAAAGAGGCTGGCTGTTCACAGAGCTCAGTGTCCAAGCACATTAATAGAGAGGCGAAGGGAAGGAAAAGATGTGGTCGAAAAAAGTGTACAAGCAAGAGAGATAACCACACCCTGGAGAGGATTGTGAAACAAAACCCATTCAAAAATGTGGGGGAGATTCACAAAGAGTGGACTGCAGCTGGAGTGAGTGCTTCAAGAACCACCACACACAGACGTATGAAAGACATGGGTTTCTGCTGTCGCATTCCTTGTGTCAAGCCACTCTTGAACCACAGACAGCGTCAGAAGCGTCTTGCCTGGGCTAAAGAGAAACAGGACTGGACTGCTGGTGAGTGGTCCAAAGTCATGTTCTCTGATGAAAGTAAATTTTGCATTTCCTTTGGAAATCAAGGTCCCAGAGTCTGGAGGAAAAGAAGAGAGGCACTTCATCCACGTTGCTTGAAGTCCAGTGTAAAGTTTCCACAGTCAGTGATGGTTTGGGGTGCCATGTCATCTGCTGGTGTTGGTCCATTGTGTTTTCTGAGGTCCAGGGTCAACGCAGCCACATACCAGGAAGTTTTAGAGCACTTCATGCTTCCTGCAGCTGACCAACTTTTTGGAGATGCAGATTTCATTTTCCAACAGGACTTGGCACCTGCACACAGTGCCAAAGCTACCAGTACCTGGTTGAAGGACCATGGTATCCCTGTTCTTAATTGGCCAGCAAACTCTCCTGACCTTAACCCCATAGAAAATCTATGGGGTATTGTGAAGAAGAAGATGCAATACACCAGACCCAACAATTCAGAAGAGCTAAAAGCCACTATTAGAGCAACCTGGGCTATCATAACACCTGAGCAGTGCCACAGACTGATCGACTCCATGCCACGCCGCATTGCTGCAGTAATACAGGCCAAAGGAGGCCCAACTAAATACTGAGTGCTGTACATGCTCATACTTTTCATGTTCATACTTTTCAGTTGGCCAACATTTCTATAAATCCTTTGTTTTTATTGGTCTTCAGTAATATTCTTATTTTCTGATATGATGAATTTGAGATTTTCATTTGTTGTCATTTGTAATCATCAAAATTAAACAAAATAAACATCTGAAATATATGAGTTTGTATGTAATGTATGAATATAATATACAAGTTTCACTTTTTAAATGGAATTACTGAAATCAATCTACTTTTTCATGATATTCTAATTTTATGACCAGCACCTGTAAGTCTATAATGCACCACTTTATCATAAATTATTGACAGGACAAATATAGTTTTAAATTGTTTATTTTATAAAGATAAATTCCTCATGAAAAGAACTAACCGAAACAGGATTAAATATGTTATCAAAGGAAACCAACTAAGAAGAAAAGGGAAGCTTCTTACAGCTCAGCATGTGCAATATCAAAGGACGACTTCTTTTATCACATCAAGTCATATTTTACAATGGTATGAAAACAAAATCAGATTTGATTTACAAACAATAAAATAGTCAGAATGAGGTTCTCCTGGTCTCCTTTCATTACCAAGATTAAGACAGATTTTATTTTAATTTTTTCGTAACAAAATGAACTATGAAAAAGATAATTAATTCAGTGTAGTGTCACACATATATGACTCAGAATGAGTGTGATGATTGTTTATTGTTGTTATTTATTAACTACTCTGTGTTAGCCTTGTCATGGTTATTTCTCCCTCTTAGCTCACTGTTTAGATGACTCAGCATTGACAATTGTGTTGCTGCATGGCTTTGTCCAAATCCCAGCGCTTGAGTCAGCTTACTATTAGGCCAGCTTGAAAAAGTTGAATTAGCTTTCTGGCTTCATATGACACCTCTTTTCTGTGCTGATAACTTTCTATCCATCTTCATCCCAACCTGATACCCCTTCGGCCTTTATTTTACTTATCCTTTTTTTTCTCTACAATGTATGAAATGTGATTCTGAGGACATGGTTTTCTTGGGCAGAATTTCAGCAACACACCATATTATAGAAAACTACTTACAGTAAACTAATACAAATTTATAACCACATATAGCTCAGAGAGTTGGGCCTGCATTGAGGCACAGTCATTAACACTGGTGCCTTGCAGCACTGCAGTTTTTGTTACATTTTAGTTGAAGCCTTACTGGGAGGAGATAATAAATGCATATCTAACAATCTACAAATCAATGTCTAACTTTTAGCGTCCAAAAACATGCATGTTAGGTTAATAGGTCACCATTAATGAATTGCCTTTAAGCTTTACTGCGATGGGGGATGAAAATGAAGTTCTGAAACTTGTAATGAATGTTCTGAGTGTCATTTTTGTTGGAGTTGCCTCTTGCTCTCAAAATGTATCTGAGTTTCTCAAATATAAAATTATGTTAGGGGATTACTTAAAAAAAATTTGCTTCTCTGGTAGCCAAATCATGACTATTTTTGAAATGTGCAACTTCATTCCTTTTAAAGATTGGGAAAAGTGCAGGGGGCTTTCAAGGAAAACCACACAGTTCTCTGTTATTCTCTTCAAAGGACTTCAAAAGGAAACAGCAATTTAATGGGTTTTTTTTATTTTGAAAAAAATATTTTAACCAAAGTGTAACTCAAGCTATATTTCTGTTTTCATTAAGGGAATACCCTTTTAAAGATGGAATTGGCACAACTAATGCATTTTAAAGCAAGTTAGTTACAGTTCAATCTTAATATAGATTTCAAGGTATTAGACTTTTCAATGTTTAAGCAAAAAAAATTAGAGAACAATATTTATTTACCTCTTACACAAATGTAACTTGTTCTTTAACATTTGGATGGTTGGATGAGCAATATATATTTATCGGCAGCATGTCAATGTTACATTATACAGAAAGCCTTTTGTGCAGAAATTCTACATTGATCAGATGGCAATAGTATTATAAAAGCGTACAACTGATTGAAATCAAAAGAATTGAGCCACATCCTCATCTTTCAGAAAAGAACTACCTGCACATCCCTCCCCCCAACATTATACAAATCCCTTACCTCTTTCCCCTGGCTCTCCATGTGCATTTACTGTAAGATCACTGAGTGCAATCTTAGACTGAGACGTAAAGATGTTTTTTCAGCGTCAGAAGACCAAGAAAATTCCAGGATCTGACGAAATATCCTCCTTACGCCGAAGAACCTGCACTTGCCAATTTGACCTTATCTTCACTCAGATCTTTAGTAAGACTGCATTGCTTTGGGAAGCGAAGGTCCTAAATTCTGGAGGAATTTGCAGACCATTCATGTTTTTGGAGGTCCAGTGCAAATTTTTACAGTTAATGGTGATTTTGGGTGCCACGTACTTAAAGGTTGTTCAGAGATCCTAGTGACACTGTACTTACTTTGACGTGCTTTGAAGTACTGATGGAAATGGAAATAAAGAAATCAACAGACAAAATTTCACAAAAATGTTTTATGCTCACCTGAGGTGGTTTTTGACTTTTTTGAAAAGAGTATATGGGATAACGGGAAAATTAAAACATATCTATTGAATAAGTTCTGAAGTAGGGAAAATTAAACTTATAAATAAAGCTTCATCAGTTGTCCTGCCCCCGACAGCCCTGGTCCCCACACACGTCCAGCCTCAACCCAAAGATTAAGGGCTCCTGTAAAAGCATGTGCAGAGTGATTCATATAAAGCTTTTATTAAATGCACTGAGATCTGCGGCTCAGCAGCTAGGAGTAGTTAGCTGGAATCTCTGTAGAGGGACAAATATAGATTAGTGACCACGTTACTCTGATGTGGGATGGTAGCGAGCATGTGAATCACTAACCTGGTTATAAAGTTCAGTTCGAGCCATGAGGAATGAGTGGAATCAGGCCGAATGATTTTCCATAGCATGCGGTGGATGCCGCCCAGAGTTCCAGGAGTCAAAGCCAAAGGTGCTGCAGAGCCACCCAATGAGAAGAAGCCAGAGACAAGAAAGAGCAGGAGTTTTTGGAAGGAGAAGCCAGAGCCGGTGTTGATGAGTATGCAGAAGTCAAGGCCAGAAGATCAGCGATCAGATGAGGTACCATAGGGAAATCCAAGCCGGGCCGGGAGATGATCCAAGGCCGTCAGCAGGCAGAATTGAAGGGAAGTCCAAAGACAGGTCAGGCAAAAAGATCAAAACAGGGGCAGGTAGGCTCAGGAACAGGGGCAGAAAATAGTCAGGATCAGGCAATCAGAATAAACACACTGGGTACCCTCGAGAACTCTCACCTACAGCTCAAATAATCTGGCACTGATGGCTGGCAACAAGCAGTTTAAATAAGAACTGGAACAGGTGGATCTGATGAATGATAATGAAAACTGGGCGGAGCTAGGCAGGTGGAAGAACTAAAATAATAGTCCGGGTCATCAGTGTCAAGATCATGACAAATATGTCTATAAATAATTTTTTAGTATTGAAATAGATGACAGCGATAATGTATTTTTAACATATTCTTTTTTTAAATGAACCTGTATGTACAGAAAATGTTGATATATATTTTTAAATGTAATAAGAAAATCAAGAATTTATAGGTAGATCTTACTATAGAAACAAAACAACTCAAATTACACATTGAAATTTTTTTTTCCATGACTGCATTAAGAGATTACAGAGGGTTGCTATGTTCTGAGGCAATAAAAAGGAATACTTTGCTGTTTGTTTAAGCAGAAAACTAACAAGTAGAAGAAAAAAGAAAATGTTTTTAAAGCACAGCATGATAGAAGCAGGAGGAATCTCCCTTTCCGAAACAAAAGACCACTGTGACCAGTGATGGGACTAACGGCGTTGAAACTAACGGCGTTACTAACGCTGTTACCTTGTTTTAGTAACGAGTAATCTAACTAAATACTTTGACTGTAACCAGGGGCGGATCCAGATCATTTTCATGTGGGGTGGCACAGGTGGGACAACGATGAAATCAGGGGGGCCACCTAAAAGTGCCAACAGAATTGAAGGCTGCCACCAACCACTCTCTCCTCACAGTTAGAAAACGAAGTGTAAACAATTACATTTCATATTTAAAGCGTTTTTATGTTTTCATTGGCTACATTAACGTTTTCATATTAATGGCCTTTTTATTTTGCAATTTCAACATTAAAATTTTAAAGTCCCCATGTTTTCATCAACATTCAGCTAGTATGTGCTATTAGAAAACTCAGCAAACATGAGCCAGGCCAGATTAAGCAGATGCAATTTATTGTGCATGAACAACCCTCATCACTATTATTTTTCACTTCTTGCAATATTCTTCACTTTTTTACATAAGGATAAAAAAAAGGATAACCAATACTCAGTCTTAAGTATATTAAGCTAAATTGATACATTGTCGCAGTAGAAAGTACTCATCAGTACAACTGTATTTTCCGATTTCTGTGTCGACCACTGAACAACCTAATAAATTCATCCATATCCAAGGCCTTGGCTCTCGGGGACTCCACACTTAGCACCCCAAGGTCACTTAGTCTTTCATTGTTCATGGTGGTGCGTAAGTGATTTTTAATCAGTTTCAATGCAGAAAAGCTGCGTTCACAAGAAGCTGTGCTTACAGGTAGAGCCATGGCAATTTTGCACAGTCTGAACAGTTCATAGAATACATCCCTGAATGGCTCCAAGAATACTGTGAACTCAAGCAAACTACTTAAATTTTTCATTCCAGCTGCCCTCTTCCTCTCCAAGATCCGCTTGGCTTGATGTAGCTCGTGCTTAAGATCATCCAGGTTTGTTTTGTAAATGGTTCCCAACAAAAACAGAGGAGTCTCTTCCAAAAAGTTGTTGCTTTTAGGATTGAGTGCTTGAATTCCTTTCATGATATCACAATTGGTTTTAGAAAAACGTCTCTCTAGCTCAGCCTTCACATTGTCCAAGATGGGATAGAAAACAGTGGTACAAAAATGTTCTTCATCACGGTTTCGCTGACCAGTTGTGGATGTGACAACAGATCCATGAAGAGCAGAGCTAGTCTTTGGCTGCCTTTTGGAAACCTTGTCTGTACTAATGTTGCACTGATGAGCAATGTCCAGAACTTGTGTCCACAGTTCCCTAAAAAATGCTTAATCTCTGTAGTGCACAAATGTTTCTCGTAGTGCCTCAATCAGGTCAACTTCCCTGGCTAAGTCCAACGTCGAGGATTGCAGCATATCAGACAAAAACTTTGTGTCTCCCAGTATCCTTCTAAAAGTAGCCAAAAGGGCAATAAAGTTTAGATCTATCTGTCCAAGAAGTCCACGTGCTTCCACACATCTGTCTCCGTTGTTCTCCTCTTCAATGTCATGGAGGACACGAAGAACAGCTGGCAGCCGATCCATAAGGTTTCGACAGGCATAAAACCTGCAAGCCCACCGAACATCGCTTAGTTTGGGCAATTCTCGAGGCTTATCCTGAAACATTGCACGCTGTATGTCATGCCACTTTTGATGTACATACGATCCAGATAGAAATGTATAGAGGCGCTGCAACAAAGAAAAAAAGCATGACGCCTCTGGAACTGCTTTCACTGTGTCCACAATTACCAAATTAAGGCAATGTGCATTGCAGTGCACATAAAACGCGTGCCTAGCCAGCGACTGTATCCTTGCAGACACACCATTGTGTCTACCGCTCATCACTGAGGCCCCATCATAACCTTGCCCAACCAACTGCTCTCTGTATTCCAATCCATATTTTTGGAGGCTATTGACAATTTTTTCTGTTAGCCCTGCAGCATCAAGCTTATCAGCATGTTCAAAATGCATAAAACTTTCATGTACTGTTCCTTTGTAATAATACCTGACAACTAAGGAAATTTGTTCTTGTTTTTGTAAGTCTTTTGTCTCATCAGCTAGGATGCTGAAAGCCCCACTTTGCTTTACCTCTTCAATAATCTCCTTCCTGACCATCTCAGCTAGCACCTCCAAAATCTAATTTTGAATCATGTGACTTGTATATTTGGCATTGCTATGTTCCATTTTTCGCTTTACTAAAGGGTCATGCTTTGCAATCAGTTCCATAATGGCCAAGAAGTTACCTTTGTTGCTAGAGTTTTCTGACTCACAGTGGCCCCGCTGCGCAATGTTTTGTGTTGCCGTACACAGTAGGACATCAGCAATGGTCTTGATATACTTTCTATTTTCTTCCACCTTTTTTTGGTATTGTTTATCCATTGCTTGGAGCAAAGACGTATTGTTTTCAACACCCCTCTTATACTCTGTCCATGCCACCATGGCATTTACATGGTGCTCTGCCTTGGCATGCATCTGGAATCCTCCATCTTTATACATTGCCTTTTTCCAGTTTGAAAAACCAGTACCTGAGGAGAATGTTGTCTCAGGAGCAGTGGGTAGCGAAAAATGCCGGCACACAAAACAATGTGCAGTATCCTGGCATTGAGAGTACTCAAGACAAGTGTACTCTTTGTACCAGCACGCATTGAAGGCTCTCGTCCTACCCTTTCCGTGCTGAGTGCGAGGGAATGCATTCAAGATCGGTTGTGCAGGGCCAGCAGCTCTGGTTTGAGAAATATCTGGAAATAAAAAGTTTAAAAATCAGTCTCACTCACAAATCTGTGGATGAAAATTGTAATAATTACTTAAAATACTTTACAGTTAACACTGCACATTTTGAAATAACCTATGGTATTTAAGATTTAACCAAAACGTCCATAAAAACATCTGCATTCCAATAGATAAGCAATACGAAAGGACAAGTCACACATTTTTACATGGTGGGTAAATGACATATAGAGTTTAACTATCCACCTTGGGGACCTTTAGGTGCAGCAAATGTAGAAAATGGCTGAACCGAAAGGTTTCTGTTGCAGCTGCTGCTGTCATCCGATTCGAAATAATCGTCATTATTATCCGTGTCTGTGGTCTCCTCCCTAGGTGCATCTAAAAATATTGATTGGCATAGATAACAAATTGTATTCAAATATAAATTACTTTTTTACAATATGTTATAAAGTACATAGGTTTAACAAAGCCAAACAATTAAAAACTGCACAGTACACAATGCCATCAATTTAATTTATTTAATAAAAGATAAAAGTAAATTTTATTTATTTAGCTCAATATAAATCCCAATTTGCCCAAGAGAGCTTCACAATCTGTACAGCATACATCAGCATCGGTCCTTAGATCCTGGATTTAAGTGAGGGTCTGTGTTTTCACCTGGTCTGTGGGTGCTGGTCTGGCTCTGGAAGTATTGTTCAACATGGGATGGTCCCTGGCTGCTTTCAGGCTGACCGTCACCTTGACCTTTACTGTTGCCCTCAAAGCTATCATCTTGACCTTTACTGTCCCTGTTCTGAGCCTGTTTCTTCTTAATGAAGAAATCTTTAATGTCTCCTTTTCTCCGTTTCATTGTTAACTCTACCTTTAAAAACATTTATTACAAAACACAGAATACACATAAAAACATTAATTTATGGTTATTGTAACTGGGTTAAAATGATACTTTCCTTGACTATTAAGGTTTAATTAGCATCAAGATAGCATAATCCACATGGATTTAATGTAACAAAGTCAATAATAATATTTTTTTAATAAATAAAATATAAGTAACACTTAAGGACAAAGCTGTAGATAAGTTTCAAAAAATGTTTCACAATAAAAGCTTTATTCAGAAATTATAGGTTTCCTACACACACTTTAACCTGAAATGCTACAGAGAGCTTTTAATTTGAAATGATACAGGAAATGTTGAGTTCCTGCAGCTTAATGCAAAAACTTTAACAAACAGAACAAAGTTTACCGAAATATGACCAATTATACTATCGAACAGTGGGATGATACAACAAGTGTATTTCAAATAAAGTCATGTTAACTTCTGTACTAGTTAAGGAAAATATGCGGAAATACGGTATAACATTTTAGCAAGCTAGCGCTAGCGCTAGCGTTAGCGCTAGCGCTAGCTTGCTGGACAGATATCATTAACATTAGCGCTGGTTAACTCTATATCACAAAGCAGACTACTTGTAGCTTATATAAATTCAGCACACACACAAACGAAGCCCTTATACAATTGTAACAGTAAAGAGCCTTCATTTGTAACAAAGTAATCATTGTCTTGTCATACTTATTACATGCAATTATCAAGAAATGTAAATATGTTACCTCTCTTCCAGGACTGTACTTTTAACGGCACTTTTCAAAAGCTTTTGTCGCATTTGAAAGGCAGAATAATAGACATCCATGAAAGCCAATGACAATTGGGGTGGCACACGGGGTGGCCAATCAGATCACAAGGGGGGCGGGTGCCCCCCTTTGCCACCACGGTGGCTCCGCCTCTGACTGTAACTATAACGCAGTTACCATTGCAGGCACCCCGTTACTGCGCGTTACTCAGGTCGCACAATGAACCTTTTTTCATGATAGGACTCGTGCAGCTGCGTGAAGCTGACACCCCACCCACGTCAAAAAACTCTGCAAATAGACTGAATGGTTAGTGCAACGTTAGTGCAGATTTGTGCAGAAAAAAATATTGTTTGTTCTACTTTTGTTTAAGAGATATTAAAGATTATTTTTTTAGGTCATCCAGAGGTGCGCGCCTTGTCATGAGAGAGGGGAGGATGAGATTCCGTCTGTCAGTTGAATAGGTGGGTGTTTCTGCTGGTGGGTGTTGACGTACAGCACAGACAGAGAGATGGAGAGTGAGGATGACTCCAGCAGCAAAACAGCGTTTTCCACATGGAAATACCGGTGTTACGTCGAGCTGCGTTTCCCCATCACATAACGGTTTCCTCTGCATCTCCACATAGCGCAGGCGGCAAGAGTCACCGCGCAAGCGACAGGAAACGCGCATGCTCGCTAAAGGCGCGCAACAGTCGCTCTGTGCTCGCGCCACAGGAGAACTATGGAGAGCGTGAACGATCAAATGAACCTGACAACAGCCAGAAATGATAGCCTATATGGAGAAAGGGAGAAATCTGGATGGATGGATGGATGGATGGATGGATGGATGGATGGATGGATGGATGGATGGATGGATGGATGGATGGATGGATGGATGGATGGATGGATACTCTGCCTTCTCAACCTACTGTATTTTTTATTTTAAACATTATTTGATGGCCTTTGTGGCAGGGATGGAGATCCATATTTTATGTCACACACAGAGTATACATCTAGATAGATAGATAGATAGATAGATAGATAGATAGATAGATAGATAGATAGATAGATAGATAGATAGATAGATAGATAGATAGATAGATAGATAGATAGATAGATAGATAGATAGATAGATAGATAGATAGATAGATAGATAGATAGATGTTGCAGTATCTATAACCCAAACACACAGGATTTCAGAATTAGACATCCCCAGTTATTAATTTCATATACTCACCGGACCTGAATGTCCTGTTATAAAACTTCACATCGCGTTCCCCCTGATGTCATTTACGTTGAGTTGCAATAAATGCTAAACTGTCTGCAGGTTCTTGCCTTTGTCGTCCGCTCTATTCAGCTGGCTTTGGAAACACACGGCGAGAAGGTGGGGGCCGGGTGGTGAGGGTTACGGGGGCGAGAAACGCAAAAGTAACGCAATAGTTACTTTTACTAGTAACTAGTTACTTTTATTGTGGAGTAACTCAGTTAGTAACTCAGTTACTTTTTGGGAGAAGTAACTAGTAACTATAACTAATTACTTTTTCAAAGTAACGTGCCCAACACTGACTGTGACTTTGTGTCGCTATCAATTAACCAACTACTGAGCTAAGCTAGCAAAGCACAAATAACCTTAAAAAACAGGCTCAAAATAAATATAGTCTGACTTAGTTTGAGTTTTAGAGCAATAAATGTGGTCAGATGCTTTCTGTTTGCATCTCTCAACTTAAAACATTGTGCCATTTCTAAATGTATTTAGAAAATGGCACAACTGCATAAAAATCTTAGACAAAGTTCAAATTAGACAACTTTTCAGTAAAAGCTATTTTTTATTTCCCTAAAGATGCTGTAATAGCTTATAGGCCTATGAGAATTTCAGAATAAGTTTAGATTAAAGACTAGCATTTGGAACCAAGGCGTCTCTTTAAGTTTCGAAAAGACAATTTTATACATATTCAATATGCTGTAGAGAAGAGAACCCAAGGAATGTTCACCACTCAGATTGCATTAGACAGATTGTGAGATAAATTGATTAATAAAATGCATGCAATTTAACAATGACCAATGTCGGTGCAAGTATTATGCCAATTTTCTTATCTAATTTACAAAAAAGGCTAAAGGATGACTCTTTACATAGTTTTGCCGAGAAATTCAAAGAAAAACAAAAATAAAGCATGATGAGATTAAATACTCTTTAGATGAGTTCAGATGGAGTTCATCCTCATTGTTTGCTGTTCTTTTTATTTTTAATCATGTATTTCTCTCTGCATATGCTTGTGTAGTTTATTTTCCAGAAAGCCTTTTTTACATGTAGACACAACAGTGCAATTAGTTAAAATGAAATCTCCATAAGTAATTAGAGGGTTATTTATATTTGTATCTCTTTCTTCTTAAAGGTTTTTTCACTCTTTCTCCTTTGAAAATGTTAATGAGTTGCTTATTGCAAAGGAGTTTTGATGGTGACTGCAGTATTCTGGGGTTTTGGGCCTCTGCCAGTCTAAGAAAAATTCCCATAAAGTTAATACAGCAGGTCAGACATAATTCGATAAGTAATAGCCTAAGCTCCTAATTTGTTTCCAAAATTCTAATGTATGAAGCTATTAAAAGTATTAAGACAAAGCTGGTTTGCCAGCTTTTACAGTCCCTGCTAATATATACTGTATGTTAAGTTAATTTCATGCTCGCCTCACAGTGAATTTAACTGTCTGACCTGCTAGAAATTATGTAACTGGCAATTTATCTCACTGTGCAAGAGAAACGACTTGTGTTCACTCCACGCACCCGTCATACTGTGAAGGATCCAGACAGAAACCGCTGCAACTGGGGAGAAATTGATGGAGCTTCAATCTCAGTTTTCATGTCCAGTTATGTAGAGCGGTGTGAGGAATTCCATCAAGTAAAAAAAAAAAAGACCTTCAATAAATCATTTATTCAATTTTTCAATTACATCCAGGTTCATAACAAGCCTGACATTTGGTAATACTCCTTCTCTCCTCCTTCCCACCCGTCCCACTCTCCCTGAGAACATCATAATTAAGAGGCTGCAGGAGGCTTTAGAGGTCAATCTGAATTTACGTGGCAATTGATACAAGTATGAAATGACTTATTGCCCACAACACTGCATGAACAGTTCAGCTATTAGAGGATAATCAGCCTTCCGCTAGAAATGGATTTTGTCACTGCACAAGGGTAGGTTTTTAGGCTGAAAGGTTATTCCAAGTTATAACCCTCTATCTCTGGGAAGCTAAAGGGATGTCTTTAATCCGTATTTTATCATTAGGAAAATCTATATGTAATTTACTTAAATGTTACTTGTCACCACCTACATAAGTCAGCCCCTCCTTTACAGTGCTTCCAAACTAGATAAGGAATAGATGTTTTTTTTTTCTCGTCCAGAGTGTCAGAGATGGTAATCACCAGTGATGGCTCTGTTTCTGTCTCTGTCTCATTTTACAGTGCATAAAATAGAGTTTAGGGTCGAAGTATGCAGCAATGGAGATATATGTTTATTCTCCTTTGAAGCACTTGAATTCCAATTTCCTTTACACAACATGTGTGAAATATCATAATAACAAACAGGTTAATAACTGGAAGAGGTCAGCAAAGGATTTGTTTTGCTTTTTCTTTTCATAAAAGCTTACTGAATAGCGGAATCAAAAGCTAAAATCTAGACATGGATGGATGGATGGACCTGTCTGTCTTTTCGACATGTGTTGTTGAAGCTCAGCTTTAATGCAATGGTCAGGGGTTCTTTCCTTCTCAAAAGCGGGGAGTTCAATCAAGTGTAGCTAAAAACCAATTTAAAAAGATTTTTCAAAATTGATACTCTAACCTTTTATATTGTTTCAGTATCATTTGGGAGATGCCTGATGTTTTCTTCCTAGCAAAAACAAGCTCTTTGGCTTCATAAAAATATTTGCCAGAGGCATGAATAATTTCCATTGGAGAAAAGACAGAAGCAATATTTCTCACTATCTTCGAATTCAACACTGCCTGTTTTAGGTCTGTTAAGATCACTGCAGGTCTTTTTGTTTGCTAAATCCCAGGATAACGAAAAATGGATAATTTTTCATACAATCTATATTACTATCTTTCATTTTATAAGTTTAAATACACCAAGATTATCATACCTCTGTGGGGGGGAAAAATCTGCGACATTACCTCTGGCTCATCCTTGGATACAATTTCAAGCTGCTTGAGGATGCCATGATTTTTTATACAGTTTTTTTTTCATGGAATTATAAGCAACATTACAAAGTAAAACCGTCATGTTGTGCATGAAGAAGATTGGTTGTTTCCAAAAGATAAACATGTTTACTATGATATGTTTATGAACTCAATAAAAAAGCAAAATACCTATCGTAGATCAAATCCACTCAAAGAAAACTGCTTTATTTTTCTAGATGTCCTGTTGTCTGATTCAGTTAAGTGAAATTCAAAAAAAGCACGCTAATACTCAATGTTTTTGGTTTCAGAGCAAGTGTTATCAATTAAGTAACTAAACTCAGTATCTAATCAACTCTGTGTTCAGTTTGAACACAGGCTTATAGGAATCCCTTATCAAGGGAATGCAGACATTGCGATTCACCATGGCAACAGAAGGACAGAAGCCTTTAACATCTCAGTTTGTGACCATGCTGCCGGGGCATAAGGGAAGAGAAAGAAAAGTTGGCTGAATTCTTCAGAGAATGCCTCCTTTTCTCATTGTGTTCCAATACCCGTGGGGTTGTGGTCACTATCTGAATTGCTAAAGGTTGGATGTTTGATAAGCATATCTTCTTATATATTAAAGTCTTATATTACACATATAAAATATATTAAATATAACCACTGTAACCCCTGTCTGTGGGACAACAGATGAACATAAGCATTTGGCTAAGATCTGGCCTGTTTACATTTATCTGTTTATCACATCTGTTCATTAACATGCACTGTCCAAATCAAATAAATAAACACAAAATACACATTTATATTCAAGATATTTTTATAAGATGGACCATTAAGGTTTAAGATTTGGATTTTAAAAAAAAATTGAGATTTAAATGTAGCATTCATATATTTATATAGGCTGTGAAAGTACATTCAACAAATTTTTTATAATATTTAGATACACAGTAGATGGCATCCTGTGACGGCAAGCGGCTGGCTAGTCACTCAAGTGGTTAGTCACCCGACTCGCATACAGGAGTCCCTGGGTTCGAATCCTTGCTGGGGGAAATGAGTTGCCAGTGAGGGTCCTTAGGCAAGACCTTTCATGCTAATGCCTACTTTTTAAGTCATTTTGGCTAAAAGTGTAAGAGTGGTAATTGCAAAGTTCCATAGAAAACTGTGCCAAAAGGATGTGTGTAAGAAGGGCAGCCTACACAGCTGGCTCAGGTATGACACTCATGCCAGAGAAAAAAAATATCCGACTTCCTTATAATTTACCCATGTCAAACAGTTTAAAGGTCAAATCAACTAAATACAGATGAAATATATAACGTTTTCTGAATAAAAAAACTCAAAATTTTTTAAACAAACCTCTATAACACTCTGGCTTAATAATCAGACAAAAATAGGTGATTTTAATTTGTTTAACTAGGCAAAATAAAAATGTTTGTCTGATTTAATTTGTGACAGTGAGAAAGATATAATGTATCTTTATTAGCATCTGGTTTCAGCTGTATATACTTCCTTGTCTATGCGTCTGGCACTGATTGTGTCTGCTCATTGGTTTGCTGTTCAGTGAGATTTCTCATGTTTTGTCTTGTGCTAGACTTCAGCTTATCAATATTTATTTTGTCTTTTATCCCGATTGTAAATTGCATGTTTCCACCTAAGTTCTGACTTTTGTATTTCTTTTAGTTTGTAAAGTTTTTCTCATCAATATTCCACAAGGCTCAAGAACCATTACTTAACTCATTCTGGTGCTTCTGGAGTTTTAAACACACAGAATCATGTACATAGATGCTGACAATTAGAAGAGCTAGCTAAATAACCATGCTTTTGTCTCTTTTAGCTGTCAGTAAAACTAATATTCATGGATTTTTCTAAACCACTGAACCAGGACAACTTGATAAAGATGCAACAACAGGACAAATTGTACATGGTTTTCTTCACGAATAAATGGGTAGAAAGAAAGATGAACAAATGGATGGATGTTGTAGGGTGTGGAGTGCTTTAGGTATTATTCATACTAATCAATTTCTAAAAAATCTAAAGTTCAGCTCACTTAATTGTGAATAACTCATATGAATTGGAAAAAAAGACAATAGGAAGCAGCTTTTGTTCCTTAAAATACATTTTTCAAGGATATGACCAATTCCATCCATTACATCTAAAAAGATTTTCACAGTTTGAGGAATACCAACTGAGCTTTAGTGACAACGCTTTAAAATTTGTCTGTAAGAGCTCTTTTTAATAATTTTTGCACTTAGTAACTGAAGATATCATTGAATATATGAGAAAGTGACCTTCCTTCAGTATGATTTAAAAATGGCTCCTGAAAATATGCCAGTGTCACGTGTGTGGATGGGAAAAGGGTGCAGAGAGGAGAGGTATGCTTCATAGCTTGGAATCCCACTACCAGCTGAATCAGTCCTCGTGGGACCTCATTATTCACTGCTCAAGTGGACTGTATTGTTTCAAACACCAGTGGTCATATATTTGGCCATTATTTAAAAATATTCATTGGGGTTGTAAGCATTTCTATGAACAGCCGAGATCTGCAAAGAATAAAAAAGCTCAGACAGCAAACGGATATGAAAATTCCATCTTAAAAAAGGACATTAAAGAATAGGAAAGGGGGCTGAAAATAAAGGAATAGGTAAAGCCAAGGCTTCCATATTGTGTCGATTTTCAGAGCTAGAAGGGTGAAGCTCTAGTTTTTGCTTGGTTGGCTCCCGTTCAAACTGTTGATTGATCTCTAGGTGACAGCTAGTGTCATGGGCCCTCGGCCATGCTGTCATTCCCACACTTCTCCCCCCTCCCTGCCCTGTCACTCTGCTTCACTCCTCTACTGCTTCTTAACCACGGACTGGTGCCAGCTTATGTCTCACCTTTCTCTTTATTCATTGATTCAACTCACAGCCTTTTTTCCTTTGTGTTTTTCACTGTCATTCTGTTCATCTGCCCTATTCACCCTACCAGAGGTAACAGTTGGTCCATCTGCTGTTCATTTTTACACACAAGCTCTGGGTTTTGTTCTATCTGATAGGAGCCAACTGTCCTCATGCACTCCATCTTCCATTCCCCACATTTACCATCCAATTATTGATCATGTCCATTATATAGTTTATTTTAATATTATCAGATTTTATCAGTTTTCAAGACTAAATGAGAATTACGGAAACTAGAGAGACACATGAAGAACTATCCTTCCAGCTCTAATATTTTCTGGTTGTATTTAAGACACAGTAGGAATATTTTCCATTACAGACATATTGTAATTCAACAGGCATTACTTGTGTTAATAAAAATGTGATGAGATGAAGAAAAGTGTTACAATACGTCTATGATTACCAATCAAACTGAAGGTATCAACAAAATTGGCTCTATTGTTGCCAATAACACTCATTGTTTAACACACTAAAAGATAAACTGCACATAGTAATCATGTCTCCATTGCAAAGATAATGTGAAAAACGTATTAAAAAGTTGATTCTGCCCCCAGAGTCTAAACTTGTGTCTATAGAGAAAGATTCTGGTACCCACTCACAAACTGTTGCCTTGGAGGCGGGCCTTACTTGACATAACTATGAAACACCTCAACATACACCTTAAAGACAGGTAATCACAATCACAAGATTAAGACTGAAAAAGACAGCATGAACGTTTTTGGAACTACAACTGATCCAAACTCCTACACTCCAGCCATGAAAGGGAAAGGGAACTATCTGCAGTAACTGGTAAAAAATATCCAGTCGCTTTTCTCCTGTGATTCCACTTCTTTACACATGCATGGGGACATAAATCACTTTTTGCTCCAGTGTGGAGTTGATATTAAGGTAAAGGTTACATTTGCCATGGGCTGCATATCATTAACTACTTAGAAAATGAATGTATATCAGCGAAATGACCTCTGGTGTGATGTCCTTTTTGTGTGTATTTCTGAACCTCACCATTTGAATTGAAATTTATCTGTGTGTCAAGCTCTGATCCCACAGATACAATTCATTAGCTTCTTTCAGGCATAGCTTGACGATATTTTGGAGACGGCAGTTTTTAATGATCCTTAAGGATCAGGTATTTGAAACTTTTTAAGGTGTTTACGTCTGACCCTTTGTTTTTTTGACCACAGAGTAGTCGTCCATGTGTTCAAATAGGCATGCGTAATATTTAGTAACCCTCAGGGAAATGCAAAATGATGGACTCATTTACTTAAAGATCTGTTAAAGAATACTTAAGCAGCAATTACAAGGACAGTCCCAAGATACTTTGTGTCGCCCAGATTGCTTAAGTGTTCTCCTAACACAGAGGAAGACTAAACAAAACATTTTCAAAGGGTACGTCTACTATTGCAGGTTGTTTAATTAATTTGTTGAAATTCTTAAGGTACAGTAGTAAATAAAAGGTTTTAGCACTTCTCAAAAAGCCCTATTAGTCAATTGAATTTAATAAAGAAATCATAATGTGAAAAATGATAACAGCAATAGTGTTCATCCTTATACTGCAGCTGTTGTGAAACAAGCTCAACAAAGAATGTACCTTTTAAAAAAACTAAAGTCTTTTTCAGTCAGTCCAATTATTATGGCTAGGTTTTATCAGGCTCTTATTGAGAACCTCCTGTGCTTTTCATGTACCTGTTTCTATAATTGCCTAACATTCAAAGATAAAAACAGTCTGAATTATGTTGTTAAAATCTAAAATCATAGGATTAAACCAGAGGGAATGGTCTTCCTTTTGTAATGAACAAATTGCAGAAAAGGCTAAAGTGATCTTCTCTTTATCAGAAAATATTCTCCAAAGTGAATTCTCTTTGTTGGCTTCAGGACACCGCTATGTAATGCCTCAATGTAAAACAATCCACTGTGCAAATTCCTTTATACCAACAGCCATTTGACTTTTGAATTCTATGTAAGGTGGAAGGTGTGTGTGTGTGTTTTTTTTTTTAATAACTTATCTTTTACTATCTTTCTGTGTATTTTAATTACTCTTAATGTTGGTCCTCTTTCTGTAACATTTTTTCTTTTTTCAATCATCTTAATTTTTTATGTTAATACATGTTTATTTTTGTTTGTTTGTCTCCTACACTGCTCAGACAAATTGCCCCTGATGGGATTAATAAAGTGGTCTAAGTCTAAGTCATCCAAAGCTTTTTTATTGTTTCCTTGTTCACATAACATAACATTGCTTTTACATTGCCTTTTTCCCCTCTTTACATTTTAACAGGCCGTTGCTAATAGTTATGCCTTTTTTTTCTTTCCTTTGTCTTGTTATGATATTTCCATCTCCTGGTTCTGAAACAGAACCCACTCCTAATTTATTTTTTATTATTTTTTATTTCATTAAACTTTTATAGTAATATTCATATCCACTATTACTTTTTTAAACAATTCGCTTCAGTTGTTTAGGTTTACACTCTGGGCATGCTGGTTGCTTTGGTTCTTGACCTGTTCAGACAGGAGTCTGATTAAGTTTTATTTAAATAGAATTGATGACCACACAAAATAAATTAGAAATTAGCCTCTAAATCAGCTCTGTAGGTGAATCATGGTGGTAAAGAAGTCTTTTGTGTGAGAGTTCACAGCTTCTTTCTCTCGGAAATTGTCTGCACACTGATTCTACATATTAATGTCAAGTCCATCTTTTGTTGGATGCAATCTAAAATGGCCAATGGTCCTTTTCAGAGCCAAAAATTAAAAAGAAACTCTGGCGCACTAATCGGATGTAAGAAAAAGTTTGTTGTGGAAGCAAGCTCTTTCACTCAAAAAATCGGACTATGCATGTTTGTTTTAATAATCGTGAAAGTGTACTTTTTTCCCGTTAAGCTATTCTAATAACCACATGCTACAGCCTTACAAATAGATTTTAGCTTAAAATTGCTTCCAAAATTTATAGCTATTAAGATGCCTAACTTTTTTTTTTGTCCTCCCCTTTTTGCATATATCTATATTTAAACAAATTGATATCTCTCTATAAAGTAATGTTCCATCTTAAAACCATGACACACCATCCCTTCTCTCATTTGGACTGCGTTTGCCAAATTTTAATAAAGTTCCATTCGACTGCCTTTTTGAACGGACAGAAGAAATGTTCTGCTGCTTGCCAGCATGATTAAACATTTAGGATTCACTGGTTTCTGTGAGGTTAGCACTGGGGATAATAGGCCTCCCACTCAAAGTCAATATTCCCTGCTTCTCCCTGCCCTCCTCTGATCCGTGTTAGTATCAGCTCAGTCTCTTCTTACTTCACTGTAGAGTGACTCATGCTGAGTTCTCTTGTGGTCTGAGAGCTCGTTTCCACCTATGTGCTTGTCTGTTATTTAATTCATGAACCTAGTCACTATTCATATATGAATTATCGGAGTTTATAAATACCCCCTCATCTCTTGTTGTCTTTGAGGTAAAAAGGACATGTTTATGTTTTTCATATTTGTTTTCAGGCTTTTATGAATTTTTAGACCCTTGAATAATTCTATTATATTTCAGCATTCTCCATCGTTTCGTTTTGATTTAGTGTTCCTACACTATAAATTCTGAACTCCTATCTATCTATCTATCTATCTATCTATCTATCTGTCTGTCTGTCTGTCTGTCTGTCTGTCTGTCTGTCTGTCTGTCTGTCTGTCTGTCTGTCTGTCTGTCTGTCTGTCTGTCTGTCATACATGATTAAAACCGTTTCTTTTCCAAACCTGTGAAATCCCTCATTCCCTTATAGTTAAACACACGTTCCATCTGACCTCCACAGAGACACCCCTCCTCAGATAGATTAAACTGATATATCTCAAGCTTAGCTTTATAATTGTTTCTTTTAATGATTTTTATATTTTCTAAAAGCGTCCTGGATTTTCTTGGAAGAGTTTACAGTAGATGGTGTTTCTTTTTTTGTTGTTGTTGTTTTATTCTCAAAGCTGTCCTCTTCTTTTCTCTGTGTCTGCATTCTTTGTTAGCCCTCTGAAAAATTTAACATTATGGTCTCATATTGACAAAAAAGGTCTTGATTCTTAATCTACATCCCCTTGACTCATTGAATGACAAATGCTGCAATGCATAAGGAAGGCCATAGGTGGTTATACCAAGGACATCAATATTGTAGCAGCACCAGGCTACTTTGACTGGTTTACAAAAAAAGAAAACAGAAAAAGGAAAATGTTTCAACTGATATTTATCATAAAAATGTTATAACATAAAGAAAATCTGTAAATGTACCTTTATAGTTGCCTTCAAGAAACCTTTACTCTTGTTATCCATGTATGTCTGATCACAGCACAGCATAGATTGCCTTATTTCCCACCTTTGTTTACACTTGGACATCTAATATTAATTGATTTAGACTTTATTACTGTATGGATTTTGTTGTGCTATTGTATTGTCAATCACAATAAACTGATGCGCATTAAATCTGAGTCCTAGTCCTACCCAGGCCACAGGAGGGCCCATGAAACCCACCTCAGTTGGTGGTCCCACTTTCATATGTGACCCACGTGCATTTTTGAAGCCAGGTTCCTCCAATTTAGCATCATGTTGAAGATATTTGCAATTCCAGTAAAGAAACATCTTAACAGAAGTTTTACACTTTTTACTTTCTATAGGCTATGCTTTCAAATCTCTGTTGAAGAGAAGGTTGTATGCTGCTAAACATTTTTTATGGCAGATGGAGGAACTCTTATTTTGTAGAGACATCATTGTCAAAAAGTCTATTTTGTCAACTTTTTGTTCCCATTCCGTTAGTTTTCAGTGTCAAATGCCACCTCCCCCTTCCCTGGCTGCCACCCTTATCATGGTCTCCTCTCTACCATTTACCATTCCCACAAACTCTTCTTATCTTCAGAGTCCCTGGCCTTGGTGGGAGACAGGCAGATATGTAGACTGGGCTTGGTGCGGATGTTATAAGGTAGACGGCACAAAAATAAGACAGGTGAAGGCCGCCACCTGAGGGGGGAACTGGTTTCTGACACCTCTATTAACCTTCAGGAGAGATCCAGCAGCTGTCACACATCTCTACCTTCTCCTTTTCCTACAGCCCCTCATTTCTCAGTCTGTCTGCTGTTCCACAGGCAAAGATTGTCCCCAGAGCAAAAGAACAAAATAACAAATGACTTCTATTTTCCATTTTATTTTTACAACCTTGAAGACATTGGTATGCAATGGATTTTACTAACATTTATCCACAGGTCTAAGTTTTCTCTATCTGCTTCTCATCCATTCTTTAGTTTGTCACCCACTTTCCAGTGTGTCCACTGTACAGTTTAAGTGACCTCTTTGGATGAAATGCATATGGCAGGAAAAATGCTTGATTCTGTTCAGTGATTTATAGCTAAGTAGTGAAAATGCATGTGCAGCTGTTCTACATAAAATCAACCAGGATAATTGAAGCTAACGGAAAATGAATCATACAGATGAAATTAGACGTAAACCTGTCTCATGAACACATGCCCTTTTTACCTTGGCACCCATTCAATATGTCATTTGTGTAATTCGAACAAGTGATTGTGGGCGGTAGTGAAATATAACCACTTTAATAGAAGCGTGTTGCTTCTATTAACAATTTCCTCTTTTTTTGTCTTCTTTTCCACACAGGAATTTACTCTACTTCAGCTAGATGATGTGGCCGATCAGCGGGTCAACATTGTTGGTTTTTCGGTCTTCAACAAAACGCATCCCTTCTTCCAGGAATTTGTGCTAAGCCTCAACCGCTCCTGGCAGGAGAACTGTGACCATGCACCCTTTGCTGGGACGCCGGTTAGTGACCAAATTAAATCATTTCACCTGCTGCAAGGATTAAAGATGCACCCTAAGAATAATGGGCAACCCTTAGCTACTGCAGTTGCCCTCAGAGGACTTTAGATGAAATGACTATTTTTCTGTCTATTAGTTCTTTGAATGACAATTTCTTTAAACAATTGGCATACAGTCCTTCTATTTAAAGTCTAACTCACCCTTAAATGGGGTGCTTTTAATGTTACTGTTAATCTTTCTACATTTTCAAATGATATATTTAGTTCTCCAATATAAAAGTAAAAAAAAAATAAACTACAAAGATTTTCTCTTGTTTTCAGGTTAATTTATTCCAGCATATTTATCAAGTGAAGTTGGAGATGCATTAAGACATTATTATCTAAAACATGTTTTAGTCTTGTAATGCTTTTGGCTGTAGTGATTAAATGACAGTGAGAAACTGGTATTGCTTTGCTATATTATTTATGACTAGAGGGAACACATTAAGCCCCATTACCCTTGACAAATCAGCCTAAATGGATTAATAAACACATGAAAAGCCTCTCGTAAAAATACCACTGAAAAAAGCGCATGGCTGCCATCTGATGAAACTTATTTACAGAATATCCGCAACTTATAACAGTTTCATTGGAACCCATACAGTGTAGGCTAACAAACAACCTGACTCTGCCAGGAGGACAGTGGTTGCTGGGCTACACTCCCCTGTTTCTAACATAAGACCGAAATAAACTTCCGTTATACTGAATTAACATACACACAACATACCTATCCAATAGAAAGCCTTCTACCTCTGCATCCAACCCTCAAGAATTGTCTGGACCTTTTAAAAATGACACCAATGTAGACTCTAGTTTTTTTCCCTTTTGTTTTTTCTTTTCTTTTCTATTTTCTCTTCCATCTCGCTGGGTGAAGAGTATGGATAATCCTCCATTTCAACAGAAAATAGCTCATAGAATGACAAGAGGTCTTTTTGCATGTTTGCTACTCACTTCTTCTCCTCCAGCAACAGCTACGGTTACACAGGTAAAAAGTGTAAGACGAACAAGCTTGTTCCCTTTGGCTACAGTCATCAAACATGGGGGTGCAACATGATGCACCACCAACAACGAGTGTGTTTATTTTCAGAGGATGCATCCTCCACAGACCCGCTCTACCTGGACTGGGTCCTTCGAGGTCCGTGAAAATAAATAGGCTGGGAAAGTTTTGCGCATAGAATTAAACAGGTCCAGCTTTCTCCGGCTTTCACCGAACGTACTTATAGCTTATAGCAACCGTAATAGTTGACACACAAAGCAGGCAAAGAATGGATGCATGAATTCTCACTTCTGTTCTGGGTGCTATAACATTTTCAAGGAGCTTCAGCAGCAGGACCGTCATCACGAATATCATACAGTAGCAGTCATTCAAAATGGCCCTTCCCAATCAAATGCCAACTGAATGGCAGCCCACTTCTCTGCAACTCCCAGCAAAATCCCCTCCAACTTCCAGCTTCTGGAGTGACCCCCCCTCCTTCTGCTGGAGGTATTTTTATTCTGGATCCACCCTTTCTCTGAATTACAGGGTCTGTCCCGGATAAGGCGCTTCACTTTAGATCTTAATGTCCACAAATCATGACAGAAAGAATATTCTAATATAAAGATTGATGCTTAAAAAGGAATTGTAGGGGACCAGCCAAGGAACCGCCAAGGGCCCATCAAGGAAAGTGGGGAAATTATGAATGGCTACTTCTGTATGATAGTCCCCACACTGCAGATACATATGAATATGTGTCAGCATCACACATTTACACAGTGACAGATAAAACCTTTCAATAACAAAAAATAAATACCTGCCACATGTCTGAGTCACTAACCATTTAAAACACCTATTTTCATGAATTCCAGATTCAGGAACTATTGACATACTTGTATTATATTAAACCTAAATTACAATATTCACCACTGTTCGGCGCCATTTTCCTTTTTCCTCTGAACACGGAACAGCCAGCTTGCTTAGACTCGCAATGAATCACGGGATACCCAAGGCTATATACAGTAGGATATACTGGACCTGTCCATCAAAACAGGCAAAAAGAAAGATGCATTTGTCGGCTGCATAACAAGGAGTCTTCCAATCCAAACAGGCCTCGGCGTCTCGCTATGATGTAATCGGCTGACGAATCTGACCTTCGGTGGACGAAGGCATATGAACTCAGCATATGTAGCCTAGTTTTGAACAACTCATTTTAAGCTATGGGAAAACCTTCATTTTAAGTGTGATTGTTTTTAGACTTTGGCAGAGCATGTGTTTATGAAAGCAATACTTAATTGACAAAAAGCCAAACTAGTCACAAACACAGGAATCTCCACACATAGTTTAACTCATTATTAATCCTCTATTTCTGGTTCTTCTGGTTCATCTTGTTGTTCAGGATTAGCACTTCTTTGCAAAATAATTTAATCTTGCCAATTAAAAAAAAATCTGTCAAAAATACTAGCTTTACTCTAATCTAATACACATTTTTGTTTAATTTTGAAAGACATCAGGAGTGTTACTCTTAAAACAAAAAGGGAAGCATTATCAAAGATGTTTAAGACCTTTATACTTTTTCCTTTTGCAGCTTTATATGTATATATTTTTTTATTTTGCCCTTCTTTTCTCTGTATTTTCACACATCAAACAAAATTATTTTTGCTTGTTTTTATAATTAATTGCAAAAGCCCTTCAGATCTCGCTAATGAGTTGAGCTAGATAAAAATTATTCTCTTTACTAACCAAATTCTCTAGGGCAACAAAGGCAATGTCTTTTGCAGATCTCAGCTACAGTACATGTCCTAGGTAATAAACTCTCTAATAATAGAAGTAAACATTTTGAATTTGAAGCATATTTTAGGGAGCAAATTGTGTCATGGTTCAGTATTTTAATAGTATTTTATTTTGGGTCTCTATTGTGTTTATGTTTTTATAATTTCCATGTTGTTTAATTATTTTCTAAGTGTCTTCCCAAATTATAATTTTTTTTATTTTATTTTGTTCAGTTTCTTAGTTTGTTCTTTTGTTCTATTATTTGTGCATTTGGAATTAATTCTCTTAGTTTACTGTTTAACTTGTTCTTTAATTAGAAGTGTTTCTTAGTACATTTTTCTTTGTAAATTACTGAGCTCTCTTCAGCTGCCCTACCTTCATTCTGCCTCAGCTTCTCTATATTTCCCTGTATTAGCCCATCTGGTTAATTTGTCCTTTCATAAATCTGCTTCACTCCATGAGCTCAACAGTCCTCTTTATTCATGCCTAGATTCGTCTGTTATCCTGCCTGTATTGCAACTTTTTATCTATCCATGTGCCATTCCTCGTTTTCCATGGGTTTTATGATTTTGTAATGTGACCCATATTCATTCTTAAATAACTTGATGACTGATTTCTGAACTTTGGTCCTTAAATCAACAGCTGATGTGTGTTGATCTGTAGTCTATCCCAATTAGCCAGGTTCTTTACATGACAATGCTGTCATGCCTAGTTTGATGGAACAGTATAAGTAACTTTTATTGGAGTGTTCATTTTTGAAATTCACCAGATTTAACACGTTAAATTGCCCTCATAAATTGTTGTTGATGGGTCTACAATTTCTGGATAATATCTGACTCTCTAATAGGTGGTCTAGGCACAACAATCCTTTCTATTTGTCTTTAAGAATTTGAGCATTTTAAACTGCATTATTGCAGAAAATTTGTGTTTTCAGATGACAAAGTGTACATTGGCATGCTTTCCTACTTGTGCACTATGCAGTCAAGGCATTAATACATTCTTACAAAACAAATTTAAAACCATTAATTGGTTTTCCTTATATTAAAACAATGTGATTTTGTAGATCCTGTACTTAATCTTAATTAAAACCTTTTAAATTGGTAATGTTTTACAAACATGACCAGGAACCTAATATAAAATTAAATCAGGGCCACTCAACTCCATATTGACTTTATAACCACCACAGTTCCCAACAACATAAATGAGTTGTTACATTCATGCTGGTTTTGCACAGTTTCTATCTTAGTCAGTTAAATAGCAGGCTGCTGTCATTTTGCACATCTCTGGTGTTGCTGCTATTTTTTAAATATCCATTACTGTAAGAATGTCTATAGCCGTATATTAGCTATATGTTTTCCAGGTGCCCAGTATTTATATTGTCAAAACACTTTACAGTGCAGTACTTTTTTTGTTTATTCTTTTTAACTCTTCACTATTATTCTTTTTCTTATACTCTTTATAGGGTCCACATTTGTGTGACCATTCTTTCTATAATCGTTTTGCTACTATAACCACAGACTGGACATTTTCCAAAGAGTTAGATCTTGGTAAGTGACCGACTGACCCTAAGCAAAGAACCAGGTTAGTGACAAAGTGGCTTTAGGGCAACAATTCTGTGTTTTGAACTTTGAAGTGGACATCACAAAGCCCTGATCCTGGTCTGATTGAAAATTTGTGGACTGAGCTAAGAAAGTGTGTGAGCAAGACGGTCTACAAACCTGACTCAGTGATTGTATGAGATGAAAAGAAGCACTATTGAAAATTCTAATTAAAGGTCAGATGAACTGATTCAGGATCGCGGTCTTCACCTAAATAGCCTTTGTTTAAACAGAAAATACTGTTTAAGAAACTCTACCAGGTGCACCCAGAACACGGTCAGCTCATACAATAAAAAGATGCAGTGTGAAACACATCAGGAATATTTTAAGCATAGCTTTAAAAGTGTCTTACTTGCCCAGAGCATCACTTGGATACTTGCTGAGCCTGTAGCAATTAGGACTTCTAGTTAATTAGCAAAATAACCACTGAGGATGCAATCTGACAGCAGCCAAGCAAGAAACTGATTAACCCAGTTAGACACGAAATGTGATAACATCCTTTTAATTCACTCGGACATTTTCAAAAAATTGAAAAGGGATCTAAACAGCACATGTGATAAACTAAGACATTATTGCATTCATATATTAAGTTTGCTCTAGTATTTTCTAAAGACAATCTTTGTGGGTATAGTTTAGTTAACTTTAAAATCTTTCTAAAATAATGCATATATTGTGTATTTCAAAGTATGAAATTATATGTTTACAGTCATTTAGTCTTAGTATTAGCAAGTTTTGATATATTCAGGTACTTTTTCCTTTAGGCAGACCCAGTGATTTTTAGTTTTCAACCATCTACAGCTTTTAAATTGTAGCTGTTAAATTTATGTAATTCGGGAAAATTGGATGCAATCTTCTATATCTTATTGTATCTGCTTTGTATTAAGTATTACTGTCGATTTAATGTATTTGAAGCATGACATTGTCACTACCTTGTTTAACAGTATGCAAAGTATGTTTAACTTTTAAAATCTAATCTGGCCTTTCCAAGAACAATTCTTTCAATGTGACCCTATAGCTTATAATTTCTCATGTGTTAATAAAACATTCCTCCTGAATTAGGTTGGGTATGTAGTGAATTTAAATATGTCATTTTTTTAGCGATGCTTCTTTCTTGGTTTCCATTTATTCAGATAAAAATTCTGATCATAAACTTGGTTCTTTGAGCACAGTGATAATTTTCTAGCAGCTTCATGACAGACTTGCATATTAGTTGAGCTTTGGTCATTTTAAACACCCAAACAAAATGGCATTGATGTCTATATTTCAGCAGCACAATAATTCCAAACAAACCTCACAACTAGTTTCCAATGGTTTTCTTCAAAGGAGAACTCATCCCCAATATTGTCTTTTTTTGTTGTTGTTTACATGGATTTCTTATAGTGCTGCTTACAATATATCTTCTGGGCATTTTTTTTGCAATTTACTGTACATTTGTTGTATTCCTGCTATTGTGTCTATAACTGCCTATTTGGCACCTTCCTTGTGTTTAATGAGTGTGTATCATCTAACTGTGAGTCAGTGTTGGTGTTGGCTCTACCGTTACTGTGAAGTCACTCAGAAAAAACGGATGTCTCCATGGCAAGTTAGAGTGAGTCTAGAGAAAGACTGCAGATTTTACAGTTTACTCTAATCTGCATATGACCTATCATCTTAAACTGTAACACCAACTTATTTGGATAAATATATGTAATTAAACGTCTGTGTCCTTTAAAATAAATTCAGCAAATGTCTTTGTTCGGCGCATCAAAAAACACTACAGGTGCATAAATGAAAAATATGTGGCAGTCCAAATTATTTATCAGTCTAGGCTTCCAGAATAATGAAACTCACCAATTTATACCCGCTATGTTATCCAACATACACAAAGCTGAAGACGTACCTGTTCCCCGCACAGAGGAATGCTCCGCGTAATTTTGTTTTTGGTTGCCTTTTTGCCGGTATCAGTCTGCAGATATAGTGTCTGTAGTGCTTAGATCTAAGGAGCTAACGGTGATCTCACAGCTTGTGGATATTTGTGCCACATTTTAAGCATCCAGTGCTGATTTTTATAGAAGATTTACTGTAGTTTAATTGAATTATGTCAATACAGCACCCAGAAAGCTCTTAAAGTAGGATATTTGGAAAACTGCTGGAGAAGTGAGAAGGACAGACATGAAAAATAGATACAATTTAAGATATATATATATATATATATATATATAAGCTTAAATAACTCTGTAAACATATGTATTTAGATTATATATACGTAACCATGGCCTCAGCATGCAGATCCGATGTTGCTCACAGTGGTCCTCAGTGAAAATGAAACATGGAGCCTAGGAAGTTCAGCTGAAGAAACTCATAGCTCTCTACATCCACCTGCGAAACAGCCAATTAGCTTTGAACCACACCTCCAAGAAAGCCAATCGGCATCCAAAGTTCATCTTAAAAGGCCTCCGATACGCACTGTCTGCTCCTGTGCGCAGGCGGCAGATGCGTTGTGTGACTCCACTGTCGCTTCATGCTTGCTCATCATGGACAGGTTCTCTCAACCTGCGTTATCCAAACTGGACTTCCATCTTCCAGGTCCCTGAGTGAAGCTCTACTATTAGCTCACGCAATCCACTGGATCTCCACATAACGCTCATCAGTCTACAGACTGACCAACTTCATCTATCTCCCCTCCACCACCAGTTTCAGGCCTGGGGGGAAACAGCCCTATTATTTGCTCCTCTTCATGCATGTCTATCAAAATTAAGCGCTATTTTTCCTGCCGAGGTCTGAGCGCCAAAGACAAAGTAATTGTGTCAATAAATTTCTCTAATTGTCTTTTCTCGTCGTGTGAGTTTCTCAGATTGAAATTGAAGTGAACATTGGTATACTGCTTAAAAACTGTCCCCTTTGTATTGTTTGATGCCTAGAAAGCCTAAAACCACTCACTTTTAATATTCCATTTTCTTTATATAAACATGCTGCAGTATTTAAGTTCAGAAATATTTTGGTTTAATTGTGTAAAGATTGTCCACAGCTGAGTTACAATTATAAAAATAGCTTTGACATGATCATAGTTTACATTTGCATATCCTCCACCCATCAATTTCAGGTCATTAGAGCATGATCAGCATATTGATGAAGGCACTCACACAAAAAGTGGTGTGCACAGTCTGTTTGCTGAATTGCAAACGCAAATCACTTTTTTGCCTTCATTGCAGGTTTGCTCTGTGCATCCAAACATGCTTGGACCTGTTCTAACGCATACAAAGCTTTTGGAGATTAGGCCCCAATCATCAGCATCAGGCATAAAGATTGTAGAATAATTTTCTTGTGTTTATTTCTGGTTTGGCTAAAGTCCCTTTTTAAGATTTTTAGTTGGACCCCATGCAGTTACCTTTCCTTTTTTAAATTTTTCCTTTAGCGTTCATCTATTTCCCTCTCTGTTGTGTATATTTTTCATTCCACTTTTGTGATACTTCATATCTAGTCCCATTAAACAGATATATAGCTGTGAAGCTTAACCTCTTAAAAAGCTTCTTATGTCGAGCACTATATATTTGAATAAAATTAAAGTAGCAGGGATAGAGCAGTTGTGATGATGAGGTTGTTTGTTCATGGGAGATGAGAGGAAAGGCTGGCTCTCCCACTGTTTTTGGCCCTTGTTGAGAGCGGCAAACAGTAATTGAAATAGTCATGGTGTGCAAGCTTCACTGGTGATGAGAGCAGGAGAGACAGAGTTTCTCTGAGAAATAGAAAACAGCAATAAAGAGAGAGATGATTTTCATCTGTCAGCAGATTAGGCTTTTTCTAATGATCTGATGGAATTTAATCACTTCCACTCTAAAAATGGTTCACCCCTCCTAACCAATAAACACAGACATGTTAGACTTTGAGCTATTGCTGGTTTCTGTGTGTTTTATTGTGTGCAGTAATAATGGATTCACCTTCTTCCTCTTCCTCTGCAGCTGTCATCAGCCCTGCTATTTGATGCAGTATATGCAGTGGTTGCAGCGGTCCAGGAGTTGAACCGTAGCCAGAATGTTGGTGCAACTCAGCTCTCCTGCAAGTCGTCTAAGATCTGGGAGCATGGCACTAGCCTCATGAATTACCTGAGGATGGTAAGATGATGAAACTGACAATAGCAGAAACTATTCTCTTTGGGGTTTTTTGTTTTGTTTTTTTGCTTTGTTTTGGAAAACAGTTGTTATCTATTTCTAGTCAAATACAGGATCTCTCATTTTTTTTGTGCAAAGTTATAATTGCTCAAAACTTATCCTATGTTATACTGTTATTCTGAGCAGATCTGTTGTTTGTGCCCTTTTAAAAGCTGCAGTGTGGAGGCCAATTATCCAGTAATTGATTTGGAATAGCTGGATTAGGTGTGCTTTTTAACTTAGAGAAAAGCACAACAAATAATCAGTGCGGGATGAAAAGAGGTGACTGAACCAACATTAAGCACAAAAAACACAGCAAAAGACTAATCAACAGAGAGTTACTGAGAAATCTCCACTCTAAATGAAAGCAAACTCTTTTATTCATTCTCAGACATTTGAAATTATGATGACATTTTCAGAGCAATTATCACACTATAGCCGCCACCTTTTTTTTTAACTGTTAAGCTCAAAAGCCTTGAAAATTTGTCAAAATGTTTTGATTATCTTATCAGAGTGTGGATAATAGGACAGCACCTAACAATGTAAAAACAATTTCTAATCCTAACTTTTTAACCAACAATTTGTAGCTGGGTAAATGCTTTAAAAACACAGGAATGTTTGTGTCCGTTTATATGCCCTGTTACTGGAAAATAAACCTTCAGCTCCTTACTTTGTATTTTATTTCAATAGAATAGAATAGAATAGAATAGAATAGAATAGAATAGAATAGAATAGAATAGAATAGAATAGAATAGAATAGAATTGGGGTTGACAGTGGCTAAAATGTATTATATAGTTAGCTTGTTTCCCAACCTTTTTTGACTTATGTACCCCTTTGGGCATTTTGTCTTACTATGAGTACCCCTCTCAGTCAAAAATATTGATGACTGTCCAAAAGTGAAACGTACAATAACTAACATAAAGACTTAATCTTTTAGTTTGAGCATTTTTTTTTTACAATTGTGTGTTTTACTTAACAAATAAAAATAAAACAACAAATATGTTGCCTGTTGTGAGGAGTTAGTAAGGAGCTTCTCTGAGTAACTCCCTCATAATCACATTTAGACCTGATGAATTGGGAACAAAATACAGAACAAAAATTATATTTATCCTGACATAATCAGTTTTACTTTGTTTCATTAAGACACCTGAGCTTTGATAAGCTCAGATAGCTCAGTGTTGGTTTGGATGTGTGTCACCGCTGAAGGTAAACTTAAACGTATAAGAAAAACTTACTTTTTGGTTGATAAAAGCTTGTTTAATTTTTCAATTGGGTCCTCAAAAAGCAAAACAGATTCCAGCTCTATTTTCTTACCTGATAAATGAAACATTTACATGTACCCCTTGGAATGCACTTGCAAACTACTGGGTATATACATACCCCTGGTTGGGAAACACTGGGTTTAACCACTGTCACTTCAGATAGGTAGCACTTCCAGGTTGAACCTTGACATGCCCTAAAATTAAGTAGTAGGTGGTTATTTCAAAATTATTGTTGTTTAATAAAAAGTCGGACAACTGTAAACTTTCTCCTTACCAAAAGTTACTCCATTATAGGATAAAATATTCACAATTTAGCGATTTTTCCAGAAACAGAAATACTTTTATCAATAACATTATTAGGCTTTTCCATCTATTTAGACTTTTTTTTGTTCAACAGAAAAAGTAGAGAATGAAGTGATTCTGGTAAAACAATTCTTCCACAATGTATTTTTTTTTTCATGGGAATTATATGTTCTACATTGTGATTGCTTTAGGTGCATATTCCTCAGAAAGGTTGCATTTAATACAGTAATTCAGATGGTTAGACCTTTCTTAAAAAATAAAAGATTGTATAAGTAATAGTGCACAAACTGCTATTTTTCTGTAAAGTTGCCCTTTTATTATGTCAGGTAAAGACTTTTGATTTTTTTGATCTCCCATTCCGGATATCTATGGATAATAACTTTGTATTCCCTGTTTGTTGTCAGTTTATCTTCTCTCTGTATTATTCTGAGAAACAATGAAGGAGGAAAGATAAAGATGTGCTGTCAGTGGATTAAAGTGTTTTCCTTTTGGAGATGAATGGCTGTAAAGCGTAAAAATCCTTAAATGTGACACAAGTTTGATATCAACCAGTTTGTTTTTCTTACTGAAAGAAATTAAATGAGTGATTAATCCCTGTAGACTAAAATTACTAATCACTTCCATTGATAATGTCATTTATACAATAATACTATCTCAAAATTAGACTTCAATGGTTTATGGAAGCGTCATTATAGATTTATGTATATATATATATATATATATATATATATATATATATATATATATATATATATATATATATATATATATATATATATATATATATATATATATGTATATATATATATATATATATATATATATATATACATACATACATACATACATACATACATACATACACTATATTGCCAAAAGTATTTGCTCACCTGCCTTGACTCACATATGAGCTTAAGTGACATCCCGTTCCTAATCCATAGGGTTCAATATGACGTCGGTCCACCCTTTGCAGCTAGAACAGCTTCAACTCTTCTGGGAAGGCTGTCCACAAGGTTTAGGAGTGTGTTTATGGGAATTTTTGACCATTCTTCCAGAAGCGCATTTGTGAGGTCGCACACTGATGTTGGACGAGAAGGCCTGGCTCTCAGTCTCCGCTCTAATTCATCCCAAAGGTGTTCTATCGGGTTGAGGTCAGGACTCTGTGCAGGCCAGTCAAGTTCATCCACACCAGACTCTGTCATCCATGTCTTTATGGACCTTGCTTTGTGCACTGGTGCACAGTCATGTTGGAAGAGGAAGGGGCCAGCTCCAAACTGTTCCCACAAAGTTGGGAGCATGGAATTGTCCAAAATGTCTTGGTATGCTGAAGCATTCAGAGTTCCTTTCACTGGAACTAAGGGGCCAAGCCCAGCTCCTGAAAAACAACCTCACACCATAATCCCCCCTCCACCAAACTTTACACTTGGCACAATGCAGTCAGACAAGTACCGTTCTCCTGGCAACCGCCAAACCCAGACCCGTCCATCAGATTGCCAGATGGAGAAGCGCGATTCGTCACTCCAGAGAACGCGTCTCCACTGCTCTAGAGTCCAGTGGCGGCGTGCTTTACACCACCGCATCCGACGCTTTGCATTGCACTTGGTGATGTATGGCTTGGATGCAGCTGCTCGACCATGGAAACCCATTCCATGAAGCTCTCTGCGCACTGTTCTTGAGCTAATCTGAAGGCCACATGAAGTTTGGAGGTCTGTAGTGATTGACTCTGCAGAAAGTTGGCGACCTCTTCGCACTATGCGCGTCAGCATCCGCTGACCCCGCTCCGTCAGTTTACGTGGCCTACCACTTCGTGGCTGAGTTGCTGTCGTTCCCAAACACTTCCATTTTCTTATAATACAGCTGACAGTTGACTGTGGAATATTTAGGAGCGAGGAAATTTCACGACTGGATTTGTTGCACAGGTGGCATCCTATCACAGTTCCACGCTGGAATTCACTGAGCTCCTGAGAGCGACCCATTCTTTCACAAATGTTTGTAAAAACAGTCTGCATGCCTAGGTGCTTGAATTTATACACCTGTGGCCATGGAAGTGATTGGAACACCTGATTCCAATAATTTGGATGGGTGAGCAAATACTTTTGGCAATATAGTGTATATAAACAATAACCACCCATGAAATAATGAAACTTTTTTATACACCAATTACGAATTTTGCAAGATAAAACTTTATTTCTGCAATTTATGTTTTGAAATTGTATTGTTTGCTTGCTGTGTAGCTTAATTTCTTACGCTTAAAACATATAATTTAATGGTATAAATCTCAGCGAGAGCATTTGCATATGTCTCCAGTTATTATGCTTTTCTCCACAGTAAAGCAAAACTAAAGAAAGCTGGCTTAATTGGCCGCCATTAGATGCAATTAGGTGTGAGTGTTTCTAAATAGATTTTGGTGTCATCTGAGCCTTTTAATTTGAGCTTATGGTAATGTGGGCTAGAATATCTTCCTCTAGTATAGAGATACCTTTAGAATTTTAATATTAGACTTTTTGTTGAGGATAATAGGGCTTGAAACAATATTGCAAAATGACCATGAAATCCTAAACTTAGTGGTAAGTGTGCATAATGAGGTGGTGGACAAGAAACAGAGCGTGCTCAATTGGACTTGGCCTTAAGCCTTTTGCAGATAGATCAGGAATGTAAAAAAAAAAAAAAAGAAGAGAGCCTCACTGTTAAACAGAAAGCACTTTTCTATGCTTGTTGGAAAACATAGGCAAAGCAATCAAATATTTATAAACTGGGTCTGTGTTAAAAGTGGATAATATCAAGAACTACCTCAGAGTTCTGTTCACTCAGGTTAAAACTCAAGAAATGCTGTTCACAGTTTATTACTATCATGGCACTATGCTCTAATAACAATTTTTGAGTCTTTCTTGAAATAAAATATTCAATGATATATAGGTCATGTCATAATGTATTAGTTATCATTTTGATAACGATAAGCCATCATCTTAAATTTGCAACCAGACCTCTGCATAAAAGGAATCATAGGGATCCCTCTTTTTGGTGCATTTGATGCACATTAACATTCTTGCTAATAATAGACACTGGAGAAGTCACTCTGCCGTTTGCAGAAAACAAACAAATTACTGGATTCAGCAAAGTATAGATTCTTCGGTGGTAATTTTGTCCAAAAATAGAACAAAACAGTAAAACCTTCTCATACCACAGATGTGTTCAATTGTTTAGGATTTCCCTATGTGCAACAGTCTATTAAGACCATGCAAAGCTCCTCTTCTTTTGTTAACATAAGCTTTCTCCCCAGCTTTAACATTAAGGGAACCATTCTTAGCTCTCGGTTTATGACTTTCATAATTGTTTTTCCCCAGAAAGATCTTACTGTATGGTCTAAACGTTTCTCGGTTTATACTTTCTTTTCTCTCCCCATTTTGCGTGCCACTCTATGACATCAGAAAGAGCACTGCTCAGTACCAAAAGCCATAGTTTATGAGTTTCTGTTCTGGTGGAAAAAATGCATTAGAGTAGCGGTCTTATCTGACACTTGAAACACTCATTTTGAAGAGTTATACTATTGAACCCTCAACCTCTCTCTACACACAAAATTATTAAGGACACACCTTCCTCTTTTTGATAGCTAGAGATCCGAGGATAAATGGTACTAATAGGGAACAAAAAAAGATTCCACCTAAGATGTTTAAATGGGTGCGCTTTAATCTTATCTAACTATTGTGCAAGGAATTAATCACCCTTTTGATTCAGTGTACTGCTTGTAAGTTAATATCAGATTCATATTTGTTCTTTCTGTTTTAAGTAGGCTTAATGCAAAATTGAACTCCTGCTTAAAGAGACTTAATTTTAAAGAAGGTTGAATGTCGGCTAAGAAGGAATGTGTATTACAGTTATGGAAAAATCTTTTTACCTGCTTTTTTCTCTCTGTTGGATAGGTAGAGTTGGAGGGCTTAACGGGACACATTGAATTCAACAGCAAAGGTCAAAGGTCGAACTACGCCCTGAGAATCATGCAGAACAGCAAGGAGGGCCTAAGGCAGGTAAAGTAACTTTGAGCCTCATACATTAAAGGATAAGCATATCAATCATTAAAAAATTGTGAAACATTTACATAATGAGAAATGTATATCTGTGTGAAACAACACAGACTGGTCCATCTCTCTTCAGATAAGCCTTGGCTTTAACATCACAGTAACTGTCCGCACTGCTGATCAGACACAGTCCTTTTCCCAGTAGGGCACTACTTCTGGCAAATCTTGCACTTTTCTTTATAGTGGTGTGGTACAGTTAGCTGAATCGTACCACAGGGAGTTTTGATAACACTTGCTCAGCTGACATTTCTTGGTGCAAACAATCTCCATTATCCTGCTGGCAGAGGAGCTGATGTGCCAGAGGACAAAAATTAAATATTCAGGATGCCCCTTTGAAGGTGAAAGAAGTACACTTAAAGGGGAAAATAAATTTAGATTGAAAGAGAAGTTTGCTTTGAAGAAAGAATGGCTTTTGGTGCCGTTATCGTTGCTTTAACAGAAGTGTAGAAAACTTCAGTTAAATGTCAGACTTTTGAGGTTCCTATTCTTATTGCTACTTTATTTTCCCTAAATCAAAAATAATACACTATATCAATAATGCTTTACTGGTTTTGATTGCTCACCATATATATATATATATATATATATATATATATATATATATATATATATATATATATATATATATATATATATATATATACATATACATATATTTGTTTTAAAAGCCATATATACATCCATATACTGATCCTTTTTAAAGAAAGATGTACAATATCTTGGGGCACTTCAGTTTCACATCAGAGGACAAATTCATATGTGTTGCAATTTTTACAGATGAAGTGATTTTATAAAGATCCCTAAAAGTGCTAATGGTTGCGAACAGAATGTACTTAAAAAGAATCTTTTAGCAGTTTAGTCTACGGTCTGTTAAACATTGCAAACCTACTGATGTATTCCTGCATTATCTTTTTCCTCTTATTCAGGGTTTATCCTTTCATCTTTGCAGAGGTTTTTATATCCAGCTTCAAGTGTTCATACATTTTAAACTCTACAACTTTCTTTCTCAAATATTTGATCCGTAAAAAATGTGTTTATTATTGTAGGTTTTTATATTCTAAAATTTCAGACTATGTGGTTCTGTGCCAGTCATAGCTTTTTGGTGATTTTTGATCACCTTTTTTAAAGACTACTTGCTAATATCCTTCCTTTGATAAATTAGGATTTCTCTTTAGTAATCATAGTATTGCAAGAGACACTGTAAGAAAAGCATTAAAAACGTTTAGCCCTTCTTGTGCCAATTATCATTGGCTATCTTTATTTGGAGCAGAATCTATGCCAGACCTCTGCGTGAAAAGCAGCAACTGTAAATCAAAGTTTAACTGTAATTTGAATGAAAAGAAAAAAAAAATCATTGAAAAGTTTTTACTGACTTTTAAGTCATATGTGGTTAGTAAAATTAGCATGGCTTCCAATTCAAAGCATCAGTCTTTGTGAGTCTTCAAAGGATAGTATGGGTTGTTACCTTAGAAGCAATATGACATTTTCAAATCCTATTACATTCATTAAAGGCAGAGTTTTAAAGCTTAATGAGGAAGGAAACAGAAAATCTTCAATTTGCTCTTTTGAGTCTACAGTTATCTACATTAGTATAAAGTTTTGCTTTTACTCATTCTAGCATTCTGATGAACCACTTATTTTGTCATTGTATAGAAATTACAACTATTTGAATATCTCCCTGCATCTTTATCAAACTTGTTTTTTGACCTTAAATTTTTGTAAAATTGTTAATCTTAAGCGATTTTGATTTATTTACCATCCACAACAAAACAAATCAACCCAATGAGGGTTAGTCAGCTAGGAATCATAAAAAAATGCCATTTTGTTGCTTAATTTCCACTGGTAAGCGTATGCATGTTCAGTGTGTGGTCCTTCTGATCAGGAAATACCTCTGAGTTCTAGTAGAGTAGTTTGAGGCAGAAACTAGGATAAAGTTTACCTTTGCATGAATTAGCTACATCCTGAAATCTCCCAGCATAGTTTAACCATCCCTACCATTAAAGTCTTTGGAGTGAGTCAGTTCAGATGTTGTAGCAACTCAGCTAAGTTTTTCAACGAGATATTTTACATATATGTTGATAGTTGTAGGCAGAAAGGATCTTCTGTTGCAGTCTGTCTTGCAACAGATCTAAAAAAGCATTTGTTTAACAATCTTTAGAAGAGGATGAACACAGTTGTCCACAGTATTCTTCATTTTATGAAGTATTCTTCCTTGTGAAATCATCTCCAGAGGTTCTGGAGAAGTTTCTAGATCATAGGTAGCCTTTCTTTTATTAGCTTCTTTAAGTCATTTGCTATTGCATTTATACTCCTCCACCGCCTCCGCTTCTACTCCCATGATGTTAATAGGATACAACCTGTTCCCGTTTCTACTGAAATCGACAACAATGTCCCTTTTTTGCCTCTGGTGATTGAGCTGACTGCTTGAACCTTCAGTCTCTCAAACTGTGGTCTGTTTGTCAGGTAGGCTCTGATCCAGACAATTGTTCATACCTCCACCTAGGTCCTCTTGAGTTTCTGACAAAGCATATCAGGCTGAATCATAGTTAACTCCCTGTTTAAATCCAATAATATGATTGTCTCCCTGCTGTCTGCGTTGTCTAAATGACACTGGGTTTGTTGAAGCAGGAGTATGATACTATCTTCAACTCCACTGTGATAAACAAACTGCAGGGGGTCCTGATCGCCGCATTGCTCAGGTGGACCAAGAGGAGTCTCTCTGAGACCTCCATGATGTTAGATGTCAGGGCAACAGGTCTGCAGTTATTGAGGCTAAGTTTTATTTTGTAGTGGACAAAGAAAAGAGGTCTTCCACACCACTGGAAGTGTCTCTTGGATCTTCCTAGAGTTAAAGAGGTGCTGTAAGATCCCACTCAGCTGCTCTGCTCAGACCCTCAGGACTCTGGGGCTGACACCATCTGGACCTGGTACCTTATTGTGATTCAGTATCTCTGGTTGCCTCTTGACTTCATTGCTAAAGAAAGGCAGATGGAAGTTCAAGCTTCTGATTTGGTTGAGGGCAGATGCATAGAAACAGAGGGATCATGGCAAAGGTGGAAGATGAAACATTTGAGATGTGCACTAAGAAGGCTACTTTGGGTCAGACAAGACCAGGGTGAGCTTGTTCCTAAGCTGAACTTATTGAAGAATGTGTCCAGTTCAATGATTCTGTCCAGACCTCCTTCAGCCTGATCCGTCTCCTGCTAAAAACTTATAATATTCTTAATCTTTGGCAACAAATCTCTGATATTGTTCTGCTGGAGTTTGCATTTAAGCTTCTTCCTGTATGCTTCCTGGCTTTTTTTTCTATTGACATTAGGATGCTTCAACGTTCTCCCCATACTGCTGTCATGAAGGCTCTTTTTTCTCATTCAGTAGTTCCTTCAAATCGCTTGTGGCCCAGGCTTCATCACTGAGGAATTGTGTTATCTACACAGAATTTTATAACTAAGGATAAGGGGTGTTCTTATGATCTTCAGGTTTCCCGTCACTGCATAAGGTCAATCACATATACTGTAGAATTGTCTGAGTCATTGTATTTGGTGGTTTCTGGATTTAGCAAATATGCATTTTGTTTAATATATATTTTTATATATCTTACAATCTGTTTTTTAATAATTATTGTATTCTCATACTTTAAAAATAACGTTTCTTATTTGTAGCACATTTGTTTCCTTGCAAAAAGCATTAAGATTGTTTTGTTGTTTCCTTAAATGACAGATAATTTTGTTTGGTCTGAAAAGAGTTTCTGAGTGCACATATCTATTATTTTATATTTCATCCCAAGGGGTTAAAGAAGATGTAAAATGATATCTGCAGTGTTCTTTTCACAAGGCTCTAAACAAATATATGTGGATAGCATTTCCTTTCGGCGTATCTATCTCCCACCCTGGCAACCATAAAACCATACATATTTCTCTGTTGCCCTTCTGTCTCTGCTGCATTATGTACACTATACAGGTTATTATCCATCAATAATCCTACAAGCTGTCACCAACCCGCAATAGCAGAAAGCTTTGTTTATGCCTTCTTATCTACAGCATTCTAAGTAGCTGTTATTGTATTATCTCTTAGGCTGGATAGAAAAAGAGCAGGCATCATAGTGCTTCACGGTGTTTTCAACCTTTTAGTGGATGGCTTCGTGAAAAAGCCTGAGAGTGAGCAACATCTTTTCTCAGCAGCCTGTGAAACAGTCACTCGGTGGCCTGATGCTTTTATTAACCTTGTCTGTCTCCCCTCACGCCCCCTTTTAGTCTGGCACTGGGCCATTCAAGCAGAAGGATAACACTATCAGGCCTGATGTGATGATTTCAAGCAGAACTATTGCAAAGCAGCTGCAAGGTGTTACATAGGGGGAAGAATGGAGGGAGGTTGCTGAATGCTTTGTTAACAAAACACCTCCCACATGCTGTTAGTTTTGGTTGCCACAGTCAGGCGGACAGCAGAGGGGCAGGGCTTTGGCAAAGAGGAAAGGTGGCTCACAGCCCAAAAACACAGTCTAAGGGTAATATTTTTATGCCAGCACATGCTGCCATAATGCTTCAAGTCTTTTGTTTGGCTAAATAGTTTATTAGTATCATAAATAGTATCTGGCGTTAAATGTGCAATAAAAAAAGAAAGCTGGCATGAACAGCGGAATGAATATCAACATCTTAGCTGCCTCCGACCAGTGATATAAAAACATTTGGTTTAATAAACCTTAATGTACACAACCATTCACAATGTGTCTGTTGCCTGCATTGTGAGCTGTTTATCTTTCTTTTTTATTATTTATTGAGTAAATGTGGCTGGATGTGCTACCAGCTCTGTGGGGAATATTGGTGTTTTAGATGGCCAAGCTTACAGAGTAAATTATGAGATTTGTTTCAGAGGCTAAGCTGCATATCTCACTGGTGTGTTACAATTATTCTCTATTCTTTTGCTCTGCTATAAGAGACAAACAGGGCTCATACCATTATTTCCTAGTAAGCACAAAATACTGTTGGTACATTCATTTTCACAGAATACACTTTCTTATCTCCCTTCCAAATAAAGATTTTTTTTCTTTTAACTTTTAGCAGATTTTTTTTCTTTCACCTTTTAGGTGATTCATACTGTATGTACATTTATCCACCAGCTGCTTCATAAGGTGTAACTACTTTATATGTTTCCTTTTTAACAGAAACAGAGAATTATCCAATCACATTGGATAAACTGGATGCATTTAGACAAAAGGATTGGTGGGATTTTTAAACACCACATGTTTGTTACAGGCAGGATTTTCTGAATAGTTTGGCAAAATGCTGATCCGCTGACATTTTGTTATCACAGCCATATCTCAAGTTCTAATGGAGAATGATCAGAAGGACTGAAAATATCAAGTCTGTCACAGTTGAGTAGTGGAAATCTTGTTAATGCCAGAGGAGAATGAGCAGAATGACTCAAGATGATAGGAAGTTAGCAGTGACTCATAAAAACAGTCATTAACACCAAAATATGTAGAATGCCATATCTGACAACGCAGTGCATCAAACCTTGATGTTGATTGGCTACAACAACAGAAGACAATGCCTAGTGCTACTTCTCTCAGCTAAGAACACGAAACAGAGGCAGTGATTTACAGAGGGTCTCTTTAACTGAAAAATAACTGGAAAACTTTGTCTTCTTTTAATATGGTCCCACTACCACTGGTTGTCCTTTAGCTACCCTTTGTAGTAATTAGATCAACTCTTAGCTGCAAATATTTAAAGTCTTTACATTTAAATTTACTGAGATAAAGTTGACAAACTAGGAAAGGATGCTGACTGATGCTCATGTTATGGTAAATGGCCAGTAATTATATAGCGCTTTTTCAAGTCAGGAGACTTGACCAAAGTGCTTTCACCCATTCACACACGCACCCACACACTGATGGTGGCAAGCTACACTGTAGCCACGCTGCCCTGCCCTGGGGCTCACTTACAGAAGCGGGGCTGTCGTACACGGGCGCCACCGGGCCCTCTGACCACCATCAGTAGACAATGCAGGTGAAGTGTCTTGCCCAAGGACACAATGACAATGAAAACTGGGGCTTGAACCATCAATCCTTCGATTTCAGGGAAAACTCCTACACCCAACGCCACTGTCGCCCCGGTATCTTTCATTTTGATCTGGCAAAGGCATCAAACTCAACTAAATCATATTAAAGTTCCAAAATTGAAAAACAGTTAGATCTGCTAATTTTTACGCTTGTTGACCATGCTGATGCCAGTAGTAATATTAACTAGAAAATTTCTAAAGAAATTTTGAGGGGGGCCACCTACTGCCCGTCTGGGTAACTGGGCCAATACGGCCCTGGCAAGTGACATTGGGGCTCCCCAGACCAACTGCTTACGCCTTTGAGGGCTGCTGAGGGAAGGAAAGAGGGCTAGGTCATGGGCAAAGAGAGCTGTGTGCCACTTGTGCTGAAATCTGGGAAATAGACGTGCACAGCATATGATGCACAAGGGTAATATGGGTTGTCCATATTGAACCGCAGTGGGTAAAGCGCAGTTGGCGGGCTCCGCCCGCCTGCTAGGAGCCCTTGCAGCGATGAAAAAAATCACCAATGGCGGGCTCTGCCCGCCTGCTAAGAGCCATTGCAGTGATGAAATCACCAATGGCGGGCTTCGCCCGCCTTCTAAGAGCCATTGCAGTGATGAAATCACCAATGGCTATGAGCAATATGCCAGAATGTATGAGTGTGTATAAGGAAGAGGCTTTTATTCTGTAGAGTCCCTGTAGTGTTATTTTGAAAGTCTATCATGGATGTGCATCAAAAGATGGGTCATGCCCAGCAGTGATATAGAATCCATTTCCAAATGTTAAATCACTGGTTTTCCATGTTATTAGGTGAATAGCTGCTGTATTACAGAGTAAATGGGAGACTTTTATTGTGAAATTTGCTCTGGGGTGTGTTTTGAAAAGGTCACTAGAGTCTAATAAAAACAACCTGGAAGAGTTTGGGTCATAATGTTGAGCCATTTGCATCAATTATTGCATTAGTATAATCTAGAGGCTTTTATTTTGTAGGGTCCCTGTAGTCTTATTTTGAAAGTCCAACAGAGTTGTGTTTAGAGAAAATGTTCAGACCCAGCAATGATAGTTGATGACTTTCCAATCGTTAAATCACTCTTTTTCCATGTTATTAGGGCAGTAGATGAAGATGAAATGGGAGGCTTTTATTTTGAAATTTGCCTTAGGTTGTGTTTTAAACAGTCTCCTAGAGTCTATTCTCTAAAATGGGGTTGAGTTTGGGTCATAATGTTGAGCCATATAGGGCAATAAATATATGTAAAAAATATAGAGGCTTTTATTTTGTAGGGTCCCTGGAGTCTTATTTTGAAAGTCTATCAGTGTTGAGTGGCAAGGGAAGTGTCATGGACAGCAGTCATATAGTATCCATTTCCCAATGTTAAATCAGTGCTTTCACCCTCCATTAGATTAATATGTGCTGTTTAAAACAGCAGAGGTAAAATCTCTTTGAAGCACGGTTACCTTGACAACGCTTAACGAGCCTGTCAGTGACAGAGAGAAAAGCGCAGCACTATCGTTCCTTAGCTCTCAGGCTTTTTTGAATGGGAGCAACAGCTCCGAACAAACGACTGCTTAGCAAAAACCGTATGAGTTATTCAAAAAATTTCTTCACCGTGAGCGTCAGCAATCCTTCGACTCCAACTATGCCAACTTTGGTGTATGTGTGTCTTTCTGAACAATATTTATGACGAGTTGAAAACACATAATGTCATTCGTTTTTCTCCCCACTGCTGCTCCAAAACCAATGAAAAACGGCTCTGATTTTCATCGACTTTAGGTAGGTCTGGAGGGTTTTTAAGGAAAAGTATTAATCCTACCGTAATTCCGAAGACATTGTGTGAGTCCAGAGGTTTCAGCCTACAAACTGACCAAAAATGGTGACTGTAGCTCCAAATATGTGGCCGTGAGGCAAGAACAAAATCTTTTATCTTAAAAAAACGGCCGCCTCACACTAAGATGTCAGCAGCTGCACACTAGCAGGCTGCTGCAGAAGCTAACTGTCAGCTAGCTTCCAGGTGCTTACCCTCCAAACAAACGACTGCTGAGCAAAAACCGTAAAAGGTATTTGAAAAATTCTTTCAGTGAAAGAAACATCTATCCTTTGTCTCAGACTGGGGTAACCTTCATGTCTGTAGGTCTTTCACAACCCAAAACGAAGCACAAACAAAATGGTGGGTCCCACCTGCTCCTACCATTGGTTTAACTGCAGCAGCTCCTCTCTCATCTTTTTGCTGCTAAAGCACCCCTCCGAACAAACGACTGCTGAGTAAAAACCATAAATGATATCTGAAAAATTCTTTTTATCTAAGCGACAGCTATATCTTGTCTTCAATTGGAGTAACTTTCATGGCTGTAGGTCATCTACAACCTGAATGGGAAGAGAAAGAATAAGAAAAAACGGGTCCTCAGTCCTTAGCTTCTAACTGAGCTAGCTACAGCAGCTCACTGTCACCCAGCTTTCTGGTGCTTAAAATGTCCTCCGAACAAACGACTGCTGAGCAAAAACCGTATGAGTTATTCAAAAGATTCTTTCACCGTGACCGTCAGCCATCCTTCGACTCCAACTATGCCAACTTTGGTGTATGTGTGTCTTTCAGAAAAATATTTATGACGAGTTGAAAACACATAATGTCATTCGTTTTTCTCCCCACTGCTGCTCCAAAACCAATGAAAAACGGCTCTGATTTTGATCGATTTTAGGTCGGTCTGGAGGGTTTTTAAGGAAAAGTATTAATCCTACCGTAATTCCGAAGACATTGTGTGGGTCCAGAGATTTCAGTCTACAAACTGACCAAAAATGGTGACTCTAGCTATAAATATGTGGCCGTGAGGGCGAGTTTAAAATGTTTTTTGGTCTTAAAAAAACGGCTGCCTCACACTCTAGCTTTTCAGTCTCTCCACTCTAGAAGGGTGGATTTTGCTAAAACTTTGTGGCGCTTGAGGTCTGATTATACAAAAACCGTAGCAGTTATCAACATGCCGTCTTCAGTTTTAAATAGACGAAGGATTTATCTACAAACTGAGCTTTAAACTGTTTTTCTACATGAATGTATGCCGACACAGTGAAGTGCTGTTTTTTATGCTTTTTTTTCCCTCTCCCCATTCATTTCCTATGGGATTTTTTTTGCGACGTTTTCGCTAATAATTCGCGAACCTTCGGACTAATGAGAAAGTTTTATACAAGCACGCATCGCACCATTGGTCCCGACGCGTGTGCCAACTTTGGGCCCGATCCGCCAAACCGTGCGGGACTAGTTAGGTGCCGAAGTTTTGGTGGCGAGGAGAACTATAAGCTAGTATAATACGCGGAATAAATATGTGAGATAGTAGTAGGTGGGCCATGCCTTCGGCATGTGGCCCCCCTAATAATAATTTAACTTTATTGATCTCACACTTGAGAAATTTACCTCCACATTTAACCCATCCCCTTGGGGAGCAGAGGGCTGCCAATGTGTGGCGCCTGGGGAGGAATCGGGGGTTAAGGGTCTTTCACAGAGACCCAGAGTGCAGGCTGTGGAGATCGAACCGGATATGTGCAACTTTATCAGAGCACAAGCGCACTGCTCTAACCACTAGCCCAACACTCCCCCAAGTAGCATCATCTGCAATTCTCTCACATTTTTCTACATTTAGACACTGTAGTCTTAGGTTTGCCTAATTAATTTGGCTATAGTCTGGTTTGGTGAAGGATCTTCTAGTAGTAATATCTAAAACATTTAGAGCTGCGGCTATCAAACTTTTAAATGCAAGGCAGCTGTATTAAATTTTGAGGTGAGAGTTACTGTGAAAAAATGTAACACATTTTAAAACAAAGTTACAAATAACTAGTAGTAAGATTTTCGGAACCACTGAAAGCACCTTGTGGTCTTGATGAAATGGCATATTTGCATTGTGGATTTGCAGTCAACAATCTGTAGCAAATGTGTTATGCTTTCATGTCACCGTTGCTTTAGAGTTATAGAGCCTCATGACTCAGTTACTAAGAATATCCTGTGCTAAAGCACGCTGGAAATTACTTCCTTTTAGTTTATCTCAATATGTTTGCTCCATGTAAGGGATTGCCACAAGAAAAGGACTTAATGCAAACCTATCTGATTCCTCAGACAGCAAATATTTTACTTACTGAATTATAGGATTGGCTGAAATTTATAGCACCAGTGATTCTTGTAACAATATATACCAAAATCTGAACTATAAAGTACTATGTTGAATAAAAATAAGAGTATTTAAATAGATAAGACTGGAACCCAGTAGGACATAAACGAAATTTAAACTGAATTTGAAACTAAATATTTTAAAACTAATTTAACCTCTCTGTCCAATGAAATATTTTAGAATGATATTTCTTATAAGCAGGTGTTCTATAAATTGAATTAAACTGAAGGTTGGGTCAAGTGCTGGCTAACAAATTTCCCATATGCCTGTGGATATTTATGTATGCGTGTTTGTATTTTTTTCTGTGCATCCCCTGTGAAGGAAACAGATCTATCCTTCACATTCGTTCCACCTCCTCATCCTTTGACTGCTGTGATGTTCTCTGGCAACATACCAACCCTGAACCTGATTAAGTTTCTACAAAGAAATAATTAGTTTTTTCTTTTTTTTTTTCTTTTTTGAATGAATGAATGAGCTTCATCCATGGCTAAAACAACCTGAATAATAATCATTCCAATAGTGCGGGTTCACAGGTGATTTAATAATTTATTCGGGATATATACAAGATCCATTCATGAATGAAGAATAGCACATGGCAACAGATTCTCCTTCTCCTCTGTAGTTAACAATTCATTCTGCTTTAATACATAAAGTCCTAATATTTTACTCAGCCTGGACAGTTGCCCAGCAACTAATACTTGTTTTCTGCTTCAGGTTATTTTAGTCCAACCACTTTGAACCTTTTCCATGCAGCTGGAAGTTTTCTTCCACTATACTGAAATAAGAGGTCAAAAAACTCCTTCAGCTTACATCATGAACTATTTCAGTTAGCTTTAAGATCGCAAAACAGGTCAAATGCCACAAATAAAATGTTTATATAGATGTCTTATAGTGCTGTCTGCATGTCCTGGGTATTATTTTGACAATGTACTGCATGTGTGTTAAAACCCTGCTTTTGTGTCTAATATCATCTGTTTCACAACCTTCCTCAGGTGTAAAAGGGGTTACACCGTCTGATTTTTGCTACTGGCTTAGCAAGCAACATGACATCACATAGGAAAACTCTCTACCCTGGACAGCTGTTCCCTGCTGACTTGCTCCTCCTACAAGCAATGGTTCGCTTAGCAACCAACTGCTTAGTGACCAACCATTTAGAAATCTAGATCTTGCTGACAATAAAGTGGTTTTCATATAATGAAAATAAAATAAATCATAGGTTTCCTAATTATCATAGTTCATAAAAAATAGTAAATGCATTTGAATTGGATAAAAACAAGTCAGCATTATCCTTCCAGTCTAGTACAATGATTTGGCATTGCTTTTTTGTCAGTCAAGGAGCTCAAGGAGGTTTGGCGCAGAACCTTCCACTTTTCCGTCCATTTACCTCTGTCACTGCCTCTCATGATGTAAATAAAGAGAAATTCTCCACCTCATACAAACACTGTGTTCCAAAACTGTCATCGGCTGGATTGCTCTGCTCGCCAGGTTTGTGTCCCTCTAAGTGCCAGTGAGCCGCTGTCAATTCATAGATTCCCAGTCCTTTGGGCTATGCCTTCCAGAGACCATGTTTCAGATATTGGATGTGGGTGGAAGTAAACCTCTGGAACAAATTAAGCTGTGCTTTAAAAGAGCATAGCATAAGTTCCAGGGCTTTTGCAGAAGGACGGGACCCTCTGACGACAGGTTGAAATGATACCAGCATTGTACAAATGCATAGGAGAAGATAGTTTTCCTATGATCTCCAATTTGGAGATCATTTCAAATTGGGCATTTTCATTACATTAAACCAAAGTTGTATTCTATTATTCTGAAGTCAATGATGGGGTTTGATCTGCTCTTGTGTCTGTTTTTTTTGTAATTTATCTCAAATAACAGTCATGTTCTCTTACTAATGCATCAGTGATGCTGGAGACTCAAAAAAGTAGCCAGGTGAATGAGAGCACTCAGTGTGTCGCACCAAGGTGCAGGCTCAGACCTAAATCACTCTCTTATGTACTGACTAATGGAGCTTACAGAGGCAACCATGGTTAATGGAGGAAAACTCATTTTACAAGTTGGGCCATTGTAAGGGCATGGGAAAGAAAAAAACATGTAACCTTGAAACTTTTGCTCTGCACGAGCTGTTCCATTGTATATTATGTTTTTTTTCTTGGGTTTAAATTATTGGTCAGGTCTTTTTCTTGCTTAATTTTACAAGTATTGTTTCCTTTTCATAATAGAGCATCAATGATTCAAAGTAGCCAGATCCTGTTTACTCAGAAAATCTTTTGACATCAAACTAAACTAAACTAAACTAAACTTTAATGTACGTCATTGACATGAATCAATCTATAGGTCTGGATTTACTATAATGACAAATTCAATAGATAACACGATTGTTCAAAAGTATATTTCATTAAAGGAAGCAACATTTTATAATAACTTATACACAGACTAGATTTTAAAGCTATAAGCTTATTAAATAAGATCATTTAATGGATTTACATTACTGTTAGTGAATTACCAGCGTGGAAAATGCTTTTTAATAAATATCCTGTGCTGCTATGAATTGATTTCTGAACATTTGGTATGAAAAAGGAAATAATTGTTCATGAATTTGGTATAAATCTAGAAACTTAGGTATAAATATGAGGTCTCAGAATTTGTTTTAACTTGTTTTTGTTTTTTTTTATAAAAGAGAAAAAGTCATTAGAATAAGTCTGATATGAATTTCTTAGGGTTCAGGAAAATGTAAATATTGAAGTATTTATTCACCTGCATTTGATCATTTATTCTGCTGAAGCAATAATGAAAGGTTTCAAAACAGAATTGACAACAAAAAAGGGACCAAAGAACAGCTCTATCACGTCTGTATTTATAACAAGCAGGGGTCCATTTGGAATTCCAAGCTAATGTTATTCTCATACTGAGAACAATTATCTTCAGTTAAATTAATTGACATATCAAAACATTTAACACACAGTATATAAGATAGCAGGAACCATAAAAGATGTCAACTTACAGATTTTGATACACAAGTAATCCTGTAGAATAAACATCTGCTCAATTTAATTATATCATTCTGCTTTTTAATACAGTGCTGAGAGAAGAACAAGCTGGTTGGTTGGTAAATGAGTCATGCAACCTGCTGGAGTACAACCTACAGTCTGTTTATGTTGCTTCCTGAAATGTAACTTTAAAACTTCACTATACCTTGAGTCATGGCTGGTTACTTACTAAAATATCCAACTGAAAAGTTATGTTAAGAAACATATTTAAATAAAAAAAAATATCACAATTAGCCTGAAAGGGAAAAGTAAAGCTAATATACATCAACTTAGCTTTGGATCAAAAAGTAAATCTGAAATACCTGCTCAGTAATTGAATGATCTATGGCAGCAAGAAACAAAACCATTTGTGCATCTTAAGTTATTTCTGTTTATCATTGGGTTTGTTGGGTTCAGCTTTGTTCTAATTCATGCTGGTCCAGGAAGGACCATAAATGAAATTAGCTGGTTGTTCCTGTGTTTGCAGAGTAGGGCAATTTTTGTAACTAACCTCAGAACCTGTCACTCCCACTGGGACTATAATCTGCAAGCAGATGGGAAATGGCCCCTAATTGTCAATCTGCCGCATGGATTCTTTTAAGCTTATGTTTCTACACCTCAGGCTCAAAAATTTAAAAACATATCTGTGTGGCAGTGCCTTTTAGGCTGGTTTTTGAAAGGCTTCTTTGAGGTTATGTTCTACTGACTTTATAGACATTATGAGTAACATCTGTACAGTAACAGCTGGTTCACTCTCAGGAGAAGGACGGTATACCAGAGACTGTCTGTGGCAGCTGCTACACTCCCGGGCTGCAGGATTATTGCTTTTGTAGCAGATGGAATTTTGCTCTGATATTTCCTAAAAGAAGCTACAAGGATAGGTTTCCCCAGTCTTAAAACATATAATACAAATATTTCTAGACATCATGTACTTAAAAATAGAATTATATTCATCTGCTTCACATGATAAGCATTGTCAGCAAGTATGTAAAGTTAAACATTTTAAAACTGAGTCTTAAATGATTAATTCAAAACCTCATTAAAATCAAAAGCTGAACTTTTGGTAATTGCATCAAACCTAGTGCCAAGCTTAGTGAAGCTCATTTGCAAAATGTGATGTTACTGGAACACACAAAAATATTTGTCCAGTTTTGGCAGGTACATCAAATTTTCCAGCTGCTTCTGTATTGACAATCCTGTCAGCCAGAAATGATGCTAAACTTGGCTTTGCTCTGCACGTGTTGTGGCCAAGACACCACGGGCACCTGTAACCAGCAATAACTCGGCGGGGAGAGGCTGACAAATAAATGAGATGGAAAACTGAGGGATTAAAAAACTTGGAGCTTCAAGATTAAAAGCAGAACATGTATATTTTTGTAGCTGTCAACACCCTTATTATTAAAAGCTTTGTTATTGTGACCTTTAGCTCTGTTTCTCTCTGGAATGAGTAATCATATTATTTTTAGACAACTGATTTTAATCCTCTGTATTTGCACTGTTTCCTCTCAAAAGTCGATCTATTGAGCTTAATAAAGGAGTGCAATGAAAAAGGAGGTCTCTGCATTTATTTAAATGTGGACACTTTTCTGAGTGTTGTGTGCTCCAGATGGTCTGAACACAAGGGTAAGGCTATAAATCAGTATCATTCCAGATAGACATACAAATGGTTAATGTGACTCAACCTGTTTGTTGGAACACAGACACTTTCTTCTTTACATGAATATAAAAAGAGCCCACGTTTCTCCAAAGCCTACCAACGTTCTTCTAAGGAAATCACTATTTGCTGTTGGGAGAGCAGCAGTATGACAGGGGCTGTCGTATAATCTGTGCTGATACTCAGTTATGGCTGCTGTAGGTGCCGATGTTTGCCTATGCAGGTTATCTGTATGCGGGCTTTATGTTTCAGAAATACATGTGTATGTTGACCCATGTTTAAGCTTTCTTGTGACCCTCGTTAAAATGCTTCCCACATAACTGTACCTGTCAGGTAACAACCAAATCACCACTCTGCATTTAAAATATGCTTCTAGTGGAAGGATATGGATTTTTCATATCATTTATTTACAGATAAAAATCTATATCTCTGTGAGATGCCTTTGAACTTAAACCCTTTTCTCTGATACCCGTAAATAGAATTAAATGCAACCACTTGCCTTCAGACGTCACCAAATTAAAGTCCTGTTAAATACATTTGGAATTTGGATTTTATAATTTAAGAGACAACTGGATTTTTTTCAGTTAAGTAAGAAAGTTTTAATAAATAAAAGCAGGAAAAAGGAAAGAGCACAAGTTGATTTTCCATAAGGCCTGTTGTATTACCTCTGCCAAGGAGGTTATGTTTTTAGTCTAGTTTGTGTGTTTGTCTTTGTCTGTCTGTCTACAGGATAGCACTTTTATCAAATGTGGACTTCACTCAAAGGAACAATCCATTACAATTTGGTAATGATCCACATCAGAATCTGGATGGAGTTTTTTTTTTTAAGTGTTCTTTAAGATTAATGGCAGAACATGCAGTTTTCCCAGTAAACCAGACAGTGGCAGCAGTGACTATTGACAGCTTCAGCATCGAACTCAAAAAGGTCAGGAATTATTACAGACAAATCACAAGAAAGGTGAGCCAGGCCTCCCTTATTGTCTCGATCTGCTAAACAAGAAAGCAGAATGAATGAAGAAGATGAGAGCAGAACAAACACCAGAGGCTACAGACCCATGCTGTGCATTGTTTATAACTGTGTGGAAGGATTTTAAGGAAAATTTTACCAAAGGTGCACCTTACTCAAAGGAACAATTCATTTAAATTTGGTAATGATCCAGATCATGTGCAAATTTTAGGTAGAAGTGTTTTTTATCATTAATTTCCAAATCCCAGTGGAATGTTTCTTAGATAGTCAACAAAAAAATGCAACACATTTAAGTATTAACAGAATTTATTGTATGTTATTATTATCATTGATATAGACACAAATTGCAGATGAAATCTCCATCTTCTTGTCTGTCTTCTTGACCATAGCTGTTGTAACAGCAAAATGGCCCAGATCTACTAAGTTTTCCAATGTATCCAAATATGCCACACCCAGCCAGGAGGTGTCTCTGCAAAATACTTTATGAGGTGATAGTAGAACCTTTCAGGTCATCATAGGTCAAGAATTGGAATTTCATTCTAGCTGACTTACACAGAAAATGAACAGAATTAATAGTTATTTAAAATAGAAAATAATATATAAATATAAAATAAGATAAAAATAATAAATAAGATAAAATATGGGACAAGATTTGCTGCTTGGCAGAGGTCTGCGCTCTCAGAGTACTTTTCTAGTTAGTAAATAAATTAATCCTCCCTGTAATTAATTTCAAGGTAAACACAGCTGATTCATAACAGAAGGTTGGTGAGCAAACAGCCTCATGAGGACCAAAGAACACAGCAGACAGGTCAGGGAGAAAGTTGCTGAGAGGTTTAAAGCAGAACTATGTTATAAAACAATATACCACACTTTGAAGATCTTTCAGACCGATGTTTAATCCATCATCCTTAAATGAATAGACGATGGCACACCAGTGAACCTACCAAGACATAACTGTCCACCTAAACTGAGGCTGGGGGGTTAGAGCAATAATCAGAAAAGCAGGCAAGAGGGAAATGATTTATCTGAAAGTACTGCAGAGATCCACAACTTAGTTTTTGTAGAATCTACAGTATGGACAGGATGTCTATAACATTTACACTCAATAAAACTGGCTTTGATGTGAGAGTAGTAAAATTGCTACAGTTTTAAAGAAGACTTTTTAATTTGTTTCTGAGGTTGCTGCTACATAAAGAGGACTACAAATGTGTGAAAGAAAATAGATAGATGCATGCATGTATGCACGGATGGACAGATGGATGGATTTATACATAGATAGGTATGTGTTTAGACTTTATCTAATATATTTAAGTATTCTGTTTTGTTTTTCTCTCAGACTTAGACAACTTTTGTAATTTTGCATATACAGAATGTATACAAAACAACATTTCGTTTTGTGCAGCTCTCATGACATTCCCATTTCTTAAAGTGCAGTAGTGAACAAATGCAAACTGTGGGAGAAAATTAAATATATATGGTATTTATTTTGCAGGTTTTGGATTGGTGTCAGTTTGATGACATGTCTGTGACATGATTAAGAGTTTTTTCAACATTCAGCTGTCTGACGTGGTGGGGAAGAAACTGTTGCAGAATCTGCAGGTCCTGTATCAAATGCTGCGAAGCCTCTTCCCAGATGTCAGCATGGAGAACAGTTCTTGGTGTGGGTGGGAGGGGTCATTGATAATGTTACAGGCTCGGGAGATGCAGCGCTGTGATGAAATGCCTTTTATGGAGAGAAGAGAAGCCCTGATGATGTTGATTACCCAGATTGTAAAACGTAGTCTGCAATGGTTATTAACCTTTTTATTCTATCCCGTATAACATACCTACCTTGAAACATAATGGAGGCTTACTTTTAATTTGGGGCTACATATCTGCTCAAAGGAAACCTTAAATCTGTGCAGAGAAAATTAATATATCATAAGTCATGGAAACACAAAGCTAAAAAAAAGCACTGCTTCCAAATAAACTTGGGCCATTCTCCCATGGCTTTCCATGAGCCCAAAACCTGATCTTGTTGAACATCTATAAAAAGATGTGAAAATTGCAGTGTTTAGACACAACCTTTTCAAACCTGAGACAGCCTGAGCAGTTTGCTAAGAAGTGGGCCAAAGCACTGCTTGGCAAATACAGGCGACTTTGTGAGACGTGCAGAGATTGCTCATTGGCATTGATTGATTGATGCAGAAGGCTCAGCCACAAAATAATAAAAAAAAGATTTATTTTTATGCTCGCAATTGTTTTTTTTATTTATAATAGACACTTTGTTTTAGGTATGGATTTGTTTATTGTATTGCTTGTAAGAGAACCAACAAGTTTGTGTTTGTGTCATCATGAGTGTAGTTTATTTACAGGCATGCCTTATTCATGTTCAAAGCTCACACTGTACAGTAGCTGCTATAGCAACCAAATGGTCCAGCCTCTCAGCAGCTCCCCCGGCCCCTGGGTATGAACTCTCATTTTCTACATGAGGCTCATTGACAAGAACATGCTGATTAATTAAGGAAGCTCCAAGATTAGTGACTATTTCAGTTTGAATAAAACAAGCTGTTTACTTGTGAGGTTCTGGGCTCTATTATGGACAAATATATCAAACTGCAAATGAGAATCCACTCTCAACTTTATGAGAGAATTAGTTTTTGTTTCTTTACTTTTTTCCTCATAATTTGTTCATTACATACTTGTATGTAAACCACTGAATAAACATATATGCATATCTGCTTACTGCAGACAGGCCCTGAGCTGAAAACTCTCAGCCAGTTTCTGGTAAAAAAAAAAAAAAAAGAGTCATTAATTAAGTCTAATAATGGAGGCACTTAATCACTCCTTCAGCACATGAGCTACCTCTAGAGAGAGAGAGGGTAGAGAAAGAAATGTCTGAGTCTGGGATTCAGTTGGACAGGCTCTACATGTCTACTAAGGAGGCAGCAGTTTATGGCTATATAGCTGGAAACACTTGCCAGAAGAGAAAAAGGTCAGAGGCCTACAGCAGCATGACTGAGAAAATTGTTCCCAATCATTGCTTATTTACGAGAGTCAATACACAGGGAAAGATTTGGCTCTGAAAGTCTTCCATATCGATAGTGCATTATTTAAGCCTGCAAGGCTTTGAAATGAGTCAAAGTGCTGAAGGAAACGTACTTTAACTGACTGGGAATCAGTGTTCCTGTGCCAGCTATCTCTTGAGGTTTTCATTTCTGTGACTGGTGCAGTGACAGAGGAAGTATTTAGATCCCTCACTTAAGCAGAAGAACAACCAAAAAAAAAAAAAAGGAAAAACTGTGCCTCAACAATCCTAGAAGAAATGTTAAAAACATGTACTGCAGCACCAAAGAAACAAATTATTCTTTAAACTCTAAAGATATTATTATTATAATTCTCCATGTTGAAAAATATTCACAGTTAGGACCTGGAAACTATAAAGTTAAGACTCAAAGTCTTATAGTCCACTATTCAAATTCCAAGTTGGCACCGTCCTTGATAATGATAAAAAGTATGATATTTACAGAATTAATTTGTTAAGGTGTCGTTCAAATTATTTTTGTTTTCTATCTGAAGCAGTTTAAGGTTTTATTGCAAGAGAGTAGTTAAACTAACAAGGCCTAATAAAAATTAAAATAAATTGTGCAAATGGTGCTGAAAAAGGCTAGCTTGTATAACAGCATACATAAAACAAAAAAAAGAAACCCAGTCACACATATGAAATTCTCATTGCTAACAATGAACATATTTGATCGTTTTTATTGAATTATGTTTATCGAAGCTATGAAATGTGTCATTTAATATTAAATTGCAATGGAAATGTATGTATCTACACCTGCATAATTATTGCCAGTAGACAATTCATTGAAATTTATAATACAGAATGTTCTCAGAGTGATGTTTTTTAGAGAGGATAAGCAGACAGAGATAGAGAGGATTCATGTACAATAGCCCTGTGGATCTCCAAAATGAATATATAAATAAATGTCACACTTAACTGGTCTAAGCTACGAAAGAATTGAAAACAATTTTAGCTATTGCTTTCTTCTGAACTGTAATATCTAAACAACATATCAGTCTGACTCAGCTTCAGAGTTATCATACCAGTCCACATATCAACGTTGTGCAATTTATGACATGCTCAGGTCTCAAGAAAGAAGTTATCAGGTCTTTAGAAAAAAAAAAAAGTATATAGTCTCAATAAAAGAAATTCTCAGGTCTCGGGTACAAACCCATCTGCACTGATTGTTCTACTATGCTTTCTATTATCCATAATACATTTTGAATATGTTTTGTAGACAGAAATGTGGCTTTGTACAACTCAAATCTCTGCTTAGTAGATGATTTCACTGAAATGAAAAGGTAATTCTAATGTTTCCTGAGCCCTAAGACCTGATAAGTTTATTCATAAGACCTGAAATCTATTTATTCATTTATTTTTGAAACCTTATAACTTATTTCCTAAAATCTGAAAATGTTCTCAGATGTACACCGTACAGCAGTCTACATTTTAATGCCCTTCTCATGCTATATATTTGCAAACAAATCTAAAGGATAATAAAATTAGCAAAGACAGAAGAAAGTGTTTCCTTTCTGGGCTGCTGCTCTTGTAAATCAATTGGCAGATTGACAATGCGCCAGTTGACTGCCTTACCAAAAGAGGGTAATTCCATTCAGTTTATTTATATAGCGCCAATTCACAATGCATGTCATCTATAGGCACTTTACAATTCAACCAGATTATATCACATCATAATGAGGTGGTGTTGCTCTATTAGGGTTTCCTTGCTGTATTAATACCAATATAATTGTGCTAAGAAGTTGAAATAGAATAGGTAAATGCAATTAACTGTTTGCATAGAGTAGGTATTGTACAGCATCGTATAAGACTAAATAACGCTGAGGATTTGTATGGGAGCCTTTGCATCTTGTAGATTTTAATCACTTTTGTTTTTTTTTTATATAGACCTACTTTGAGGGAAAAGAACGTTTAACACAAAAATATATACTTTATGATGTTTAAACAATTTAATGAGTTAAATTTGTTATAGAAATATTGGTTTAATAGGGTTTGAAACAATAAAAACCTTGAAGAGCAGATGATGCTTTATAAACTAAAGCTGGAATTTTGTAAACAAGGTAAGATGTAGAGAAAAAATTCTGAGTCTGTATGAAAAAGGCTTTGTAGATGGATGGATGGACTCATTCATTCATAATGACTTCTCTGCCTAATGCTACAGCTACATTCGCCCAACCACACTTCAAATGCATTCATACACAGACTGGCAGGATTCTTAAGATTAGGCAACCTGCCCAGGGACACATCATTATTTTCCAGGAGGAAGCAGGAATTGACCAGCAACCTTGAGATTGCTGGATGATTGCTTGTCCTTCTGAGTCAAAGCACCTTAAGTGACCAAGTTTAAATTGCTGAGTAAAAGTAAAGGAAAGTAATAAACTTGCTAAGTGCTAAAGCTTTTCACATCATTTTCTTGGGTGGAGAAGGTTTTGGAACATTTAGAAGTTAAATAAAGTATTAAACTTATGAATATGAGAAGTTCCAGCAAACATCTGGTTGAACATTGTAGAGGCTGGATGGTTGAAAACACTCATAGAGCAATAAGTTAGTGACCAACAAATTTCAAAAGATGCACTTAAAAGGCTTCCAGAGGGTCAAAATTGTTTTATGCTTTTAAGTCTCTTATTTTTATACTCTAACATATTAAAGGGATATAGTACTTCAGGTTTTCTAATCGATAGACCACCTTAAAATCTACTGTTTAAAAGATCATTGTCATTTGTGCATCAAAATTTATAATTCTAATCTTAATCGAACGAACATTTAACTAAAATGAATTGATTTAAAGGAAATGCTGGAATTTATTTTATGTTTTTAAAATACTATTATATTATAGTTTGTCAAACTTTGTTCTCTATCTCATTGTTAAGGACTTCTCTAATGATAACATTAATATTTAGAGTGGTGTCATACTCCTTGTAATGAACTATTCAAACCTTTTCTTTTGCCATTTTATAGTAGTTTACATACAAATGAGGTAATTACCAACTTCCAATTTAGTCCAAAATTTGAGGTTACTTCCAATTTTTTTCTTTGCCAGTCTGAGTTTTGTTATAAACGTTCAGCTGTGCTCTTTGCATTGGATTTTTTGAGTATGTAATTCTGGTAGTTTTGGTCCTCAGACAGAAAATTGTGAGGAACGCCTGAACACTAAGGAATGCACATCATAATTCTCTACATATCTCCATGCACTGCTGCAAGAAAGGATATCTTAACTTTTGAACCTCTCATGAATGTGATTCACTGCCGGAGGACACACAGATATTGCGCAGCACCTGCGGGAGGAGAGGCTGTGAGGGTAGAGATTTTATATTGGTGTAATTTTATTTCTTATGAGAGGAACTCTCAATATCTCAGAGTAAAAGAACCTGTGATAACTTTGACAGATCTATTATTATACAAGGCATGGCACTAATAACGCTGCTGATGCTTCAGTTTGGGAACAGCATGTTACCGTCGATACTAGTACCAAACATCATACGATTTATGATAAAATAATTTTAGGCTCTAGCTCTATTAGATTCTGAATAATTTAAGTTTCCCTAGAAAATAAATAAACCAAACAATAACAGTACAATAATTTCTATTTTCAACATTAATTAGACTAAAATGTGACAACAAAACTGACGCGCCAGTTACAAAAGAAATTGTGCACAACAAATTAAGTGGGAATTAAAATCGAAGTCCAAATGCAGCATTAAATTGAATGTTTAAATGTATCTGTTGTGGAACAACAGTAAAAGCTGTAGCACATTCTCTACTGGTGGTTGTTTATTTTTGTTTACATCAAAGGTTCTTACGCAGCCCAAAAAATTCAGAAATGTGGGAAAATTTGATCAAGTATAGTAAAGCAATAAATATGAAAACATATTTGTATTTGCAGATTTTAATCCCTTTTTTAGATGCATGGAAAAAAAGGCATGTATCCATCCATCCATCCATCCCAGATCCATCCACAGATCATCCATCCATCCCCGTATCCATCCATCCATCCTTCCATCCATGTATCCATCCATCCATCCATCCATCCATCCACAGATCATCCATCCATCCCCGTATCCATCCATCCATCCTTCCATCCATGTATCCATCCATCCATCCATCCATCCATCCACAAATCATCCATCCATCCCCGTATCCATCCATCCATCCTTCCATCCATGTATCCATCCATCCATCCATCCATCCACAAATCATCCATCCATCCCCGTATCCATCCATCCATCCTTCCATCCATGTATCCATCCATCCATCCATCCATCCATCCACAGATCATCCATCCATCCATCCATCCTTCCATCCATCCATAGATGCTTCCACATATCCATCCATCCATTTAGGGAATTACAGCATATAGAACTTTGAGGTTTTTTTTTTTCTCCTTTTAAGTCCAGAATACGTGGGATTTTTCTGATCCAATTTTCAAGCACCTGCATGTCCCCTGATGATCAGTAAACTGCTGTGGGTTAGGCACTCTGTCAAATATCCTGAATTCAGTATCCAAACACTTTTATTCAAATTACACTCATGGGGAAGTTTACTCTTCAAGTGACCTTGTGTCATGAACCTCTGAGAAAAAGTCAAGATAAACATATTTTTTATCACCTGTAAAGAAAATAGAGTTCCTGGTATTCACTTCTCTTTTTAGTGTGGATGCGGACACACAAACATACAAACACACCCACAGATAAACACACATGCATAGATGCCAAATGGGCACTGCCTAAATTTGCATGAAATGATTTGAGCCATTTTATTTACACAAGACTTCCGTCTGTAATTGGGTAAATGTTCTCATTCAATTTCTTTGCCTATTCTCTTGGATTTATTTATTTCCTGTCAGGACTTCTCCTACCTTTATTACAGCAATCTGCTTCTTTTTTTTTTTTTCTCCCCTCTTGCCTTTGCTCCCAAACTGTCTCTGAGAGCACCATTACTCTGGCTGCCGCCGTAGATGCAGATGTACTCAGGTCAATTTATATGCTGCAGAGAGAGAACGAATAAAAAGGACAGGTACAGCAAAGAGCGAGAGTTAGAGGTTAGTTGCAGCAGAGGAGTGGAGGTTGGGTGTGAACTCAGCAGGTTAACAAATTCAAAAAGATCTTGAGCCTTTACCTAATATAGAAGACTGATGTAGCTCAGCATGCCAGGGCTTGGCTTGATCTCTGTCTTTGCCTCAGGCTTCAACACAGATGATTAGTTCTTAACCAGTTCTGATAGGGGTGCTAGATCTGAATACACTAGAGCTGCTACTTAAGACACTTTCTCTAAGGCTATTGTTTCACTACAGAAGCATGTTAACTACGGCTATTGAAAGATGTCTCATGACAGATATAGATTCATGTTGAAATTGTTAATTAACTTAATAATAATCTACTAGAAAATTAGAAACTAGTAACTAAAAACAAATATTTGTTTAATGTGACCAACAGTAAAGATATGACACTTGGAGCATCCAATTACTGCATAAGCCATAGAGTCAAGGCAATCTGATAACTTGCAATAGCATAAAAGCTGACATAAACCAACACACCAATCTAAAAAACATAAGTACAAATGGGAAACTTTGAGTCTGCAAAGAATTTCAAAGACCCTTGCATCAAGCAATAGAGAATGGGAAAACATTTTTTTTTCTGAAAATAGATTAACCATTGAGCTGTAGCAAACCTTCCCAAGGAAAGCCTGCCCTATCAAAATTATTCAATGGGCCAATGATGACTCATCCACAGGGTTACAAAACACCCATAGTAACATTCAAAGCACCATAGACCTCAAAAAGTGTTTGCCATTATTTTACATACACATGTGGACAAAACTGGCAGTACCATTTGTTTAATAAAAGAAAAACCGCCAATGTGAAGTAATAATAAATAAAGATTCTGTGAAAATTAAAAAGAGAATCTCAGACATGCTTTTAAAGAAGTACATTAGTAGAGGTTTAAAAGTTCCAGTGCAGGCCGAAAGCCAGCCGAATGGCCTCCAACTTACAGCAAACTTGCTTTCAAGTTCCAGCTGCTGGACTGGTCCCCTACTTTCTGCTGAGAGTGTCAAGGTTTACTGTAACTCTACCAATCTATTGAAATACATGGTATTTGAGATATTCTGTACAGTCTGGCAGCTTAGAAGTGAGGCCTCACTGACAACGTCATTGCAGGGAATTACATTATCCCCATGGAACTGTCGGCTACCAGTCAAGAACCTGCCAAGAACCAATCAAGAACCCATGATGGAAACAGGGTAATTTTTAAACAGCCACTACTGTCTGCATTGAAAGAACAATTTGGACAAATAAACTCATGAAACAGGCCACAAAAATGATGTTACCCCTGAGAAGAGAATGAAAATAATGTGAAAAAAGATCACGTCATCAAGGTGTGTCCACTGATTATTATCATAGGTGTCTGCAATCCTGTAATTAGTGAGTGAATATATAGGACTACAGGTAGTCACTGTTTGGTGACATGGTGTGTACGACACTCAACATGGACCAGACAAGTGAACGTTTTCTTAGAAATAAAATTATAGACAAGAGTGTGAGACCATCTCCAAGCAGCAGTTCCTGTTACTGTATTTGCACATATTATTCAGAAATTTAAGATTCATGGACAGAGCTTACCTCCCTCAATGTGCCTACGGAAGAGAATTTGATGACAAATCAAAGAGACATATAATACGAATGGTAAGATCCAAGAAGATCCAAGAAAAACTTTGAAAGAGATAAAGGTGAACTTTAAGCTCAAGGAATATCAGTGTAAGATTGCACCATTCTTCATTGTTTGATCCAAAGTGGCCTCAATGGGAGAAGACAGAGGAAGTCATTCTATTGAACATCTTTAGAAAAAGCTGAAACATGGCGCCATTGAAACCTCAGACAACTGGAGCAGTTTACTCATTCGAAGTGGACCAGAACACCTGCTGAGAGGAGCAGAAGTTTCATTGACAGATTCTGGAATTGTTTGATTGCAGTGATTCCCTTAAAAGGTTGAATAACAAAATATTGAATGCAATGGAACATCATTTTTGTCCAGACCTGTTTTGTTAGTTTATTTTTGAAGTCGTTCTATTGAAGCAATATTAAAAAGCAATGTCTGACATTAGAGTAGAAAATAGAATAAAAATATATTTTATTGTCCCACAGTTGGGAAATTTTGGTGCACCACCAGCAAAATGAGTTACATAAAAATAGAGCTAAAAGTGTATAAAAGAGAATAAAGACTAAAATTGCTGTTCAGTAAAAATAACGGATCTCAACATAAATGATTGGAAGTGGTGATTTAAAATACCAATTTTACAATAACTGACAGTTAAATCAGCAATCCGCTTTTATTTGTTTTGTGTTTTATTGAATTTTCATTTTATTATTACTCATTTTATTATATTCAAGTTTTTTTCTGAGCATAATGGGATTTTCTTTCATTAAATAAGGGGTACCAAAATGTTGTTTGTGTCTAAGGAGACACAGTGCAACAAAGGCATCCATGACAGAGAACTAATACCGTACAAGAACCCCCGCTGACCATAGAGAACACAAATAATTAGATTGCCCCCTCCCAAAAAGAAATCTTGATGATCCATGACACTTTATCAGAAAATAATTATTGCTTCTTAAGTAAAACTCATGAAACATTAAAAAAATAATCATATTTCAACAACAACAAAAATGGGGGATCTTCTTAAAGCGTAATAAAAGGTATTTGTTGTGGAATTATTAATTATCATTTCGCTTTAAACTTAAAATTAACATCTTTTGCTGTAAAATTGTCACATCTGACAAAGAAATGCACAACAAACATTACATTTTATTTATTGGAAATCTGACTTGCTGTTAAGTACAAATATATGCCTTTCAGCTGTTTATTATCGCCACATTCCCTTTTAAAGCAGCTCATATAATCATGATAGTGTTGTTTTGTAAATTATCACAAGCAGAAACAGAGTGCAATCAGTTGGTTGCAATCTACAGTTTATGGCTCCACATGTCAGTGCAACCGTCACACTGCAAACAGTAAACCCACTCATGATTGCAAATGCATTTATTTTAATCAACTAAATCAAAACCTCTGCTTCAAATAACCAAGCAATCTTTCCTTTGAGTGTCTTGCAGCTCCAACACAGCATGTTGTGTTCAGTTTCCTAAAATAATGAATGTACAAATATGGATAGAAACTATATTTCTGTCACAAAAAGCAAAAGCTTAAAATGTCTGCACACTTCTAGAAACAGATCAGTTTTGAGGGAATGTTTCATCTGCTCGCCTTTAGGGGCAAAGAATATGTGATGATATAAATTGTTTTTATTTTGCATTTTACTCTACAGCTGTTCATCTGAATCATGTATAAAAGTGTCCCTTGAAAAGTTTCAAAGCACCTTTTTCGATTACATTACGAGGCTATAAATTTACTGAAAATAACTTTCATATTACAATTTCAGTTCATCCACTGTTTTATCTCCTGCAAGTCACATCCCAGAAATAATAAAGAAAAGCACATCAGAGCTGAACATCATGGTGTTTTTTTTTGTTATCTTATTGCCGCAGATTGTGCGTGCCTGTTTGTTAAAGCGTGTGTAGTTCATTTTTCGAGCCACTAGAACTGTGGCATGTTGCAGCAGCATGTCAGACCATGTTAACTTTTGAAAATCAGCCACTAAACACACTTTCTCTCTTGTTTTTTTTCCCCATGCAGTGGTTGTATTGTGAGAGCTGAAGGCACTCTTCTGCTCTTCTGACAAATAAAAACTTGTCCATGGTCCCTTAAATTAAATGAGTAAATTCAATACAGCTGAATACATTTCATGCCACTTTTGATCTGCTTTTTTATGCGTCTTTAAACTCTCTGGTTCACGCTCTGTCTTCGCCTCAGATGTGTTATGTTTTTTCATCATGTCACCATAAAAATCTTGTTTAGAAAAACTATTTTATGTAGAGGCTGCTGTCTAAAGTCTATTCAGAGCTTAAAGGCCACATGCCCTCACTGTAATGTATGTAACACTCAGGCATAGAACTGCAGATTGGTTTATGAGGAGCTCTGTTGCTACTGGTTTACAGCACGCATAGCTGTCTCTGTTATTAGCTCAATGTCCTGAGTGGTGCAGACAGCCCCGGAGGTCAGAAAAGCTATGAATTCTGAGAAAAACACAACTTGTCTCTAAGCAAAAGACTCCTTCACTTTTATTAGCCTCCTTCTCATTTCTGTTTAATTTAATTTGAACAAATATGCGTGACGGCTGATCACAAGCCATGGATTTGGTTTAATTTGTAGCATTTGATGTGCATTTAGAATGTCTGGCATCACGTGATGAGGTTTGATTCAGATCTGTCCAGAATGTGAATGACTAGACTAATAATGTCTGCTTTGGCTCTTATTTTCTTTCACTGATATGCCAACTAACTTGGATTTGCTGCAGGGGTTCAATGGCTGCTGTCATTCTCAGGCTTGTAAAACACCCTGTGTTGGATTTTTTTTTTTTTAGATTCTTTAATATAGTTTTATGCATTGCATTAACATTAATTATTCAGTTGTTGCTTCTTTTGGATTTGAGATTCAAATACTGTGATCAGGTGCTTCCTGTCAGTTGCACTTAATTTGACGGATAATTTGCATTTGTGACCACCTCTTTAAATCAGTATTATTGGCTGTTTGCTGCTTTAAAGCATCTAGGCATTTGTGTAGTACACAATTTTAGGAATATGCTGGTGAAAGTTCTCAGTCATCCAGGTCATAGTCATTCCAAAGAAGAGCTACCTCCTCTGGACAAGACTCTGCGGTACATCTACACCTTATGGACAAAGGGCATTCTTTCGAGGACCACAATGTTCACATTTTGGATAAAGAAAATAGATGGTTTGAGAGGGATGTGAAGGAAGCCATCTATGTTAAGAAAGAAAAAAAAAACTTCAAACAGAGGGGATGGACTCAGGTTCCAGCTTTCAAAAGCTTACAATGTACAGCAGAGTGGAGGACCTCATCCATCCAGCCAATCCAACAATCCCCTTTCATAATCGACCTTCAGACACACAGACCGGTACGGGGTATTGCGCACCCCTTCGTCTGTTCCAATTTGCATGTTTTCAAAGCAAAAACAAGGCTTTGTTGGGCTGCTGTATAAAACCTCGAACTCAACGCTATTCCTGACATTTTGAATTGGAAAAAGCTTCTTGGATGGGAAGCGAAACGTCAAACTTGGAAACCAAGTCTATTGGATTGGTTTTAATTTTTTTGGAAGAATTTCAAAAAGGACATGTCCTGTGGGGACCAGAAGCAAATTTTGCTCCTCGCAAATTTGAGAAGGGACGAAGTTTTATCATGATTAGAAGTGTTCCAAATCTTTTGAACATCTTAGACCAACTGAACATGAAATGAAGGTGAGACCATATGCTCTGTGAAACAGCATAACAGCAACCAACTTTTAAGCACAGTGGTGGAGGAGTAATGATTTGGTTTTTTTTGTTTTTTTTCGCACCGAAAGAGGATGGCACTTTGCATCATGTCAAGCATTTACTCCTCCTTATACTAAAATATTTGGATAAAATGTGACTAAGTTTAGACTAAGTTTAGCGATAAAGGTCGGCTTAAACTAGCCGATCATCACGACAATGATCCAATGTCATTAACTATTGACCTGAGGCCACCTGTCAATCATTCCCAAAGACTCTTCAGCAACTGACCAACCAGCCATCGTGATTTCTCCATAATGAGATGGCCCTCCACTCTTTTTCTCCCTCTGTCAACTTTTTTAGGTTTTTGCATAGGAAGGCATAATGGACATGGAAATGCTGTTAAAATCTAATGAAATGCTAAATGTTGTTAGCGGGGATTGTGCAGTTCAGACGCATTTACCCTGAGGTATTTATGGTGTGGGACACAGTCAATTATATTCCAAGAAATGAAAATGGAGTCCTAAACAATGTAAAAGATAAACAGGCCTGCTGTGAATAGCTGAATGTATTGGAACTACCTGATGTTTATTTGTACAAAGGTCTTATAATTATAATGTTTGCTTTAACAAACTCCATCAGTGTGCTGGAATAGGCAGCAAATAATTTTACTCAGCCTGATGATTCATGTTATAAAAAACAGGCCTCAGTTCCCCCCCTCATTTATGTACTATATGCTTTCACTTGCTATCTCTAACTGTAAAAGACACAACTTCACCCAAAGTCAGCCTGATTGTGTCCCTCGTTATTCTTTCTGTCTGTGGAAAATGTTTTATTGTCAGTTTTTCTGCAACCAACTTCGAATAACTTGTTACTGACTTAATGTAGTAAAAAAATGCTACCTGTTGTTTTTGCTTTAAGGTTTGCTGATATGGCAAAATGCCTCATTAAAGGAGCATTGTGCTTCTCTATGTCACTGTTCAAAGAAACCTGAGTCTGTAGGCGCTTGTGTACGCAGAGCGATCTAGCAGCCTGCATCATGTCAGTTTCTCAGAAAAACCTCTGAAAGAATCAGGTGCTGCAATAGACTGAATATATTGTCCAAGTTTTCAGCTGATAACAATAAAATAAGCAATTTAATAAGAACTGGGAGCCAAACTTGCTCAACAATCATGTTAAATAGATCAAGGTTTACAGAACACAAACTTTACCAACTATTGCAGCAAAAGGTAGAGCCAGTGATGAGTTAGTGTCTGTGAAGACACTGAGAGACAGTTCTTTTTTTGTTAATGCTTCTACAGCTCACCAAAAAATTGAAGAGAAGAAGATGAATGAAGACGCTTTACCTGTGCTACTCAGGGTTAAGCTGTCACATCAACTCAGCTGAATTCACTAAGGTTTACATATTTAAGTCCAACAAGTCAAATGAGATCAGAGCAGACCTCCCAAATCATCCGTCTTAAAGATATCCCCTGTGCCGAATCTGCAATTGCACATTGAAATCCATATTGAATTTGTCAAAGCACAGACTCACATCCATAGTTTGCACACACCGGCATCCTTTGTGTACGTCTCATTTTTTCTTTTGTTTGGTCTCTCAGAGACGAGCAGTCCCCTCTCCTCTTTTGTTTTTCTCGCTTTGCTCTTTGCAGGCTGGAGATGGGGAATAGATCAAAAGCAGAATGGATGAGCTGTTTTGCCAGATCCCCCAGTCTTAACGGATTTCAAGGCTGGGTGAGGCTGTGAATGTGTTCCTTGGGTGGGTGTGTGTGTTGGTGTGGTTGTGTGTGCACGTGTTTGTGCGTAACATGCACGTACATGCAAATTTATGTGTATCTGCCTGAGAGCCTCTGTTCCTTTGTGCCTACAAGTTTGCCTCTAAGTCCTAGTTTTTATCAGTCAGCACTGTGCACCCTCGAATGCCTTCTGTGACTCACTGTGCACCATACTGTAGCTGTCGAAATAGCAAAGAGGATTTGTAACCCTATAGGCGTTGTTTCATTTGCGCCTACTTTTAGGCATTATGTGCTCTCCAAAAATCTTGTACAATTCCTAAAAACAGATTCCCGTTTTCTCTTTCTAAATGAAACCTTTTATTTCTAAATCCAATAATATTTGAAAAGTACCAAAGGTAAATACATTCATATCTGCCTTGCCGTTCTTACTTCCATGGTTGTACATTTACTGGGCTCTTATATGTATTGTGTTGGAGATTTAATTCTTTCTAATCTGATCATGATGACCATGATGCATTGGTATTAGCTGAAATTTCTGGGTTATATCTTTTTTCATATTTTTTTTAAGAAAGGCAAGTATTGGCTGGCTACTGCAGGGTGCTATACATGAAGGGAACTCAGTTCTAAGAGGTTTAGTCTCAATCCTAATGCAGCTGTTGGTTGTTCCTAATGTGTTCCTTTTGTGAACGCTTTGGAGTTCCTCTCTTAATAGAACTGAGAAAAGTGATTTTGGCTTATATTTTTTATGCTTCAAACATTTAAAACAGTTTCCCATCCTTTAACCTGACAGACCTGTTCTCTACAGATTCAACAACTGTGGCAAAATTTGACAGAAAGTAGTACGTTTAGTGGTATCAGATCATTAATTTCAAAAAGCTGTATTTTTCCTCAGCCATAGCCACAGCAAATGCACAAAGATGTGATGAGTTGTTCACTGTTTTCTAACTCAGTTTCTAAATTTTAAATACATTAACAAACCTGTCATGAAAGATACGGGCCTTTTTTTTATATCTTTGCTCTTAAAGGGATAGTTCGGGATTTTTGACATGAATCTGTATGGCATCCCCATCACCAGTGTCATGCAATCACACTGACTTACCCCTGGCAGCATCCTGTGAGCAGAGTTCTCGTCCAGCTTTGGTCAAGCCGAAAGTAGTCCGGCAGGTTTGCTAGACCCAGCGAAATAAAACGTTTCTCTTCCCAAAACATTATGTGTTCAAAAGAGTGATATTTTTGCATCCCAAAAACATTGTAGTGGAAAAAGTCACACGTCGTTATCACTTGGTCTTATTTTCTCTCTGTGTGTACTAAATACCAATTAAAATAACTTTAAACAGGTGTACTTTTCATCAAGCCCTCATGTATGTATTGATTTTTTTTTTCTGTGGGTGTGTGTTTGGCCATGTTTTTCTTACCATGTGGGGACGATTTCCCAGGAATATGCTACATTTTGGGGACTAATAGGTATTTGTGGGGACCAGCGACTGGTTCCCATGAGGAAAGGTTCTCTTCTTGGAGTTGGGGTTAGGTTTAGGGTTAGGGTAAGGGTCTGGGTTAAGCCATAAAAGTGCAATATTACATTGGTATATTTTCATTAGCTGGAAGTGAAAGTGTTGCCATAATTGACAGCAATAATTTCTTAAAAAAACATCAGTCTGTGTGAAATTCAAATCCAAATACAGTCAGAAAAAATATTTGTGAGAAACTTCATATTATACCCCTAATACTAACTGATTGCTTTCTTACACTGATTAGATTATGGCCTCTTCTTAGAGAATCTTCAAAATTGTATAAAATGTTAGCTTTTCTTTTCTTTTATAGCTACTATTTGGATTTCCCTCATCATTCTTCTGCTGAAAACTGCCCTCTGATCACCGTCTGCTCCAGGGCTTTGCCCTCAAGCAAGCTTTTCTTCTGTCAAACTGACGTGAAAATGTGGCTGTAGAGTACATGGTGAACCCAACAGAGAGGTCTCCTCACATCTAAGTCAAGTTGAAAAGTGGTTTGGGTTAATCATTTATTGACAAACTACTGTAAGCTTTTCAATTTTGTTTTGCTAAAACATGATCAAAATATATCAGCTTAGTACAGTTTTCAAATTATTTTTCAATTTAATTTCATTTCAGTTTATTTATGTAGCGCCAATTCAAAACATATATCATCTCAAGGCACTTTACAGAGAGAATTCAAACAGATCATACATTAAAATTGATTCAAAGTTTTTTATCTAAGGAAAAACAGTTGATAGCATTGACACATTGACTTGACAGCAATCCCTCACACCAAGCATGCTTGTAGCAACAGTGGAGAGGAAAACTCCCTTTTAACAGGAAGTAACCTCCAGAAGGGACCAGGCTCAGAGTGAGTGGTTCGGCTTGAGGTTTCTGCTTTCTTCTTTAACTTCCCATAACCACCACTGCCAGGCATCCAGGCATCTTGGTGTGTATGTGGAGGGTTGGGGTAAGGTGGAGGGATATTGAAATCTGATGGAATGAGAATTAAGAAAATATACTTTCATACAAAACTGCACTTGGAACTGTTACTGCTTCCATGAGTTTATTGTCTTATAATTAAGACTGCTGCATATGAGATGGGTCTCTGCTTGCATGATGACTGTGATTTCATTGTGATACTATTCTGTGTGCAGCTAGTCACTGTCCGGTATGTGTGGTCACAAAATATGTACAATACAATGACTTTACAGTTCAGCTGATATACAAACCAAACAGACGTTTTCTGAAGCAATTCAGACCATCCACTCTGTCTCAATGCAGAGGATGAACAGGGACTGTTTCTGCCAGGGCATCTATTGTTAATCATGTTCTCTGGAGAGAATGTAACACTTCCAGAACTTGAAGCACTGCTTTGAAAATCTGCTCCGCAAGCCAAAAGACCTTTTCCTCAACTTGGAGCTGGTATTTCATGACAGACATTGAACTTACAACCCCATTGTTCATCATAATGTCAAATAAAAACTAGGCTTCCTGTCTGTAAAAGGGCCATACAATAAGCCACAGATATATTGTTACAGTATCAGTCTGTGTATTAATGTGTACTGTCATGTTTCAAGTAGGACCTTAATGCATGCAGCAGGCATACAAGGTCAAAACAAAGTAGATATTTATCAGTAAAAAGGCAAACAAGCTACCAGGATTGAACATGAGTAAAGGACGGGGTAAAACACCTGGAGCATGAAGGGATTACAGCAACAGAATCTTAACCTTGCCTGCAAGTTTAATTCTCATGGTATATATGTGGTCTTAAACGTACAAAAATCCCTCATGTCCCCCTCCCACTTTATACTGTAGTAGCAGCCTTTCAAGATTGCCCCTCCCTGTCAAAAGCCAGCCGAATGGCAGCAAAATTCCCCCCAACTTCCAGCCAGTGGCCTTGTCATAGGCATGCATATTTTTTTTACTCTGACTCCACCCTTTCACTGAATTGCAGAGTATGACCAGGAGATAATGCTTCTCTTTAGATCTTAATGTCCACAAATCATGACAGAAAGAATATTTTAGATGTTTAAAAAGGAATGGTAGGGGACATGCCAAGGACCTGCCAAAGACCAGCCAAGGGCCCATCAAGGAAAGTGGGGAAATTTTGAATGGCTACTACTGTAACTGTTTCGGGCAAACCTAAAACTGGATGGCTAATCATATAGCTGTGTTAAAAGCAAAAGCTTTCAAGTCCATAACTGAATCAAAATAAAAGTAGCAGCACAGGAGGACATATGCGTTGTTGCTTACATAATATCTGTTTAGTGAGAATCTTTGAAACAGGAACCTAAAGAGCATTGAAGCCCTAGCTGTTGTGGTTTCTCATGGGGTCTGCTGCTAGTTTATTCATTGCCTTGATTGCCTCAAACCAAGCTTTGGTAAGTCTGCACTATGTGTTGCTTCGCCCAATCAGTTCTGTTGAATGTCCCTCCTTTCCCTCAACAGAATTGATTTTATGAGTCACAAGTTAACAATGTGGAGAACTAAACCTGAGTGGTACGTATTATCAGTCTTAATTGCCAAGTTAGGGGGATCTGATAATGGCTAAAAAGCCCTAGGAGCAGATGTACACAGAGAGATATGGACGTACACTAATGATAATTGAAACAGGTGAGACACAGGGACATCTAATTGTTGCTATATGACAGGGAAGCACAGGTATTAGTGGAACTAGATGTAAGGGGTTCAAGTAGAGATGATCCCTTCCAGGTATAACCACATCCCCAAACCCATAACAGAGGAACAAAGTACCTCCTCTCTTCAGCCGGTGAACAATACCTCCTTAATGACCGACCCTTAACAATCATAGACAGGTTTCAAGTATTATAGGAGACAATCCCCCCTTTAACAACAATCCCTCCCCCTTTAACGACCGACCTTCAGAATCATAGACAGGTTTCAGATATTACAGGCTAACAATGGAACCAAATGACCTACTCATCGGTCTCCATTTGCATGTTTCCAAGCAATACAAGGCCTTGTCTATATAAAGACTCAAACTCACTGTGGATCCAGACATTTGAATTAAGAAAGCTTCCTGGAGGGGTAGTGAAACGTCTTCAAATCTTGGAAACCAAGTCCGGTGGATTGTTTTTTAAATCTTTACAGAAAGGGGTTCAAGCTTTACAATCCCATTAGATGTTTATTTTGTTGTATGGAGTCCTTCTGCAGTTGATCCCCAAACCTGATCCAAGATGCTAAATGCCAGATAGAGGTGTAAGCATTGTAATAGCAACTGAGAGAAAGAGAATTAAGAGCAAAAAAAACTAAAACAAAACAGTATCACAAGCACTTAATAGAGTTAAGATTACAATAACATAATTTTCTAAAATGCATACTACCATACTTCTTAATGTGATAAGAGTATGTAAGAAGTCAGCAAATTAGATGGGTTTATTGCAGTCAGATAGGGAAGCTCTTGACATAAGGGGGTATTGCAGCCTCTTAACTCTTTTTTATTAGTTAGAAACAGGGTCGAGACTGTGCGCTCGCCTCACTGTTCTCTCTTTGATGGCAGTCTTTCCCTCCTACACCACCACCTGTGTTTATGTAGCTCACAAAGTTTGCCTGCAGCGTCACCCTGATTAGTCTCATTGCTGATGAATCACGGCAGAGAGCTCTTCTGCTAAAAAGTCGACCCTTTATCCCACTCACTGTTGCATAGAGAAAATGAACATTGCAGTTACATGCACTCTCTGCGTTTGTGAAGAATGTGCTCGCCTCAAAGAAAATTGAAAACATTCTAAATATAACGTTGTTTTCTTTTTTTTTATGCAATTAGGTGATGTTAAACTGACGCTAATATCTGCTGAAAGATGTTGTGCAGAACCTACATGATGTCTTCAGACACAGATAGCAGGAGGCTGCCATGACAGAAGTAGAAGTTTGTCTTCAGTGGCTTATGAGCGTGCTTTACTTCAGCTGTACAGACAGCAGCCATCCAGGCGTTAAGCTGCTGCATATTTCAGTCTTGACTAGAACTTATTTACGTTGCCGTGACACCTGAATGCCTTAGCCGCACTGTAAGTGGTCTATGTGACATTATGCTCAATAATGGTAGCTGTTGCTTCCCCCATACATGATGGATGCGCCTGTCATAGTGAAATGCTGTTTTTTCTGACAGAGAGAAGAAAAATAAATCAGCCAGTCCTTACGCTTCGGTGGTCAGCCGCCTTAATCTTTTCCTCATGCTGTAATCATGGTTGCAGAATGAACCCAGGGTAATCCCTCACAGGATGTGCCATTCCAGTTGTTGTCACTTCTTCTGTCTCACTTGCCACTTTGTATTTTTTGTGTGTGTCAGTTGCCTGCACATATTTTCTGTCCACATTACCCACACGCTTTCCCTTTCTGTTTTACCTTGTTCTCTCCTCCTTATGTTTTAGTCGATTTTGTGTGTGTTTGTCTGTCTGTCTGTCTCTCTGTTTGTCTGTCTGTGTACAGGATAACTTGAAAAGTTATGAATATATTTTAATGACATTTTTACCAAAGGTGCACCTCAGTACAAGGAACACACCAATAAATGTTGGTGCTGATCCACATCATAATCTGGATTAGAGTCCTGCACGGGTCGAGTTTTACCAACCCGCACCCGCCCGAACCCGTTAGGATGACTACCGAACCCGACCCGTCACCCGCGGATATCTTCAATTCAAATCCGAACCTGACCCGACCCGTTGATATTTAACCCGCAACCCGACCCGTTAACACATCAAGTAATAGGCTATAGTACGCTGCGCTGCAAAACAGCGCCATTAACACTGCAGCAGACGTGTATGCACTGACTGTGGCCTTTTTGGAGGGAAGTGTCATGTTCGGATTTATGTGTCTAACCCACATGCAGAACACTCGGAGGCAGATGAAAAAGTTCAAAGATTTATTAATAATAAATGTACAAAGTTTGTTCAGATCCAAGATGGGGCTTGACTGGTCACGAGTGGGTTCACTGCTGAGGAGGACAGAGAGATTAGTGGAGGTCCAGGTCTTTTGCAGGTTGTGAGTGTTCAGGTCTGTACCTGTTTGGAAATGGAGCAGAGCTGCAGAGAGGGGGAACCTTGAGGGTCCAGAGGTTGTCGGCAGGCTGAGGGCAGAGGCGGAGGCAGAGCTTACTGAGTGCAGGCAGATCACAGATTGAGTTTTCCTTCTACTAATCTTCTAAGAGCGGCCAGGCAGAATACTTGACTGAGGCTGCTCTCCAGAGTCCTACTGAGAACGAGCAGACAGATCACCGGCAGAGAAACTCTCCAGAGTTTCAGGTATTAAGGCAGGATCAACCTGGAAGGCAGAGAGGAGAAAAACGGGATCAGGTTTGGTTTACAGAAAGTCTGAGTTCAAAGACAAGCAGGTTGGCTCAGGCTAGCTAACCGTTACTGGCAAACCCTCTGGCACTGGAGTGAAGCCCTCCACCTCCTTAAGTACGGATCTCCTAATGAGCAGATGAGAGACAGGTGGTGCGGTCGGCGCATGCTCCAGAAGATCTCGTGCGCCCTCTGGTGGAGAAAGTGGACAAACCTCCAGATCCCAACAGGAAGCCCACACTGCCGGCAGGGCTTTAAGCTACAACAAGGGTGACCCCAGTGCCTGATTAAAATAACATTTCTGATGTCCATAACAAGACACACGCATAAAAAAAAATCACCAACTACCCACCCGCACTAAAAAAATATCCGTCCGACCCCCAACCCGTTTATTTTTATTTATGTATTTTTCACCCGCAAAAGAGCATTTTAGCGGGTGACCCGTCGGGGACCCGCGGGTACCCGAACCGTTGCAGGATTCTAATCTGGATGCATGGATTTTTTTTTAGAGGGTCTTGTAACATTATTTGGCAAATCGAGCAGTTCCTTCCTAAACCAGATGGTGGCAGCAGTGACTATTAACAGCCTAAGCATGGGACTCAAAAAAGTCCAGAATTACTATACTGAAGACAAAAAAACGGAAAGGTGAGCCATGCCTTGCTCTTTGTCTCGATCTGCTGATTAAACAAGAAAGCATAATGAAAGAAGAAGACGAGAGCAGAACAAACACCAGAGGCTGCTGACACTTGCTGGGCATTATTTATAAATTTATTAAAAGATTTTAAGGAAAATGTTATCAAAGGTGCACCACATGCCAAGGAGCAATTCATTACAATTTGATACACAATAATCCAGATCATGTGTAACTTTTAGCTGCCGGTGTAAGTCAAAATATGGGGCTAAATTTGCATTCTCAGGTCTGCATTCCCAGATTGCTTTTCTAGTTTGTCATTATTGATTTGCCTAGCCACCCTTACCAAACTATACTTTAAAAATTACTGACATTTTTCTTTTTTGTTTCTCTCCCTTTGCTCTCCTTTTTTTTTCACTTTTATTGTGTCTTTTATTTTTGTATTTCTTTCAGTTTTTCTGGAAACCAAATAGTAAAAATTGGGTTCCTCGATGCAAAGTAGTAGTTTTTGCTCTGCCGAAGAAAACAATTTTTAGAGCTTTCAGCTTTTTAACATCTTAATTCCTTGTATTATTTGTACTCTTAAAGAAATATACTTTGATGTCAGAGGCAGAATCAGCTTTTATTAACAAAATGGAATCATATCAAGTATATTTTCCCACCAGTATAACTAAGAGCTTGAGAGTACCATTGTTAACACAACTATAAGTATTAGGCTGTGTATTCAGCCATCCATCACTTGGCAGCAAAACTTCAATGAACACCAATGTTCATATTGCATTCCGAGTTCTACTCACATCCTATCCCTCTTTGCATTCAATATGTTTTAGACTTTTTCCACACTTGATCTTGGACTTTTCCTCTCTCTTTTCCCACCTCAGCCCAGAGTTCCTGACTCGCTTAGCTTTTCCCATGGATATAATACATTTCTGAAAAACAAAAACATCTGGTAAGAAATAAAAAAGACTAGCAAAGTCGAACTCAACAAGTGTGGCAAATGCAACACATTTGGAAATCTTCCTGCCACATGGCCATTTTTAATTTAAACATGACATTGATGAATTGACACAGACAGAAAATACCATGTACTGATGTTCTCTCTGATGAAGGTTAGTGACGCAATGTGCAACAATCAAATTAAAATGCATCAACAAAAGCCCAGACCCAAACAAACTCACATCCACCGACCTTCTCAGCTGCTCCCTTTTAGCATCTCCTGCTTGCGTCAGAGGCACCACAGGCTTTGACTCAGCTGCAGCGTTTGGCTCCCCTCTGAAAATGGTTTGTTGTTTGAAAATGCACAGCTTTCTGTCTGTGTGACAAAAGCAGGACTGAAATAGAGCCTCTGCTGGTGATGTGATTGTAATACCTATTGTTTTATGGGATGGTTTGTTGTTGATGCTTCAGCAAGATTGATGTGACACACTAGGATTCCATTCACGTTACAACTTGCATAGTCTGTACCATTTGTGCTGAGTGTGCCACAAAGACAATGACAGAAGATTACAGAATTTTTATCTGAGCCGTTTGATTAATGTTAGACTTTGCTGTTCACTGATAAATGTTTCATCAGCCTAATTAGCGTTTATAGTTTGTCAGTTCAGCTTTTGAACTACTTGCTGTCATCCTTTCATCATAATTGTGCTGAAGTTTGCTGTAATTACACTCCTACTTCACTGCCTTTGGACTCGGTTAAAATAAGATGTTGCAGATTATTTCAAAAGTATTCACACCCTGTGATTTTATTCCCCACATCATTAGTACCATCTTCAATGAGGAAAATAGTGATGCTTAAATACTTTTGTTGATAAAAATCTAAAAGGCAGTTCAATAAAGCCCTCTGAGGGTTATTAGAGAACACCAGTGAGCAAACGCTACGTTCACAGTACAGACCTTAATGCTTAATTAGGATTTTTTTGTGAAATACGATTTTTTTTTTGCGTTATCATTCACATTTCCAAGTATATGCGACCTGTATGTGATCTCCTGTGTGAAATACATTCATAAAACCTAACTGTCCTGCATGCAAAGTAGAGGACGCAATGACGTCTTAAACAAGCGTGCTCTGTGTTTACGGAAGTAAACATGGATGGTCGTGCTGGAGCGCATCTAGCAATCTTTCCCAACCTTAAAAACTCAATCTTTTCAAGATGGTTAAAAAAAAAAGGACTGCCCTCCATATATTTGTCCGCCATGATTGCTTTTTTTCTTCCTGCTTCTGCATAGCAAGACGCTGAATAGTGACCTTTGTTTAGTATTAATGACATTCAGGTTGGATGAATGCCACCTGGTCGTTCAGACACAGGTCGCATATGAAATGATCAGATTTGTGTCGGATTCAGGACCACATAGCAAAGTGGCCTGGGTCTCATGGGAAAAAATCGGATCATTGTTGTTCAGACTGCCATCACAAGATCAGATGCAGGCCACATGTGTGCAAAAAGAAATTGGGTAATTTCTTGTGGTTCCTGTCAATTGGGTCACTTTAGGCTGCAGTGTGAACGTAGCCAAAAAGCCTAATGAAGACCTATAAACACAGGTCCTGTTTGCCATAAGCCATGTAAAGAAAACAAACATTGTGTTCTTCACATGTAAAACATTATGTGGCTAGCATTAGGTTGTGCTCTATATCTGAATACGTCAGTCCCTTGTTGATACATGGCAGAGGAATATCATGTTTTCTAGTAAATCTGTGTCAGGGTTAGTGTAAAGATTGTAGGTAATATAAATATTGCAATCCTGGAGGAACCGTATTTGAATTTAAAAAAAGTTATATTTGTAATAATTGTCACCTATCAGCTGGACAATCCAAAACCCAAGGCAAGAGTATATTGCAAGACATAAGAATTTAATATACACATGCTCTTGATCCATTCTGACTGATGAGCAGTTTTACAAATGAAAAATGGGCCAATTGTTCAGTTTATAGATGTGCAAAGTAGATAGAGACCAACCCTAAAAGATTAGTTTTATTTGAAGGAGGAAGTACTTCTACAAATTATTGACTCAGCCTGGCTGATTATGAAATGGCTGATAAAAATGTGTTAAAATAATAAAAAATTATAAACATGGCAGGCTTTGCAAATTGTTGAAAAAAGTTATGGACGTGTTATTTTTCTTCCATTTCCTAACTACGTACTGTTTTGTGGTTGTATATTACTTTTATTACCAACAAAAACATTGCAATTTGTGTTACAGGCTAACAGCGTGTGAAAATTTTTGCAAGCTGCTGTATTTGGGTGCTGCTTCTTTTAATTAACTTCTGCAGGAAAAAAACAAAGTTTCATCTTTTCAGAAAGCATTTTCCTTGCTGAAGCATCTTAAAAAATATTTCAGCTCAACTTTACACCCATCTAAGCTCGTACAGAGGTGAAGAGAGGGCTAAGATAGGGTCATCTCTTTCTGCTGGCAGCTCCCTCATCCGTCTGACTCTCCACCCACTCGTCTCTGGCTGGAGTCGAGGTGCCACCTCATCCCATTAGGCTCTCAGTCACCCCTATGCTCAGACTTTCATGTCACCTGTTGAGCCCAGCCAAGCTAAGGACTCCCCAGCTTCCACCACCTCCGCAGGCTCTGGCAGCTGATTGTGTACACTGATTGCAGAATGGCATATTTCACTGGCCTTTTTTGGGGGGGCCATACTGTGCTATATGATCATATTTCCTGCCTTTCCCCTTTTCTCCCTCTCTACCTCTATCTCTTTATCTCTTGAGGCAATCAGAATGTGCAAAGAGTTGGGGAAGGTTTTGGTAGCAGTGTATTCTGTTTGTATGAGCAAGGTACTGTCCCCTCTCTCTCCAAAAAGTGCACCACAGGAAATGGAAGGCAGGATCTTTTTGATCATGCTCTCTCAAAGGAAGGCTTTGATTCTGGGAGCTGTCTCTATTTTTTTTTGTTTTTTTTCCTCATCCTTTTGATATTGCTCACATCAGAATTCATCATCAGTGTTGCAAGATTGGTTAAATGGCATCCAAATCTAGCACAGACCAACATGAATGGGTCAAAATCTCTTGACAGTTTCAGCAGTTTAGCTGTGAAACAAACCATGACCATGTTTTTTTTTTTTTTTATAGCACTTCAATCATGGATGGTTTAACACCCTCTCTGGTCGGCCTCCAGACAGAAAAAATTCTCTTGATAATTCTCCAGGCCTCTAATTAGAGATCTCAGTCTAGTGAATTAAAGTAAATTAAACACTAGATGCAAAATGTCTATAGCCATTATTGACTTTAAAATATTGAGTTGGAAAGTTGATATTATGAAGCTTTTTTTTTATTTTTTTTTTTTTTACAATACAAACAAAAGTTTTTTTTTTTCAAGATTCAGAACAAAAGGACCCAGTATTCAGGCAAGCAGAAAGTGTGATTACTCAAAAGCCATTTATTAAAATAAGCAGGCATATTAGAATAGCAGGAGGCAGGAAACTCTGCAGTAGAGAAACAAAGGTTAGTGACCACCTACATCGAATGGAAGAAGATTATGAATGTGAGTCACTAACCTGGTTTACAAGTTCAGTCCAAAGGACAAGGTAGGATCTAGCCGGTGGGCTGCCAGCAAGACGCAGCAGGCGTAGCCAAGAATGTCCCAGATGCTGCAGCCCCAGAGAGAAAGCAGGAATCCAAAGCCAGGTCAGGCAAACAGATCAAAATAGGAACAGGCAGGCTCAGAGATCCAGGAGTCCAAAGACAGTTTAGGCAAACAGTTCAGACAGGAACAGGCAGGCTCAGTAGTTGAGAGCCAGAACACGTCAGGAACAAGTGATCAGAAACACTCAGGTAAAGTAAAAGCACTCTCACCTCTGAGATCAGACAAGCAGGCTAAGTGGTTGAGAGGCAGAACAGGTCATGATCAGGAAATAAGAAACACCAAGGAACTCTCCAAACACTCTCACCACTGGGTAGGGAGAACAAGAATAATCAGGAATAATCAGGTGGATGCAATCACCTTAAATAGAGGCATGAGCAGGGTGGATCAGGTGAGCAGTGATGAGAAACAAGGCAGAGTTGGACAGGTGAATGGAGTTAGTAATCAGCACCAAGATTATGACAGAAAACTAATTGGCAAGAGTGTGTTCTTGCAAGAACAACACCTGGGACAAATCTCTATCTTGCTTTCTCTTCCTTTATCTATACACAGAAATAATACATAATAATAACTATGTAGATACACAAAGAAAGACAGAAGCCTGACCAATACACCAACTGTTCTCCACCAAACCACATAACACCAGAGGCAGGCTGATAACACAGTGCTAACTCCTCCGAGGCTAGAGGCTTAACAGTACTGGAAGACCTATGGGAGAAGGAGGGATCAAATAACAACGATACACTGTGGCAACATGAGCACACCTGAATAATATAACTGAACAAAATCCAGTAAATAGCAGCATGGCAGATGTCCAACAAAAAGGTATGAAGAACTGGACAGCCCCAAGCCTGAATACAGTCCCTCTATAATGGTGCAAAAAGGTGACTTCTTTATATAAGTATCTTCCAACAAAAATGCATCAACTCTTAAGGAATATAACCCACCCTAAATAACTGATTGAGGATAGATCAGGCCTTATATCACAGATCCCCATAAGGGAACAATCCCATCCAAGCACAGGCCAATAACCTTTCTCCTCACAGCACAGAAGGTCCTATCAGGCATCACAGCACCTCAGATAAGCAGCCAGATTGATAAATATACGTATGGCAGACGCATGGTAAAAAAAAAACAAAATAACAGAGAAGCCAAATACCAGCTACTGCTGGACAGAACAGTTGCCCAATACAAAGCCAGACAAAGAAATGGGTTTACTGCTTGAAATATTCACAAAAAAAGCTTACAACACAATGTATGACACACATGTAAACCCTGGACTCCATGAAGCTGTGTAGGGTCAACAATTGGAGAGTCTGCACTACAAATACCATGAGGATGTGGAAAATGCCCTAGAGGCCAAAATTAAGCCAATTGTTCAAGTCTTCAAATGCGTCATATGCAAAGGAGAAAGCTTATCCTCACTGTTTGGCCTGAACCCACTTAGCCAACTAATGCTACTACACACAGAACACAAATCATGTAAATCAATGGAAATGGTTACAATTTAGGATATGTTGTTAAATTGGAATGGTTCTTAATTCATAACCAATTTTATCATTGGTTCTTAGTCTTAATATTTCAGAGAATGATGGATGCAGTGGCAAATGTTTTAAGTTGTTAAAAATGTCGGTTCTTGACAATTGAACCAAAAATGTGTTTACATTGCTATTTATTTTTTATTCAATCAGGGATTTGTGAAGCATCTTTAACAAAGGGTCTCATTTTCACTAAACTGTTCTTCTCTTCCAGCCTCAACTCCTGCATCAATATGTTTTAGTGACTATGTGGCTTTCTAGCTGATGTTAGCCGCATTGATGCTTTTCTCCTTCTTCAAAGCAGTGTTGCTTTTATCAGCAGTTGGTGTTCATATACTAGGGCCAGTACTAAAGCACCTCTGTGTTTATTATCCTTCTGGATCTGCTACCTTTCATGTTGTTAAAGCGCATATGTGGGGAAACAAGCAAAGTTGTGCCTGTTAAAACCCAAACTGTCCACAAAAGTGGATGTAATGCTTCATTATCCAATAGAAATGCAGAATTATGTAGTTGCTGCATTTTATAATGGTGTAATAAAGTATATCTTTAAAATTGAAATGTAACTTAATTACCTCATGAAATATTATAAAATCCAAATTTTGTTCATTAAATGCAAACTAATAAACTATAGAGTCACACGTTGAGACTAGGAACACTGAGATACTTAAGTAACAAACCATGTGTGGAAAGGAAATTCTTTAATCAAACATATATATATATATATATATATATATATATATATATATATATATATATATATATATATATATATATATATATATATATATATATATATATATATATATATATGTATTTATTTATTTATTTATTTAAGTCTAAGGATTTTTTCTTGGTTTGTTCAATTACTAAAAAAAAAACCTGAGTGGTTTGTTTGACGTATTTTTACTATCAGCATATCACCTTACATTTTAGGCTCCATGGAGAACTTAGCTTTTAAATAACCAGCAAGCTGAATGATGTTCTGATGAGAGGATTACTAAATTCAAAAATTCTGTTCCAAACTCCTGGATCAAACAAAAACAAAACTTGGGTTGTAAACCTTAATCCTAAATCTTTGATATTCTTTTCTATTTGTATTTTTTTTTTTTTTTTGTAGAATAGGAAAACAATCACAATCACCAAGGACTATGGAGAACCTTCCATCCATCCATTTTCTTTCACGGTTTACCCTAGCTAGGGTCGCAAACGTTTTTATTTTAAATTACATAAATACTGCTATTGATACATATAATAATTAATATTATTAATTATTTTTTTTCCATCTTTTATTTTATTGTATCTCAATATTTTCTTATTTATTAAAAGATTTATTAACCTGATATTTTATGTATTTTATTATTCATTTATGTATTACATATTTGAGTATTATTTTGTGACACTTTTATTTTATAAACCTACTTTACGTATTCAATGACTTTTATCTTTTAACTCAGTTTTTAATTTGAAGCTCATTTTTTTCATATTCTGTTATTCAAATAAAGAGGTATAGTGTTATCAGTTGGGCTCCGAAGTAAAACAGGAACTAGTTTGCGAAATATCGTGCAGGAGAAGAAGAAAAGAATTGATGCCAAAAACAGGGTGAGGACAAACATCAGTCTTGACAGTGATCAAATTTCCTGCTTGGAAAATAAGTTGACCAAAAGAAAATATACAGACCACAGATGATCTAACTTCAAAGCTACTCACCATGTATGGTGCATCCCAACCCAAATCCAATATCAACAGACTGTACATTAAGTGCACAGAAGGAGGGAATGGACTAGAGAGCACCAGAGCTATTCCAGATGAAACATTAAAGCTACTACAATATAGCACCATATGTTCCTCAGATTTTCATACCATTCAAAACACTAGGGCAAAGCAGATTCAGATGGAAACAGATGTGAGTTCTAATCTGGTATATTAACAAAAATGTGTTTTCTGGTTTTGTTGATTTTGAAATATTCCCTGGTTCATTGGTGTTCTCTAACAAACCTTAAAGAGTCCTTAAGAGTTTATTTTTTTGGAAAATATTGTTTATTCAGATTGTACAACTGACAGATCTATTTCACTGGCAGATTAGATGATAGATAGATAGATAGATAGATAGATAGATAGATAGATAGATAGATAGATAGATAGATAGATAGATAGATAGATAGATAGATAGATAGATAGATAGATAGATAGATAGATAGATAGATAGATAGATAGATAGATAGATAGATAGATAGATAGATAGATAGATAGATGTTTTGTTTTTTTTTGCTTTCCTTTGTCCTCAAATATCTTTAAAAATCAATAATAGATACAAGTATTGCTTTTGATTTTCTTACAATCCGTGTGGCCCTGTTTTTGGTTTTCTTTTGGAACTCCATTTGGATTGTTTTGAAAGCTGCTTAATTGCAGCTCCGGTTATTCTTGTGTATTTTAGTGTTTGTTATTTTTCTTAAATTTTTCTTGATGTGGGATTTAAATGACAGGTCCTGATCAGAGTTTTTTACTTTGTTATCTGAGATCAATTTAATCCCATCCAAATGAATTGACTGACTAATCAGCTTCTTTTTAAAAGACTCTGGTCCAAAGACAAAAACTAATGTTTTATCTGTATTCAGAAGCAGAAAGTTAAGAGTCATGCAGGTTTTTATGTCTTCAAGACATGCCTCTAGTCTATGTAGAGGTTTAGTTTCATCCGGATTTATGGACCAATATAGTTGAGTATCATCAGCATAACAGAATTAATTAATCCTAAGCTGTTTGATAATTCAACCAGTTGGGAGCATATATTTACCGTACGTGTCCTAGTACTGATCACTGTAGTACTCCACAGGTAATGCTGGAGCAAGACGAAGATTTATCATTTACCAGAACATACTGAAATCTGTCAGAAAAATAAAATTTAACCCAACCTAGTGCTGTTCTTCAAGTATATTAAAAGTATATTGTGACTGACTTTAGAATTTTGGATAAGGAGTAAGATTAGATATAGGTCTGTTACTGACTAAGTCATACGCGTCAAGATATGTTTTCTTAAGTGAAGGTTTAATTACAGCTGCCTTAAGATGAGGAAAAGGATATTACTTTGTAAAATCACATTACTAGAAACAATAAGACACAAGAAAGTCCCTCACTGAAAAATTAACACCTGATGTTTGTTGTTATATCTTTGGTATCTTTAAGAGCTTACATGTCAGTTGATGAGCCTACGACAGCATAAAGTCAAGCTGTCTGACCTTTACTAAAATAAAATCAACCACAAAGGTTTTCTGTTTCATTGCATCAATAATGACTTCTTTTTTTCTGCTAAGCTTAAGTGTCAGATAATTTATGTTAGCTAAAGAGCTTTAACTAATACTGGCTTAGGCTACTTACTGCCTCGGATAATGTATAATGTAAGAGTGACTGGCTTTAGAGATAGGAAGGGGCCAGACTATGGAGGGCTGTGAAGGTGATGAGGATAATTTTACACTGAAAAACTTTCAGGGGAAACTTAAACTGCTTTACATTTGAAAAAAGTATCTATTTAACTCTGCTGTTTACAACCAGACCATCACGGACAGATTTTTTCACAGCTATTTCCAATCTGTTGTTCATGACGTTGTTTTTCGAAATATTGTATTAAAATGACTGTTGAAATACCATCTCAGATGTCTTAAATTTTGTTTGTCATCTGATGCTGAGGTAAAATTAAGTCACGCTTTTATTTTAGAAAATGTCTTAAACTTACCTTAATCCTTCCCCTTTTATGAGCCATTTTTTGTTCTCTTTGATTAATAAAGGAAGTGTTAATGAGGAGAACTTTAATTTAAAATTCAGTAATTCTTGCAATAAAGCAATGAAATTGCGAGAAAATGGGAATAATTGAATAAGCTAAATGAGATCAGAGCTCAGACTGCAAAAGTGATGAAACGGTGCATTCATCATTGTAATTTACAAATGATTTAATCATGAAACTTTAATACTCCATAACATCAAAATTATAAATTATCTAGCAATTAATGTGTGCTGCACAGACAGTAATAAATTTATTTTTACTATGTGTGAGATTAACCCATAATTTGTCCTGTTGAAGGAGAAATACTGTATTTAAAACACTGAGCACAGTTAGTCATGGTAAAATAAAGTCACCTTGGGTAAACTCCAAGGTTTTAACATATAGATGATCAGGATTTAACAAGCTTATTGGTTTATTAAAACATAACCTCAAAGCCAACAAATATCACATTATTCATAGGGATTTTTTGGGGAAATGTTTTTAAGCTCTTACTACATACAGAATACATGCAAGCTTAAGTGCCTTTTTTAACAGTTATATAAGTAAAATCAGTTAATTGCTATTTATCTACAAGCATGCAAAAATTAGATAGCATATCTTTATATTCTATAGGAGATCTGGGTAGAAAATAATTTTTAAAATGATTGAAACTTATTAGTAAAAAATAAATCACTAGTTAAAGAACATATATGCAGTAGAAAAAAGAAATACACACAGGATAATTTAAAAAATATAAACAAATGCAAAAAATAGGTTCATAAAACAAAGTAAATAAAGGTGCAGAATAGACAAAGAATGGGCTATAACTACATTAAGTGCACATAAAAACAGGATTGTTTTTAAAGCTTGTTTTGAAAAAAGGGTCTAGGATTGATAAATCTGAGTTGTTTAAATGAATAAATGAAACCGTTCACTGTCAATGGTAGTTTGAATTGGGATGCAAGTTAAGACACTGTGAGGTGGAGGTGTCAAGTTCCACTCGAGCTGTGCTCAGAGCCTGGCACTGCGCCACAGGATTTGCGGGTAATTGCTTTAATGAATGCATTCTGTTGCCTCTGATTGAACACATGCCCTGTGCACACGCCTCAAGGAGCCAAGCGTGTTATTTTTATTTCCTCTTGCTTTTTTTCCTGAGTTTCTCCATCATCTTGCCTCACACCGCAGCGATCTGCTACCTTGTCTGAAGGTCACACCAATTCTTTGATAGTGAGGAAGGAGAAAATTAAGCACAAATTGTTTTTGTTGGCCTTTCTTAACTGAAGGACTCGATGACTGATCTTCACTTTGTTTGTATGTGTGTGTGGGTTATTTTGCAGATCGGCATTTGGCATTCCGAAGATGGACTGTCCATGGAGAGAACTCTTCCATCAATCAATGTGACAGACACCCTCTTCAACACAACTCTTACAATCACAACAATCCTGGTAAGGACTGTATGCACGGGCAGAGTACCACACATACTTCAGTTGTTGGTGCCTTTTGTGTTTGCTCAAGTCCCTGGCTGATCTACATGTGGCTGACATTCTGTTGTCGGCAGAATATTACCATATCAAAAACCCATTTTGTGTTCTCAGATCCAAACTCAGCCCTCTTGGGATCAGAGGAGCTGTGGCTGCTCTGTTGTTGTACCCCAAGTACCTCAGATGGGGCTACATCACAGTTTATCAGCAGGAGCTTGTAATTTACCACTTCAACCATCTTCAGCCTCTGTTGCTATCATAGCTCATGTATAAAATACAACTTTTATTTAGTTTGTCCTCAACTGAAGCCATCAGTTTTGAGGGAGCCGTTAAAGTCCATTGTCTGCTGTTAGAAAACAAACTACACTTTGAACGTATTTTTAATCATCTTCATACAATAAATACTTTACACTATATGTAAAACAGGAACTTTCCTCATAATAGCTGCTTTACAAGTATGTCTATCTTTCTAAATGATCCCCGCTGAGTGAAAATCCAGCACAGTTTATAAATTCATTATACTAATTAAGTCTTTTATATCTTAATTTCTTAAAAAGTTTTTTTCCTGTTAACATATCAAAATAACAGGCACAAGGCATGCAGATACTGATATTTAAGGGTGACGTTGTTATGGTTTAATTTTATAAATGTACAAAATATATCCTGATTCCTTTTCAGCTCGCTAAAAAATACCAAGTTTATGGATATTTTCCTCCATTTTAATGTGAAAATTGAAGATCTCCAGGCTACCTCATCTGAAAGCCTAATTTTATAGAGTATCAAACGTTTTCAAAGACATACTTAGAATTTTTCATTTCTAAAATGTATTGAGTTTTGTTTGGTATTGCCTTTCAAGATATTTGCAGTATGGTTGGCTTCCAAAGCTGTATATACTTTAACGTTACTGGCAGCTTCTCTGAGATGAAAGGTAGGCTTGTACACTTTTGCTCCATCCCTGATTCTAACTGTTGATTATCTGTCTGGATTGTCTGGAGGATGTCCATGTTTTTTCCCAAATCAGTGAAGTGTTGATCTTTGTCAGACCACAGAGCAGCTTTCCACTACAGTTTGGTTCATTTTAAATAGGCCCCACTCCAAAAAAAACATCAATGTGACTCAAAATCCCTATATAGGGTTTATTTATGTTTTAAATAGTTATGATGTATTCATTCACTGTGTTGTTTGCTAGAAAGAATTAAAGTGGAGATTTACACTACAAGATGCTAATTCCTTTTGCTTGTTTGTTTTAATATGCAGTTTGCATGTGGATGTTTCTCTCGATTCTAAAAATCTATAATTCCCATATTTTGTCCTGATTGGGTTTATAAATCAGCACATGATTAGATATTTAATTCTGTCTGAAAAAACAACTTAACAAAATGTTAGCTTTGAAAGCACAATTACATTATAAATGTTTCAACTGAATACAGAAATGGCAATTGGAATGGCTAAAAACAATTGTTAGGAACAGTTCTTTATGGATCTCCAATATATATTTTTATAATAGGGTTGCATCATTTGTGGGACCAAATCTAAACAGTTTGGGAATAATTCACCAGTTTCCTCACTATAATTCTACTGAGCATCTTCATCGGCATGACGTAAAATTCGCTATGCTTTCTTCTAATTTTCTAAAATTTAGAAATTCCACGTATGGATTTGAAGGTATTGTCAATATAAATATATCTTCCAAGAAGCCTTGCAGTGCAATTAGAAAAGAAAGTTGTTGTTATTTTGGCTTTTGTGGCTTAAAAAAGTAAAACAAAGACAAAATACTTACAGATCCTTTCTCATTGCTGTGTTCTCATTGCTCTAAGGAAGATTTTGAAATATTTGATTTTATAAATATTACATTCTAAGAAATTTCAGTTAAACTTTTTTTTTCAGTATTGATCATGAAATATTTTTTTCATACCAGAAGTAGCTATTGCTCAAGGCGTCAACAAACACGGTGTTTCGGCTTTAGGCCGTAAACAACAAAATAGATTTTTGGTCTTTACTAATGACTTTTAAAGACACACAAGATGGCACAGTAATCAGGTAACATTAGATCTAATATGAGCGGCCATTAAAGGAGACACCACATTCAGCATAAATCCATTAGCCCAATGAGAAGTTTTTTTCATTGAAAGTACTTTGGCACTTTAGCAGTTACAAAACTAAATAAATGATGGATGGTGATATTTACGCTTGAAAAAAAACATTTTATTCCTTTATGTTTGCTTTTGGTTATTGAAAATTAGAAAACTGCAAAGTAAGTGTTGAACTGAAAATACTGAAGTTGAAATCTATGTAATTTGCCATGTAAAGTATCTGATACTTATTGGTTCCTTTATTTGTTATGCAAATATGTTTCTGATATGAGGCAAAGTTTACCAAAGTAAATAAAATAAAAAAATAAATGATATTTTGATTTATTAACAGGCAAACACTATCTGATCCAAATTGACCCAATGTGAAAAAGTGACCGAACAGGTCAGGTTAAGGAAAACAGAAACACCAAGGTACTCTAAAAACACTCTGACCACTGGATAATCTGGCACTAATAACTGGATGCAAGCTCCGTAAATGAGGCAGGAGCAGGTGGATCAGATGAGATGTCATGAGCAACCAGGCAGAATTAGACAGGTGGATGAAATTAGTAATTAAGACAGTAATCAGAGCCAATACCATGACAGAGAGCCCTCATCCACAAATGGAGAATACCATAGAAGAACCTTAGCAGGAGCAGGAGTCAGCCCTAAGAAGACCAAGAAGTACATTAAGAACAAACCCAGCAAGTCAAAAAAGAAACCAGAACAACCTCTAAATCCTTATAGGCTTTAGTTTTTACAGTTATTGTCAGTGTTTAAAGGAATAGTACACCCAAAACATGATTAGCCTTCATTTTCTACTCACCTCCATGCTGAACAACACTCTGGAGTACTTTTTTGATATCTCAAATGCATCTGGAGATCTGGGAGACTTCTTGCTGTCTGCTGACATTCAAATAATGGAGGTCTATGGCGCCCGAGACAGAAAGGTCCACAAAAGTCCACAAAAACTTGTCAATATTCCTCCATACTGCTCGTCCAATGTAATCCAAGTGTCCTGAGTGGGTAGCATCCAGAATTTACTCGAAACGAAGTCATTTAGAACGTTTTAGAGCCTAAACAGTAGTGTATAGGATTTCCTAATAGCGCCCCCATGCGCGCTCACGATTCTACGGAAGCCGGCAGACCAAACCAGCGCATTCAGCTCGGCAAAGAACTCATGCTCTTCCTCAACACTGAAGTCCTCAGACATTTTTCTTTCGTTGTTTCTTTCTTTGCACAGGTAAACAGCACATTTCTTCTTCTACGCTTGCATTATCGGCAGACCAGACGCTGAATGCGCACTTCCTTCCGGTTTGGTCTGCCGGCTTCCGTAGAATCGTGAGCGCGCATGGGGGCGCTATTAGGAAATCCTATACACTACTGTTTATGCTCTAAAAACATTCTAAATGACTTCGTTTCGAGTAAATTCTGGATGCTACCCACTCAGGACACTTGGATTACATTGGACGAGCAGTATGGAGGAATATTGACACGTTTTTGTGGACTTTTATGGACCTTTCTGTCTCGGGCGCCATGGACCTCCATTATTTGAATGTCAGCAGACAGCAAGAAGCCTCCCAGATCTCCAGATGCATTTGAGATATCAAAAAAGTACTCCAGAGTGTTGTTCAGCATGGAGGTGAGTAGAAAATGAAGGCTAATCATGTTTTGGGTGTACTATTCCTTTAAGGTTTCAGAATAAAAAAGAAAATACTCTGCACCAAAAAAAAATCTGGTAGATCTGTTGACCAAACATAAGGCTTTAGCTTCAATTTTCCAAACCTCTTTAGTGGTTTTTGAGAATTTTTTTTGAGAGTTGTGATGCAAAAGTAGAGTATTATTTGATATCATTTAAAGATGTGCATTCAGATACATTGAGGGTAAAACTAACAGCATTTCAGAAAAAGAACATCATACCAATAGTTAAACCTGGTGTTGGTGATGTGAGGGTCTGGGGCTTAATCTCTATTTTATAAATGTCTTTAATTGAAAAGAACATTTATTCTGCTTCCAATCAGAAGGTTGTGAAGTGAAATGTCCGGTCATTGGTTCATGCATTAATGTTTTTACGTCACAAATTAAAAATACAAACACATTTTCCTTTCAGTCAGAACATTCTCATCAAATCAGATAGAGCCACCACCCAACATAAAACTATAATGCAGCATTATTAAAAAGCTGCTGTGCAAAATTATTGATCATTTTATTTTTATAGTTAATAAAATGTCCAAATTTTTTATCGCAAGACAAGGTTTTTTTGGGTTTATTTCTACCTTTTAAAGAAATTACTCATTGTTTTGACAGCTTCATGTGTTTTGCATTCTTTCCTGATTGTGCTTTAGAGATTTGTCAGTCACTCAGCTCCTCCTCTTCACTGAATCAGATAATAAGGCACTAAGTGGGTTGTAAGAAGAGGCAATTGGGCTAATGTTTTTTTTTTTTTTTTTTTTTTTTTTTTTTTTTGAGTGGCTAGCTTATTAGCTTCATTCTTATGGCGTAGGGAGGGCATCTTGGCACACTTTGCTGGTCCTTACTGTGATTCATTTGGAATGTCACATTTTAAAGGGGAGCTGGGGAAGACTGAATATGTGTGTCCATGTGTTTGTGTTTGGGTTCGGTCTGATTGCAACTGAGACAATGTTTTCACTGTAGAAAGAGAGAGTATATATGAGAAGAATTGGATGAGCACAAAGCTTTGATTTCACTTTGGATATATTGAGTCCCTGGACCAAACTTCAGAAGCCACCACAGAGCAATTTTCCGTGCCTATCACAGCTCATTCATCATTGTCTGATTGCCGTGTCACCGTTATCTTGCTTGTGGGCAGCAGACTGGCCTCAGCTGAAGGCATCCATAAGAATTTCTTACCTGTAGTGCCGGCTTAAGGGGGGTTCTCTGCAGTATTTATGGTTCCACAGCTTTGTGTGAACTCCTGACACATCTTCCTGGCCTTTACAAGGCTAGTTTCATTATGCGCCACCATGGCTGTCACCTTCCCTTTTCAATTTCACAAATAGCTCAAGGAAAAAAAAAAAACTGTCATGGAATTGATTATCACTTTATTGCAAAGCCACAAGCCATGTGTTTGTGAGCATTAATTGAGTTTGTGACAGGCATTGTTTAGGTCTTAGCAAAAATGTCTTTACAGGCCTTGTGGCAATATTGATGTGAGAGACAAGGCTTATCTTTATCTCTGAGATCTTTTGATTATGTTGTAACCATGTGAAATGGCTTTGTTTTCCTCCTGCCCTGTGGAAAACTGGTGCCACAATAAGAATGATACTTTTAAAATATTTTCCAAAGGTTTAACTAGTGAATAATTTAATGGTATTGGGCAAATATGTATATTTAATTAGAATATTTACATTAATGCAGTTCCTTGCAACTATAAGAATAAAGCTTAAGCTTTTTTTCCCCCATTTAACAGTCTTTTTTTTTTTTTACTATGGGAGACAGCCGGATATCCTGCAGAGAACTCTTGCATACATGGAGAACACATGTAAACTCCATGTAGAAAGACCCCAGGCCGGTAATTGAACCTGGAACCTTCTTGCGTCAGGGCAACTGTGCTACAAACTGCGCCACCATGTGGCCCACTTTTAACATCTCGAGGCTAAATAGTTTCTCCACTTTTGATTGTAAAATTGCTTTAACTCGGTCAGATTAGACAGTAAGTGTACATAATACTACCTTTTTTAATCATGCACCAGTTTTCAAATCAGATTTGGGTGCAAGCTTTGAATAGGCCATCATACCAAAATCAATCACTAAGATCAAAGGACTGAAGAAATTTATTCTATGCTAAGGAAATAATTTAAATGTTTTGTTAATGGGGGGATGGCCTGGCTTGGATTGACAGTACTGTATGTTTAGAGTTTTTGCCCTAGAATCAGCTCCCCCCATCTTTGTGTTAACTTTTACAGGCTTCCCTGCTCCTGATTGAGAAGCATTTCTGAACCATAATGCTGCTGTTATCATGTTTTACCTTATGGATGGGGTTTTCAGGGTGAAGCGAAGCAGCAAGCTGAATGTACAGTGGCTTGCTTTGAACAGAAGGCAGATAGACTATAACTAAACTTTAAAGCTGTTAACTGAACAGCCTTATACTGAGATTTTATGGAACACAGATGAACTCTGTTTACTAATTTTTATGACCTGTCTAAGAGTGGTCAGACAATAACATGGAGGATAATACATCTTTGTCAAACTTGAAGCATTCACAACACAATTAGATGGACAGTTATTTTATTTAGGGCTGAAACAATTAATCGGGATTAATTGAATATTAAAATAACCGTCAACTAATCTAGTAATTGATTAATTGTTAACTGTAGTACAGAGACTCTAAACCATGCCTTTAGCTGACAGAGCGACCCCCTTAGAGCAGTAGTAAAGCAGAATCAATTTCTAAGATGTATATCTTTTGCATTTAAGATTTAAATAAATATTTTTGTCTGTCAATATGCTCTATCCAGAACTCGTCAGGGGGAAAAGTTTGAGTTTCACTTGGTTTAATTTCGTAAAAGGTCTTCCTTTAGGAATCTTTGGCTATCCGATTATGAAATAAATAATCAACAGATTAATCTATTTGCAAAATATTCTTTAGTTTCAGCTCTCATTTTATTTACTAAAATGTTTAACACTAAGGAGGAGCAGGATGGTCTCAGGGTAAATTTTTGGCCACATGTGCAAGCAGGAGAAAACTGCCATCCTAAATTAACTGACTTCCTTGGTAATTAATAATACGAGGGAAACAACATGCCGGTAGTGATGATATGAGATGAGCCCATTTTTCAATAAATGTAGGATGTGTTTCCACAAAGCCTGTATCGAGGCTTGCTTCATTGAAAAGGGGAACCCAAAATGAAAATGTTAGAAGCCTCGCTACTATTTGAAATAGTAGCGAATACAAATATATCAAATTAAATAAAATATATCAAATTAGTATTCTTATTTTAGGGTTTGAAATAATTATTTTGCTGTCAGGGATCAAAGTTTCCCTCCAAGTTCAGATCAAAACTTGAGAGCCCTCCTCATGCCATTTAATGAAGTGATATTAAATAATATATGAGAGGCTTATTACAGAAAGGTGTGGCTGGTTGGAATCAGAGCAATAGAGTTCTGAATGCTCCATTGGAGGCAATGGGCAACAGAGATGGTAACCAGGAACTTAAATACCTTGAGAGAAGTTAGCCACTCACAGTGGAAAATACACAAATGATCTTAAATCACATCATGTTTTCTACTTCTACCTACTGTTGAGTTAAAATAATAAAGAATATGTTTGAAATTGATAAAACATTTTATTTGTTATGTACAAAGTTAAACAAAGAAAAATGTATAAAATAAATGCTGATGAAGATTCTCAGTCATCCAGGTCAAAGTCAGTCCGTAAAAGTAAAAAAAAAAAAATCCACTGGACTTGGTTTCCAAGATTTGAAGACGTTTCGCCACCTCTCCAGGAAGCTTTCTCAATTCAAATGTCTGGATCCACAGTGAGTTTGAGTCCATATAAAGACAAGGCCTTGTATTGCTTGGAAACATGCAAATGGTAACCGTTGAATGGGTCGTTTGGTTCCATTGTTAGCCTGTAATATCTGAAACCTGTCTATGATTCTGAGGGTCGGTCGTTAAAGAGGGGGATTACCTACTGTAATACCTGAAACCTGTCTATGATTGTTAAGAGTCTATCGCTAAGGAGGTATTGTAAAATAAATAAAAAATTTTAGAGGTAAGTATTTCTATAATTATGTCCACTTATACTCAAAACCCATTATGTTAGTAGGAAATAATATTTAGGTTACTCTACTCATCTTTAATCATGTAAAGAAATGCTTAACATTAACATACCTTACATATTAGTCAAATGAATGTACTTTAAACAGTCTCTAGATTAGAAAAAAAAACTAAATTCAAATGACTATTAATAGAAGTATAATGTTGAGTACAACCTCTGAATAAGCTTTTTTGCAATGTTTGTGTTTTTTGTCAAATAATTACAAATAGTATTGGGTCTGTCACAGATCTCCCTTTATTTTGAATGGGCTTAACTATCGGACATTTGGTCTTCTGGTGGCACAATTCTCCGATATCCAGGGCTCGGGTTGGATTGAACAGAGGAATAACTTAAGAAACAATGAATAGAACTGTTATCTAATGCACAATTTCCACCTAGGTAACCAATCCCTTCATCCTTCTGCTGAATCCAGCAATCATAGAGAGGCACCTGGCCCCTCAGACCTGGACCTTCAGATTTACATAAATAGAAAAGGAAAAAACAAATGGCTCATGATTTCAATTAATCAAAAATCTATTTAGAGATATCAGATAATGGGGTAGAATACGACTCCACATAAAACTTTTCAGATTTGTATTTAGAAAATATTTTTTTAAATGCATAATTTTCTTTTCACTTCACATTTATGACCTACTATGCTTTGGTCAATAATTTAATTCACCAGTTATATGTTTGAAAGTTTATTTTGTGTAACCTGACTATTAGGAAAGGTCAAGAGTTTTTATACATGTTTTGGATGCCAGCTGTTACTTTAAATTCACAGCCTTTAAAAACTTCATCTCCAAATTGAATTGCTTTGTTCTTGATACCTGAAACATGTCAAACCTGTAGGAGTGGTTTTGTGCTGTTATTTAAACACATCACTCTTTGATATTCTCCCTAAGCTTCCCAATGACTCCCTTTGGGTCGCTGAGTGCTTCTTACAGTGTCGCAACTGCATCTGGAAAATCTAACTGTGCACAGAGCTAACTGATAAAAGCAGACACAGAGGCTGACTTTCTGGCACAGAGGCACTGAGGCATATGCTTAACTACTTGCACAAGCAAACTCAAGCTCTGTTTCGGTTCTCTTTGGTGTTGTTTTTTAAACACGAATTTATCTTTAACTTTATTTTAAATTTACGATTCTAATGCCCCAGATAATTTTCCATTGACCTATCATTTTAAGAGAACATTTTTTTATCACATTTGCTTAATTATCCAACACCTACAAATGAATATCCCAGCTGACATCTTGCTTCACACCGGAGAGGTATTTTTTAGGGAAAAGAAGACTGTTGAAAAAAGTTAAAAAAAGACTGTGTGGAGACATCTTGAGATCTTGTAGGTTTTTAAGCTGGGGAACTCGCTTGAAGTATAATTTCCTCAGGTGCATGCACACATTTACTCAGTGATTGTGTGCATATCAAAAAGTGTGCATCTTCTACTGAACTCATCTGTATTGAGCCAGATTCCTGATAGCCTAGGATTAAAAAGGTGCTTTAAAAATTTTAATTGCATTATAGGTTCAAACTTATATTTTTTTACGTTGCTTTTTTTTTACGATGAATGTAAGATGAATGTTGTTTTGGTCTTCCCTTTAAAGAAAACAGAACATTTATACACCTGTGTGAACATTTCATACAGGGTATGTTCTAAAAGACATTTTCCTCTCTATGTTAAAAACGTGAGAGACTTATTAGGTAAGAAGTATTGCTACCAGTAATTCATATCAGAATTTCTAAATGGTTTAGTTTTACTTTTGTCATGATGTTGGCCCCGATGGTTGGCCTGTTTGCTCACTCCATTCACCTGTCTAGCTCTGCCCTGTTACTCTTAGGGATGGGAATCGAAAACCGGTTCCTGTTAAGAACCGGTTCCGTATTTTCCGATTCCATGGCATCGTTTGGCAGCTCGCTGAACGATTCTTTTTTCGATTCCCGCAGCACCAGAGCCTAGAGCGCCGGCTCTGGGAAGCACGACTTACGTCACGTTTTTTACGTAAGTTACGCAAGTTACGCAAGTTACGCAAGTTGGAAGAACAATTCGAGGAGGAAGACAACGAGCTGCGGTCACTTTGTGAATCAAAGCCCCGTCTTTCCTTAGCCCAGAGGGTAGATCAGGAAATCCAGCTCTATAAAAGCTTGCCCTCCATCCCCTGCAGGGATAGCGCCACACTGTGGTGGTGGAACAAGCAAGATACGCTGCCCTTGCTATCTGGAATGGCTGAAAACTACCTCTGTGTGCAGGCTTCCTCCACCCCATCTGAGAGGGTGTTCTCCACGGCTGGAGACACCATAAGCCCTGAAAGATCCCGTATCCTTTCAGAAAAGCAGATATGCTCATCTTTCTGCAAAAGAAGTGTTAATTTTCCCTACTACTGTTTTATAATTAGTATTTTTTGTTATTTAAAATAGGTTATTATCCCATAATTTGTTATTAGACATTGTTGGTTATTAAGTTTGTTCTTGTATTCATTTTTCATTTAAACACAGATGTTACTCCAGTTTCACATTTCCTGTGGACATCTTAATCTTGTTGAGTTTGTAAGATTGTGCAATAGTTAAGTAAACAAAGTTGATTCTGATAATCAAACTGTTTGTTCTCCTTTTTCCCCCAAATTGGAATCGAAAAAAGAATCGATAAAGAATCGAATCGTTTCATAGAATCGAAAAGGGAATCGGAATCGTGAAAATCTTTTCAATTCCCAACCCTAGTTACTCTTGACTGCTCATCTGATCCACCTACTCCTGCTTCTATTTAAACTCCTTGGTCCCAGCCATCACTGCCAGATTATTCTTGAGCCTTTGGTGTTGAGAGTTCTTGAGCATTTCTGTTGTGTCCTGATTGCTTGATCCTGATCCGTTTCTTTATTTGAACCTTTGAGCCTGCCTGCCCCTGTCTGATATGTTTACCTGGCCTGTCTTTGGACTCCTGTTGGATCCTTTCCTGTGGATCCTGCCTTCCTTCATCTGGTTGGATCTGATGTCCTGTGAGCTCTGCAGCCTTCCGTTTTAAACTTTATACTAAATAAACTTGTAAACAATATGAATACATATATATATATATATATATATGGGTGTGGTATTTTTTTAATGATGAAAAATAATCCACATTTTTCACATTTTCAAGGGTTGCCAATAAATTTAGATGCTGCTGCACATCATGTCTACTGAATGAACCTTTGAGCTTCCTCCGACGAGGTGAATCAACATGCATATGCTTTAAGATGTGCTATGCAGACAGACCCCATTAGCATTTATTTTATGGCAATTGTTATCACATCACTGCAGTTCTCTCATCCATGGATGCAGCAAAAACGATGCGGAGCACTTCAATCCATGATGTCAAAGTGATGCTCTCCTCTGCCTTTATAAGTGGAGCCAAGCAGTTAAGTTTGATGAAAAAACACGAACCTTCACAGCAGCAGTCGGGCCACCTGATGGGCATCAAGTTCTCCCAAAAATAACTATTTTTACAGATTGAACTTTGAGGCAAATAAATCTTCTACTGAACATATAAGCATTAACTACTGTTTCAGAAAAAGTATGTTACTTTTACTCTGGCTGTTAAACCATATCACCATATTGTCTCCTTTTGGCTTTATAGCTCACATGCTAATATATGTAAATGACCTGTTTTTAAAAGCACGCTTTAACAACAAATACTACTGAATTTCTGTAATTTTGTAAAAGAAAAGCCTCACTAAAAAATTGTTTGTTGATTTTGTTTTATGCATCTGAAGTTGTTTGTGCTAATACATGATTTTTGTTTTAGTAAAAGTCTAAATGATGATGAGTCTAAATAATTCTAAAAGTAAAGCAACTAGCTTAACTGAAATGATTATTCAAAATAAACGTATAATTCTAAATAGGCCTTGTCACATCACCTTGTAAATCCAAACCACATTAGCACAACTGTATTATTTAAAGAAATAGGGCACCAAAAGGCTTATAATATACATCACAACAGAGAGCTTTAAATCTTTTCCAACATCACATAAATAACATAACAGATAAATAAACTGGCAGTGGGACACAGATTTGGATCTCCAAAAGACAGGTTTTAAATAGGTGTGTGCTTGTTGTTATGTGGGGTTGGTGTTATAGTGTGTTATAGCAAAGAAAAGATGCTTTTGTTTCTTATCCAGCTTTTGTTGGTTACAGCAGATTAAGGCTTGTTGGTGTTTCTGATTGCAGAGCTTGGCTCTGTTTCAAATCCACACAACTCAGTTTTCATTAGTAGCAGAAAGCCACATAAACCATGACGCCCAGATAGCAGGGAGGAAGTAAAATCTTCAAACAGGTTATGAAAGGCAAACACACAAAACATAATAAACACTGTGGTAACATACATGAAAGCAGAAAGTTAAATAACTGTTAACATTAACTTTATCTCATCATTGCTCTCTACTTACAAACATTATAATGTGATGCAAATTGTGGTTTTTCAGGAGAATCCATACGTAATGCTGCGGCCAAACCACCAAGAACTGGAAGGAAATGACCAATATGAAGGCTTCTGTGTGGACATGCTGAAGGAGCTGGCAGACATCCTCAAGTTTAAGTATCGTATCCGGCTGGTTGGGGACGGCGTTTACGGTGTTCCTGGAGCTAATGGAACATGGACTGGAATGGTTGGAGAACTCATCTCAAGGGTATGCAGAGTTCCTATTAACATCCTTCTTGGGAAAAAGAAAAGTTCAGCTGTCAAGTACATTAAACATAGAGAAATAATTTTTTTTACTTGTTTTTTTTTTTTTTTCAGTAAAACTTGACAAGCACAGACAGAAGAAAATTCAATTATTCCTCTTTCTATAACTTTTATAGCCCAGAGACAATTTTCCATTAAGAGGTCCATGATTTTAAGCCCCTGGATTTGTATTACCCAAGTTGAAAGAAACTGGTTTTAGTTCTTCACAGTGATACTTCATGAAACCAGGAAGTCATGGCATACTAATTAGGCATTACTGGAAACTGATCAAATAATACAAAAAAAAAAATAGAGGGATTTTAAGGGATTTTGGGGGAAAGTGTGGTTTGCAATAAATAACATTTTAACAAAGTCTTTGTGAGGTTGTGTGGAGGTGCAAGCTGAGGTGTTTTCTTGCAAATTTAATGAAAAAGGTAAAATACTATATATATATATATATATATATATATATATATATATATATATATACAATACAAATAAGTAGACAAGGAAAACTTAAGAACCAAACAAGCTATGAGACATGAGGGAGGAATAAACCAAAAGAATGACAAGGTTCCAGCAATGAGTAACTGAACAAGAGGTGTATATATGGGAGACAGAAACAATGGGAGGACTAATTAGCTGATAGGGAGCAGGTATAGACAGAAGTAACTAGAAGGAGCTAATGAAAAGGAGACTGGCACAAGGGGGCAACAGAGAGTAAGTTAAAAAATAAAACACTACTTAAATATAATATAAAAATAAACCAATGATCAGGAAAACAGAATAACTTTAAAAAAAAACTAAAACAAGTCCACAAAGGGCACAATCATTATAGATACATTATGCAAACAAAACAAGCCAGTAAGGTACCAAACAGGAAATATACATAGTGTAGAATGGATATAGATTTGATCAGTCAGAGACCTCCTGTCTGCGGTCACCTACAATTTTGGAGAGGTGCAGCAGAGTGTCTATGGAGGGGACGGGGGGCACATTTGCATTCACTGCAACACACACAGACAACCTGGTTTCTGAGTATTAATCAACCTTAAGACATATAATTAACTCATGTTTACTCAGTGATAAATTCACATCATCAACGTAAGTAATTCCCTCTGATATCGATACACACAGAACAGAAAATTAAATACAATTCACAGGAAGTAGAATTCCTTTAGTTCACATTTTTTCTCTCAGCAGTTGTCCTCTTCAGCTTATTTTTTTTTTTCTTAAAAAAACAATTGCAGCTTTTTGGTTGCTTTTTTTGTTTCAGCTCCTTTTCCTGAATCCATCTGAACTGACCTCAACAACAACACCCCTCTCCTCCTTTCCTCCTTCACCTATGCTGTTACTGTAAAATCTTAGAATGAGGTCTTACATTCTTATGGCAATGTTGTGTCTGCTAACAGCCAGATAAGGTTTTATAAAGGAAGGGGATAAGAAGTGGAGAAGAGGATGTGAGGCAGGCAAATAAAAAATGTGAGAAGGAAGGCAGGGGTGAGATGAAGGAGGAGGAAATGATGTAGTGAATGACTGAGTCTACTCAAAGAGGTGATCTGTCTTAATTCCACGGGCTAATGGAGGGCAAAGCCATTAAGAATGTAAAGCAAGAAGTGGCTGCTTGTCTTACAGTGAGAAACCCTACCCACTGGAAGTTGTTGCAGCAAAGCTGACCTTCATTGGTTGGTTTAAGTCGACACGTGCCTTTTCAAAACTGCCTAAGATAGAAAGCTCAAGACACAAATATAAAAGCCATGCTTGAAAGGGATTTGTCATGGGGCAGGGGGTCATCTAGAGGGAATGGGGGACAGGGTGTTGTATGCAGAGAGAAGAAAGGCGTAATCTTGTCAGGTTTTAGGCTATGAAAGGAAGACGTTAAAGTATAAAGACGTGGGACCAGCCTCGCCGGCGAGTTTCAAAGATGAGTTAGGAAGATACAGTATGAAACATACTCTCAGCAGCAGGAAAGGAAGGAGGAGCAGCCTGAGGACATTCTGGACAACAGATCCCCATGTCCCTAGCTGTAACATTCTGGCTGCATAATATTTCACTGAGTGAAGGTGATTACTTTGGGCACTGTTAGACAACCTGCATTTTAGCCCAGAAGAACAGTTGGAAAGTCCCAGCAGAGTGTATTCTCTTTGAACCTGCAATTAAGAAAACATTGAATTGAATAAGCTGTTCAATCGACATAGATGCCATTTAATATATGCAGAAAAAAGATGCAAGAAACCCCACTTTTGATTCTGGTCACAGTTGTCCTTTCTTTTCCACAAAAGTATCGGTTGTAGAAGTGATCAAATACAGGAAGACTTGTTTTTCTATTTATTTTTAATAATTCAACCTGCACTAATCAAAACTCTTATGACAACAACTGACTATATCAGCAAGGACCCTTTGCTGATAAATTCAACAAAGACCCTGAAAATATATATACCGGTATATGTAATTACCAAATTAATAAGAAGGATTTTTGGTTCCTATGTTGGCTGCTAGATGGCTCTACCCTTCTTTTTACCTTACCTTTTACCTTTCCTGTGCAATATGCTGAATGTGCAATATATGTGGATAGAATAGTCATACCACTACCTCACCGTTGTTCCTTACCTACTACATTTTAACGTTAAAGTAAATCCACCTGTATATAAGCCACCCAGATTGTACATATGTCACCTCAAACCTCTGTGCTACTACCTTGTCATTTTTAATTTTTTTATTTTTTATTTCTTATTTTTATTTTGTTTTTCATTGTGTGCAATACATGTACACTTGCACCTTAATCCTTATTTATATTGATACACTGTATATACCTGGATATACTGTATATATATATATATATATATATATATATATATATATATATATATATATATATATATATATATATATATATATATATATATATATATATATATATATATATATATATATATATATATATATATATTGTTTATTCTTCTTAATGCACCTTTTTCCTCCTTGTTTGCACCTTCTTCTTTAATTACTATGCCAATATGTGACGAGTGAATTTCTCTGCTGTGAGATCAATAAAGCTCATCTAATCTAATCTAATCTGAATCTTAAGTGCAACAGTATTGAAATTCAATTCATTCAATTCGTCATTCAGTCAAAGACAGTCATTGTATTTAAAGAATGGAATAGATAAAAGCAAACTTGTTTGTAAGCACTGCAATTCTGAAATATCCTATTGTCAGAGTAGTTTAAGTGAGAATATTACTTATCGAATCATCTGCTGTAACAGGCAGCTTTTTGGGGCCAACATGAGCTCCATTAGCAACAACAGCCCTCCTGCACCCTAAGAGAAGGTAGAACAAAGGTGAATGGTCTGTGCTTATATAGCGCTTTTTCAAGTCAGAGACTATATTCACTACATTACACTACATTCAGTCATTCACGCACTCACTCACTCACTGATGGTAGGTAGAACAATACAGGCTGAAACTAACACAGATTTCTTCATCCACCTGTTTTTCTCTCTGCCTAAACTCTATGCTATTCTAATGGATGCTGTGCTTCCTATAAATTCTGTGCCACCTCATAAAAAATGTAGTTTGAGGTATATATATTCCGCTATATATGGCTATATATGGCATATATAGCGGAAGTGTTGAGTCAATAACTTGTTCACCTAAACGAAAATTATAATAAAATAATAATAGAACTTTATTGATCTCACATTGGAGAAATTTACCTCTGCATTTAACCCTTCCCCTTCAGGAGCAGTGGGCTGCCATCGTGGGGCGCCCTTGGAGCAATTGGGGGTTAAGGGTCTTGCTCAGAGAGTCACAGTGGCAGTCTGTAAGAGTGGGTTTTGAACTCACAACCTCAGGATTTCAAGCCCTATGCCCTAACCACTACGGTGCAACTCCCCCTCTTGCAGTTCCAACTATTGTATGTAAGAAGTAAATCACATTACAATCTTTAGCTGATAAATTACATTTTCAGTTTAGTTAAAGCCGATGTGTGGAGCTTCCATGTTCTATGACTGTCAGAATGGCTAAATTCCTTCAAACTAACAGCTAAACAACCTGGCCTAACTTGCATTTTGCCAAGCCAGCAGTTCTGCACAGAGAGAAGGGCTGCTGAAGAATGATTTACCAAGTGGTAACTACAGAAAATGTCACTGACTGACTTCTTGTACTGCACCAATCAGTGAGGGATTTCTTTGTTGTGTATTACGAGGATCACACTTACTCAAAAACTATGCTATTGAACTTAGATAGGATTTATAATGTTTGTTTGTTTTTTTCCCAACAAGGTATTAAAGCTCTGTTTATAGCTCACTAGCTGTGAGGGAAGCCATGTTTATTGTCTAACTTTAAAACTAATATTGTTGCATGAACGAAATGACTTTGTGAGGGAATTGTTTGAACAAATCAACTCCTAGTGATCCAGTTCACTCTAAAAGAACTACGTTTACAAAAATAGAGCAAACATGGAGTCTTTGAGAAGCTTGCCTGAGTCTACAAGCTATGACAGCAGACCCACTCCAGGCTATAAGGAGAGCCATGTTGTAAATGTCAGCCTACCAGCAGGTCAAGTATCTTCTTCTCCTTAGATAAACAGGCTAGAGCGAGGCCTCTTTATTTGGTTGCTCACTCTCCACCTGTGCCACATCTGCACCGAAACGTAGTTCTTAATATTTTGAGGAGCACCTCATGTGTGTCCAGACTTGGAATACTTTGTTAAATATATTTACAAAAGGTAAATTACTTGTCACTTTTGCTTTGATCATTTCATCACATCTGTTGTGTTTGTGGCAACCAACCGAGAACAACTGTGACCTTATGCAAAAACAGACACAGCCTATCCTATCTATTGGACTCAGTCAATGTATTGTCTACATACTTTGAGTACAGTATCAACACAGCTGCAAAGAAAGGAGCAGATATAAACTGCTGGTTTGCACACATTTAGTTTGTACAAACAGTTCTGCGGATTTATCCAAGGTAAGCTTTGTTATTGTTTTATCTGGATTATGGTATAAATGGTTGTAAGTGGGATATACTGTGCTGTTAACAGCAGGCATTAGATTTTACTATAGCAAAAGGTGCATTAAAAGACAGGGGAAGGAGTCTTGTATTGCATTATTGCATTTCAGTGGATGTTGAAACTGCAAATCTTTCAAAGAAAGAGCGACTTTCTTTGTTAAATTTTCAGTCTGCTAGTCTTTTCCTACCTGTGTCTTCCTTTCAGCACTGAATATAATGCTTTCAAAGTGCAGAGAGGGTCAAATAGGGCAGCTGATGAGAGAGACTCAAAGCCTCCTGGCTGGGGATTGGGTATCATGAGACATTAAAAGCCTCAGTATTCAGTGTGGGCAGCTTTGAGTCGGGTAAGTTAAAAATAACAGGAATGATAGATTATTTGGGTTTAGATATTAGTGAGCTCTTAGATGAAGTATTTTGAACTTATTTTGTGGGTTACTTTGATTTCTAAAATTCCCTTTTATGTCCTATCTAAAGGCAATTTCGTATATGTCAAATTCTGTTTAAAAGAGTGAATGTTGCTGCAACACTCCCCTCTGCTCGCTCTCGTCCTGCTATTCCCTTCCATCTCTCCAATCCTCTTAGTCCTTCTGCTGCGAGCAATGCGTTACTGCTTTCGCTCTTTGCTCCACAGGGAGATGAAAAATCCCTTGCAGTTGCACTTTGCTGGCCTGTATTATTAGTAGAAAGCTTTCCAGTATTCAGCTGCATTGAGCATTTCAACACATGTCCGTGTATGTATGTGTGTGTATCTTACTGTGTGTTTTACCAGCCTTTGCTTTGTCAAGTGATTTGTCTTGACAGTGCTGCTTTGGCCAGCCACAATGGTTACCCTGAGCTCTCTGGTGCCCTACACACTAGCACCGACTCACATACTCACACAAGGCCAATGCTGGATTATCCTCACCACAGATAGTGCTGTTGGTGGACAAAGGGGCTAAAGGATACAAAGGGGTATTATTGGGGTTTTGGCTACCATTAGTCCTCTTCTTATGTCATCCTTGTCTTCTTTCAAGCAGTTTAGTCATGGAGAGGATGCTACTTCTCTGAGCTGGATTCCTGTTTCTCTGGATTAATGTTTTTAAGACGTGATCTGATTCCATTTACAGAAAGCTGACCTGGCAGTGGCAGGCCTCACCATCACAGCGGAACGCGAGAAGGTGATCGACTTCTCCAAGCCTTTCATGACCCTGGGAATCAGCATCATGTACCGTGTCCACCTGGTGAGTTACCTCTGAAACAAACATACTGAAAGAGTGCAGGTTTTGCACAGCAGGATGTCAGCCATATCTAATAGCTCGAAAAGACCCGCTCTCCTCTCTTTTCTCAAGTCTCTATTTTTTCCGGTCTAAATTGTTTGGTAATTTAGCCTACTTGGAAACCTTATTGCACCGAAGTGCTGCTTTTTATCTTTCTGATTTAGTCCTTCTGCTGGAGCCATTCTCTTTTCACTTGTTCCATGCAATATCAACATCTTAACAACAACCAGCTCTTGTCTCTTTTTGTGTATTCTCACGTTTCCTTCTGCCTCTTTTGGCCGCCCATTCTGCCAGCACCAGATGGTGTGTTTTGTAGTGTGAACTTTTTAATGAATGTAGCAGTTTCACAGTTGTTTTCTGCTTGCTCCCTGATTATGGTTCAGCCATCTTATTCACACAAGTTATGGCTCGCACACGCACAAAGGAATGAAACAGCAGCGGAGCAGGGGGGAAACGAGCCAGCTTTCCCCCAGGCCGCGGCCCATTAATCATCGGTCCTCCACCAAAACACAAGGTGACACCAAAGGGCCTAGAAGCGCTGGCCAGAATCTGCTCCGAGAGTTTCAGCCATGTGCACAAGTTAACACTATGATACTGTCCCAGAGGGGCGTTTAGTCGTGTTGTTCGATTCTGCATCTCCACCTCCTGTACATCTTCATTCATTCCCCTCCTTCCTGTAGTCTGTGCACATCTCGTGTATCTAAGAGACTCTGCAGCAAACCAACAGCTGGGGAGAATCAATCGATGCTTTGCAGCAGGTGCAGTCTTAAATGGGCTGCTGGGCAGCTTATGACCTCAGAGGTGGAAAGCCAGCAGGTGGGTGACATTCAGAGGAGATGATGTGGAGCCGTTGTTCCCACATAGCCCTGGCACACAGAGTCAACGAGTTAAATTAGTGCAGTCTTGACCCAGTTTCTGAGTAAAAGGTCACTGAAAGAGAAGTGCAGATAACAGTTTTTGAAAAGGTAGAGATTACAACAAGATAAAGGATAATAGAGACCAACATTCATCCCCCTACCTTTGTCTCTACCCCTTCCATCTTTCATTTTCCTCTTCTTTCCTTGTGTTCATATCACCCCTTTGGCATTTTTAGATCTGATTCACAGCAGTCCCTCACCAAGCGCTGAAGTCCAATTTTTGAATTTCTGTTACTGCACTTATTTAGTTCTAATCAACTGGCTATTGATCTGAGGCTCAGTGCTTTCCTCAGAGGCTGCCTGCTGCTTATTTCAAACTTTAAATGAAAATTTCACTCTGATCAATAGGATATAGAATGGGATAAATTGGAAATTCTGGTTAGTTATTAATAACCATTTAATTGGACTTTGTCCTCTTTGTTGGTGTTTTATTTCTGTCTCCTCTTTCTGTCACCTGAACGTAGTGTTTCTTTACTTTATTACTATTATTGAACACTTAGACCCAGGGAAATACCATTTATCTACTGTATGCCGTGTTCAAAGCAGACAATAAATTTCTGGAAAACAGAATTATTATAAATGTTATATGATAAAGACATTGCTTGCTTTATATTGTTTATTTATATTTAAGCCTAGAAATATAATTATGATTCTCTGTGGATTATGAATGTGGTACTTTAACACCCATTTGAGGTCACTGGCTTAGGCATGCTAAGCCTAACTGTCATTTATCAGCTTGAAACCTTGGTGTTGTTTTGGGCAGCTTTTTAAAATTAACAAGCAAATCAGCTCAGTTGTTAAATCTGGCTTTTTCCAGCAACATCTGTTTAATAAAGTTAAGCCCTATCTGCCTCGTGTTGCTCTAGAGCATGGCATTCATTACATGTTGTTTGAGTTATTGTAACTCCTTATCGATCAGGCCTTCTTTCATTGCCTGCAGCTGGTTCAGAACACTGCAGCTCATTGGCTCACAGGTATGAGAAGGCCTGAACACATGACTTCTTTGTTGGCTTCTCTGCAACCTGCACTGGCTTCCAGTCAGCTATTGGATTCATTTTTAAATTTTGCTGATGGCTTTAACGGGTTAGCTCCCTTCTATCTTTTCAAGCTTCTGTTGGCTCATGTCTCACTTCAATCAAAGATATCAGACAATTGGGCAATTTTGGTTGTGCCCAGATCACGGCTGAAAACTTGAGGGAACTGAACATTTGCCATGGCTCTGGAACAGCCTTCCCTTTAACATTTAAATGGTCTATTCTCTCATATAATAAAATCTGCTTTAAATCCACAGTAAATGTGTACAACCAGTTCTAGTTGTGAAAAAAATAAATTGAAGTTGTATGTTATTTTACTTTGAAAAATGGAAAACATGCACCTTTAAAATCCCACAATCAATATGACTTTTATACCAATAAGTATTCGCAAACATCTGAACGGAAGTCTATACTAACTCCTCTTGTGCCAACCATCCCCCCACATCTTCAGCTTATTCTGCATTGCCCACGGTTGTAGCATTTTACCTCTGTAAAGGTAATTAAATTAATTGTTAAGTCGATGACAAGAACAATGTGAAAAAGTGAAAAATGCTCTTTTATGCTATCATTTAGCTTCTTTTGCAATATCATCTGACTTATTTTTTTTCTAAGAAACTGAAATAATGTTTAGGGTGTTTATGTTTTGAAAGGTCAATGCAACATTACAGAAATGGAAGAGAGGAGAAGAGAGTGATAGCAATGAGTGTACTCACGCATGATTGGTGTAACACATCATGTGATTGATTGGGCCATTTTAGACGAAAAATAAGTCAGACGTGAAATGGTGAAAACTGAAAAGTCAAACAATGGCCAAGAGGACAAATGAGCAGTAAAGGTGGTGAAAGCAGCAGCTGTATTAAAGGAAAAGTCCGGTTACATTCAGAATAAAAAATTCTAAAAAATATATTTAGTATGAAATTATTACATACTTTTCAATAAAAAAATCAGTGTTTCTGATTAGGACGCATTTCATTTGAATGTGCTTTACCGGAGACATTCATGTTTGTCAAAGAACAGTACTGCCATCTACCTGTTTGTGACATCACAGGACGGTATCGGCTGTTGAGCAAGTCCCAGTGCTGTATCCGGTGTACTCCTACAGACCTGCTTCACAGCAGACCCCGCACCAATCCGCCTATCGATCTCCCGCTCCATCTTCCCCTCATTCGTGAACAAGACCCCAAGATACTTAAACTCCTCCACTAGGGGCAGTACATCCTCCCCAACCTGGAGAAGGCACTCTATCCTTTTCCGGCCCAATACCATGGTCTCGGATTTGGAGGCACTGATCCTCATCCCGGCCGTTTCACACTCGGCTGTGAACCGCTCCAGTGAGAGCTGTAGATCACGCCCTGATGAAGCCAACAGAACCACATCATCTGCGAATAACAGAGATGTAATCCTAAGGACACCAAGTCAGATCCCCTTAACACCTTGGCTGCGCTTAGAAATTCTGTCCATAAAAGTTATGAACAGAATCGGTGTCAAAGGGCAACCTATGCGCATTGCTATTTATTAATTGTTTATTTTTGGGTGGGGGTTATTTGTGTCAGTTGAATTTGCTTAAATCCAATGGATATCTTTAAATGCTTCAGAAGTAAACTCCGAAGTGTGAGAGGTTTAAAAAAAAGGTCAAGTTAGCCAAAACTAAAGAAAATAGATTTTAAAAAACTATGTCAGGAAATACAAACTGGGTTAACAATTTAACCTCTTGGACACTAGGCCTGTTTTCGAGAAATATGCTTGAAAATAACATGCCCAAAACGAATTTAATATATCTCAAGAACTACAGAGTTTATTTTAATTGTTTTGGTATCAAAATAAAGGCAAGACCCCAGAGAATATGTTACAGGTCTAAAAAACATCTTGGGGCGAGTGCTGAGGACCCAAATTTGGGTCCTCATGTTATGAAAAGGTTAAAGCTTTTTCACTGCAGAGAAGTCTGGGCATAGTCCTGAAAGCTGGCGCTATTAATTCTTACAGGCACTAACATTACTTAATTTCATACAACCCCTCTGTATCTATAAGTGCAGCATTGAAACCCATTGTGGAAGAAACCCTGTGAGCATCATTTTAGGAGTACACAAGTTATGACAACTATTGCAAGAAAGGGGCAATTAATAATGGAACAGAGACAGACCATTATAGCAACTAAGAGTGTAGGAATATCCAGTGGGGAAATTACAAAGAGAGAAAGTGTTAGTGAGAACTATTTCCTCCCCATCAAAAACCCACTAAGAATCTCAGATAGGGAGGGGATGTTGCAGACTCAAAGCTACATCCTATTTGGAGGACAACTTTCTGGAAGTTTACAGCTTGTGTTTTTGGCAGCTCACATGACAACAGTTTCAACCACAGCTTATTAGTAGAGGTAGTAGGCAAGTCTTAGTTTCAGCTGTGAAAAAAGACTACAAACTGTAGGATTGACAGAATGAGTTAGAGCAAGAACACCTTTTGTTGAAAGTCCAAAATAAAAGAGGAGGCTTGCCTGCTTCATGAAACAGCAGCATCAAACAGCTGAAGATTAAAAGAAGGAATTAAGGAAGTCAAATTTGGTTCATCTTGTAGGACCTTTTTAGGTGATTTATTAGGGAAAATGAAGATGCCATAGTGTGTGAGATCAACTGTGGACATAGAAGGGAAAGTGTGATAGTCAGGAGCAGTTTTGCTGAATCCAGGGTCGTTGACGTTTACCGAACAAGAGACACTCTGTACCAAAACAGGGACCACTGCATTTTGCAGCATCATGCAGTGTTCTCTATTGGGTGCTTTGTTGATCAGGGGTTCATCTTACAGTAAACTCCATGCCTATTTGTACAGTGCTTTCATTACAAAGCGTAATGAAACACTAACATGACAGATTTTCAATTAAAATCCGGAAAAAAAATGTTTAAACTTTTTTTACCAGTAGTGTGTATCTTGACATATTGGCTCCTAAGGTTTTTGTCAACAACCTAAGCCCAACTTAAAAACAGCCCAACACCATTATTGCTCCTCCACCAAACCTTTATTCTTAAAACAATGCAGCAGAACATTTCGTGTTGCCCTGACAAATAATTTGTCACTGTAAAGAACAACAACTGCTCTATAGTCCATTGGCAACAAGCTCCACAAGATTTAATGCTCTGCCATATAAACCCAGTACCTTCAAGCTCCCTAGGAACTTTTGATCATTTGAATGTCCCATGTGGTTTGAAGATCCTTACCTATTGTCTCCTCCAGTGGCGATTTTCCTTTGAATGCCAGGAAGGCAAAACCTCCCCTGTAAATTTCCTAAAATTATTGGTAAAATATGCCTAGGAAACTTCATAAATGTAGTCATTAAATTGCATTAAATATGCACTAAAATGTCCCTGATTTCAGGAGTATGTTGCCATTAATAAGCTTTCATTCAGCTCTGAAAAGTGCTCTCCCTTCAACTCTGACATAGCAGGACGCTACCTGTCAGCCTCTATGAAAGATTCCTGTTGAGGTTCGAGCCTTGGTCCATTGAGGTAAGCAGTGAGAGAGGCAAACCCTGATTGGACAACACGTCACTTCCAGTGAGCCTAACCTTCCTAGGGGTCTATGGAGCATGGGCGGTGAACCTGAATGCTCAATGCTTGGTGGAAAGGGAAAAGTGATCATTCAGTCAGAACAGTAATTTGTGCTGAACTCTTGCCTTGGTGTCTGGAGTTTATAATTTCAGAGTGCTTCACAACAGCTATTAGGACCTGCTGTAGTAATGTGTTTTATGTGTTTCAATATTTGCATTGAGGATCCCCTATTTCAGAGCAGCAGCCACTTCTGGTCTCCACATAAAATTGGTGATCTCTGGGTACAATGAGCTTCACCATGCGTTATACATGCCATTTCAGAGCTGAGGAGTTGTCATTGCAAATCCTTTCTGTTTTTCTAATGACACTGCTCACTAATATTTAATAGAAATAACATTTCAGACTGGTCTTATTGCACAGGTGGCATTTATTACAGCACTAAGCCACAAAGTCACTCAGCTCCTGAGAAGTATCCAGTCTCTGGCCTGGTGCTGGATTGCTTCCACCTTTAGGTATTAAAGAGGCTGGAAAACCTGAAATGAATGATCTGAAGGACTGAGGCAATAATTCTCGCAATTTGCCAGGTTTTGGGTGGTGGGTTAACTTAATCTGCATAGAAATAAGACTCTTTTTAAGAAGCTGATAAGGAATTATTGAAGCTTTGTTGTTCTTAAACAGACGTGACACATTAAACAACTATCAGCCTGTGTCACACTCCCATCATATGTGTAGTCTATGCTAGATTATGAATATATTAAATGACAACAACTGAAAGTTATAGTTCATAAACAGTTAATTCAAATCGTTGGTAAAACCTGATTAATAACTGATGACTCAGTTCAGAACTATCATATTTAAAAACCAACAGTTGAAATAAAAAGCTTTTTTCATATTGAAGATATGGTGATCAGATGTCCCTGATTTCCGGAGACAGTTCCAGTTTTGGAACACCTGTCCCCAGCTAAAGCTGTCCCCGGAAATGTCCCCGATTTTACCGTCTACCGGGAAATGTTGTGTGGACTGTTATCACGGTACAAAGATCGCTTTTTACTAAAGATGAGGACCAGAATTGTTACATAAACCAAGCTAATCATCAAAATGTAAGACAGACCATTGGCTATAAATGGTAATAGGATATAGACTCAGATAAAATTAGAGAGAATGATTGAAAACTCCTTGTAAGGTGCTAACCTGGTTCAGTGGATCCCCAGGGATCAACAAGGGTTCACCTAAGGATGTTTTAGAACTGATCGGTGACCTTTAGTTTATATTTCTAGATAGTTATTTTAAGTAGTTATAAGTTGTTTTGCTGTGTTATGGTTGTGGTTTATGAGCATAGACTTCCAGCCTTAGGTTGTTTTAGATATATGAAAGTTTCTCATGAAAGAAGTATGAGGCAGTAACAAAAAAACTGAATGAGACAAGATCTGCATGATATGCGAATGATGGAAGAAAAGATAACCTCTTGCTTACTGTTCATTTATTGCGTTGTTTTTATTTGTAGCTCCAAATATTGTGGCGATTAGCCTTTTTTGTATTTAATAAGGTGAAATAACAATGTGGCAAGGATGTGACGCCATAGGGACATGACTCGCTTTATCATTGACATTTTATCTCCAAAAATTAAAAAAAGCGGTATTCTTTTAAAATTAAAAATAACCCATTTTCCCATTATAGCATATTACATGCGAAAACGAAATCAATTGTAAGGGAATTACCTAACACATATTTCTTAACTTTTAAAGTTTGTCTCCTTATTATCATGCTTTTTGATTACGTGTGCCTTATCCCCTACCTTTGAACAATAAAACAGCTTAGACACACTTCCCATTTGCTTTATGGTGCAGTACAAGTGCGTCTACAACTGATCCCAACGTGTTTAAATGGTCGCACATGTGAATCCCAACATTATTTAATTACCTGGACATTTTGTTTTAAATACAAAAATGCTAGGGTCTTTACTCCATTGAGATATATCAGTTTTTGAGGGTTGAGACAATATGTGAATTCTGCATGGTGTCTGTAGCAGGAAGAGCATAACCTCTGTGGTTTCAGCTGTCCTCCCCAACACTTTTATAGCAGCTTGAGCACTTTCAGCAATTCCATACATTATTTATTAGTGCCTGCTATAAAATATGGGATCTCACCTGATTAATGAGAAAAGAGTTGCCTATAGAGCTTGTTTGACTGCAGGATCTAATTGGGCATTGTATTTTTATGCTCAGACATCAACAGAAACCTTTTAAGCAGTTATAAAAAAATAAAACTCCTCTTGTTAACATCTATAAACAGATAAGTTGTATACTAAGATTCTAGCGAATAAAGAGCACAAATGAGGTTGTAAACGAGAAGGGAGGGAGGTAGTAAATAAGACTAAGTGGAGTTAATAGGAGATATAAGAAATAAGCATCACAAAGAGCACCATGATAAGGATAGTTTTGCTGGTTCTGTGGCCTCTCAGACAAGATTAACCAAACCCATGGGCCCCGATCTTCAGAAGGTTTAGGCTTCCTAAAATATACGCAAACTTGTAACACACCTTTAACAGAGCAGGTCTTTACCAACTGTTTGGTGTCTGTATGTGGCTTCATCATTATCCTGATCATATTCCAATGACCAAATGGTGCAAATGTAAACATTTACTCCCTGCAAAGCGATATCTCAAATCTGAAACTGTTGAAGTTTGAGCGTTTTTTTAAGACATGCAGACATTTTGAAAATTTGGGCATATTTGGTCTTTTTATGGATGCTTTATCTATATCAACAAAAGTCAATGAAAAGTAGGACTGTTTTTCTCTGTTTGTTTTTTGGTTGGGGGAGTTAAAAGTCAGGCATGTATTTGTATATAATATATTTTTTGTGTCTATTTAGCTATGCTAAATAGACACATGTGTCTCTGTTAGCTATGCATACTAAAAGGATATAATTGCTGCCCATTATTATTTGCAAAATAAGCTGATATAGATTGGACCCTGTATGCCTGGTAATGAAAATCTGAATTATTTTAACTTGACCAGTACCACCCACACTCTGCTCTATTCAGGATGAATGAAATTTCAAAAAATCAATTCTACAAGAACAGAAGGAAAAGATTAGCAGAAAAAAATAAAATAGAAAAGTCAGAGAAACATAAATGCAAGTTCCAGAGTTAGATTTAATATATTAACAGTGTTTAAAACTGCTATAGCTTTTTATTGCAGGAGTCCAAAGTTCTATCTAACTGTAGGGCTTGGTCAGACTTGCGTGTCGTCATCTGAGTTTTGTACGACAACTCAAAGCTTGAGAGTTACAGTCTTTTTCAGCCTCCAACCGGCTCTCTTTCACGATCAGACTCTGACCAGATTCCCTGTCCCTGCTGAAGAAATTCCCATTCTCACAGCAGATGGGAATGGGAAGCAGATGCTCCCACCTCCATGTTGTGGTCAGGATAATGTCCAGTGTTCAAATATGCAAAAAGCTTAACAAGGGCTCTTATCTTGCCATTCTTTCTTAAAATGTTGTTTATTTTTCAAGTGCATTATTAGTAATTGTCCACCTGATTTATAGATCTCTGAAACTCTTTCAGAGTTAATATGCATGTCATGCTTGCTTTTCTGATCTCTTCCTATAAGATTAGGTAGATGATCATTTCTTTGCAAATTTGCAGTTGTACAGTTTTTGGATTATATTTTAGAAATGTTCAAAGCTTGAGATATAACTTAAATCAGCTTATGAACATTATCATCAGTAAACAGTTATTTTCTCTCTCAATAATAATGTTCAGTTTGGTTTTTGAACTAACCTGTAGTTAATTTACAGAAAGCAGGACTATTTACAGATTCCTTTTGATACATTTGGATTTTATTCAGAGGTACAGTAAAGGAGGCTAAAAAGGAGGACATCACACTTTAAATTTAATTTGCACAAAAAAGGAAAACATTTCTTTTTCCTTCCACATGACAATTATGTTCCAATTTGTGTTGATCTATGACTCAGTTTTCTATTAAATGTGTTACCATAATTTTAAAGTACTTTTGTAAAGCCTGTAGTTCAGGGCATTGAATACATTTTTTCCATAATTTCATGAACCCAACCGACTTGGAGAGCTTAAGAAGCAGCAGGACGTTGCTGTGAAAGCGACCCTGTTTGACCCTCTGACAAATCCTCTCCTCGCCCTTGCGGTCGTTTCATCAGGCGTTAACATCTGACAGCATCTGTTCTGACACAATTAGCGATGTGCACATCAGCAAAGAGCCCCACGTGAAGGGCCAGCAAGAGAGTCAACATAAAAAGGAATGAGCAAGAAAAGGACAGAAAGAAAGCTGGGAAATAGGAAGAGAGAGTATAAGAAAATCACAGCATAGAGGTGAGCAGGTTACTCTGCAATATAAAAATGACAAAAGGAAGTTTTTTTTTTCTTGGTGAGTCAGTATGCAGGAGATGAACCTCTCCCTCGCCTTAGGAGAGGGCAGTGTGGTATGAATACCAAAAGGTACAGTGACTTGGTGAAATCCTTGACTTGATAACCTCACCAGCATCTTCAGTCACCTTCATGACATGCAGGCAAACCCCCCTAGGAGAAACAAAGAGAGGAGGAAGAGCTACAATTGGAAGATGAGCAAGGGCAGTAAAAGTTAAACCTACAACTTACTAGCTTGTGTGCTCAGAAAAAAGCAAGAATTCGCTTACTGATGAAGGCAGCAGTTTTTGGTATGTTGTTTAGATTTTCTCATAAAAGCAAATCATAAAGGATTTTTTTTTTCTCAGTCTGCATCTTTTCACGCTCTTTGTTTTGCCTCATATCCTCTTATCGGCATAAGAGAAGCATGAGCACCCATAAAGTGATTCACTGCCTTAATAAAAATAGTTTACAGGTGGCAGCAAATGTTTATGTGTGAAGGGACAGGGCAACATATCGCTGTAGTGAACCTCCATAAAATCAAATTTTTTTTCATTCGGAGTCTTATTCATGCACCGAAGGAGCTATTTCTGTCAATACCGCAGCCTTCTGCCTCGCCTGAGTGTTTATCTCCCCTTGAACCGTTATACCACACTGCTTGTGGTTGCTGGGTTTTGCCCGTCAGCAGTCAACCACCTGCTGCCTCTGTGCAGGGGGAGCAAAGGTGCTCGTCCGAGCACGTATTGAATCCGCTGCGCTGAAGATGACTGACAGCACAGACAGCTGCTGACAAGATTTCAAAGATGCACAGACGCACACACACTCAGAAACCGACGCTCTAAAAACATGTCACACACTAACCTTACAAAATGAAGATATTACAGCTTTAAGAACAGAGTTTAAAGTGTAAATCCCAGAGCATCTGGAGTTTTTTTTTTTTGTTTTCTTAACCTCCTGCACCCAGAGAGACCTTGTACTGGCACAGTAGTATTTGTGAGAGACAGGCAGATAACTGAATTTTTCAGGCAGCCAAGTGCTGCTAAATTCAGCTGCTAAATAGGTGTAGAGGTATTTTGAAGCCAGTTTAAGGAAACAGCAAAATATCTTTTTTTGCAGGAATTTTTACAATTTGTAAAATTTTCTTTAAACCTTTTCAACCCAATTCAAGTAAAAAAGAAACATTTATATGTAAGACTTGCTCACCAGTCACTGTAATTGACCATTCAATATTATTGAAGTTATAGAGGAGGATTTTCTCAAATTTTTGAAAAGATCCGCCTTCTCCACTTTAAAAAAAAATGCACATGCACAACCCTGTACCCCATCCCGATGGGAAATGCCTATTAAATATGTGTGAGTCTGTTTAAAAGTTTCTGTTTGCATTGCTCATACTAGCTTGCTTTCCAAATGAAGATTTGCAATTGTTCCACTGTCAGACTTATCCAAATAGCATGCCAAGTTTTACCTGTCGAGTAAAAACTTCGCAACCGAGGCATCAGTAGGAAGCCCGACCTGTGCTTTCAGTGTACGCCATCGTGTGAAAAAATCTCGCAAAAACTTTCACACTGACGGGGTACACTGGCGTACACTGCTACTCCTGATAGCATCTGGTCTTGTTTCTCTCTTCTAAGGCCTTTCTCTTCTTCTTAGACACCTCATAGACACTTTTTCTCTTACAACTCTCAGCCATTTTCAAAGAACCACAGTGAGAAAGGCCAGCTTCAATGACTGTCTGAAACCATAGCTCACCACACATATACACCTGAAAGTGCACATGCGCAGGAAAATATAGCTAACAAGACAAACACGTAGGACGGCCTTACGTAAACATATCACCGAAATGATTGACAATTATGAGGACCACTTATTCTGATGATCCACCGAGAAAAGAAAATCCCCCGCTATACCTTTAACTAATATACTCCAAGCTGTTGGATGGTGCTTCACTGCACTGGATGCCTTGCTTTCACTCCATGCAGGTTGCTGCAGCCAAGATGCAACCATCAGCTCCCTGTCTGCTTTAACACATTTTATTCAAATGAATGACTGATTACCAGAACAAACTCGGATCTAAATGCAAAAAAATATGTATTTTTTTTTTCAAATTTGTTTTTCATCCACACAAACCTGGCCTGTTGCAGGTCTGTAAATGAACATTTTTGAAACTAGGTCCTGGAGTAGAAGAATGTCAAAACTCTGTTTCTGGTTCAACACCCCTGAGTCGAATAATCAGGTCATTAAAAGGATTCTGGAGAGCCTGCCTGCATAAGGAGGAGTAAATGCAGTGAATTGATTCAGGTGTGTGGAAGAGACACATCTAAATAATTGCTGCAGAGTCAATACAGTACAATACAGGCAACTGCCTCCTGTCATCACATGCTCACCCAGGCAAAGTCAATGACGTGATACAATCAGCTGGGTTTCCTTAGATAGAAAACTTTTAACCGAACTATTAGTATGATTTGACTGAATTGTCTCTGTAAACTACCTTGAGATGCTGTGTTGTGAATTTAAGCTGATTAAATGAACTGAAGTGAAATTGAACTGAATTAAAGTGGTGCAGGAAACTGGGCCTCGGAGGCTAAAACTAAAGACTCCTGGTGTACAATGACAGACTTCATTTAGACAAAAAAGAAATAATTAATGAAATTTATTGTGCACTTTAAATGGACATACATTAAGTAATGGAATAAATTGATAAATAAGACTAAATGTGTCATGTAAATATGCCAATCGAAACAGTCTGGTAACATCTAATTAGAGCATCACGCCTCTGACAGGGAAATGCATCATGATATTTGGTGTGTTTCTGCAGCAGCATCACAGCCCAACAACGGCCCCAAGATACATACTACAGGTACTTCAGTGATGCTGCATCCACCAGCATCCATTTTTTCTAAGTTGTTTGAGAAAAAGAAAAGGTGCTAAAAAATACACTGCCTTCCAGTTTCCAGATTTAAACCTGGAAGGTCAATGTATGCTTCAGTCTCAAGCCTTATACAACCTCTGAAAACAATGTAACTACATCAGAATCTTCCATCACAGGCTTTTTCAGCTCCTCTTTAACTTCAAAACTCCTCAGATGGGATTTTAAAAGTGTATATTTTTCTAAATACTTGTAAGTTCCTTGTTTATTTTTGAAGGACCTTCTGTCTCAACATGGGGCTACATAGGCTACAATAAATATGCATTTGTTTTTTTGCTAGGAGATCTTTGCTGCACAGGCAGGGGGTTTAGAAATGGAGCTGGAGTGAGAAATACAATTTTCCTTCCACTGCACATCATTTTAAAAGTCAAAACAAAGTTTGCTGTTTGTAAGGACCCAGATTCCTTTAAAAAAAATCACATTTCACATCCGATTTTATTTCTTTTCTTTAATTCCATGATTCTGTCTGGCTTTTCTGATAATCATTTACCAGATTCCTGTTTGGTATCAAACCATGAACCTGTTCCAGTCTTTCAATCTATTGTTTCATTTTTCTCAGTGAACTACTATATTTTCTACAGTTGGTTCTTAAACGAGTCTGCAGGGGTAGTTTGGCTGAAACTTTAACCATACCAATGAGACTTTTTCTTTCTGAATTCTCTGAAGTCTCTCCAAGTCTCATTCTTGTCCCATTTTGCTCTGAACTAAATTTGACCGCTCAGCTTTAAAATGCCCCGTTGCCTTCTCAGCCCAATCACTGTGCCTCTGCTATTTGGTGCTGAGTGCAGTTTTTTATTTATTTATTTTTTTTTTCAGAGCTGAAAAGGGGAGAAAATTTAGGCTTTTAAGAGCATAGAGGGAACTAAAATTGTCAAAGCACACCAATAAAACCCAAACAATGAGATGAAAGCTCCTAAGATAAAGACTGAAAGTGGCAACAGTCTTACACGACTGACTTTTGATTTGTCAGCAAGAGACTCTTCGCTATCCTTAATGTATTGTCATATATTTATTATATTTTGAGTTCAGATAACTTATTTTTTTTATAAGTTTCTCTCTCCGTTCCGGCTTTACTTGGATGTTTGTAAAATTTGATATTAGAGAAAAAATGTCTCCTGAGGAAAAAGTCATGACATGCTTTGGAAAAGAGGAACAATTTATGCAGTTTCCTCTGAGTGCTCATTAGTGTTTCTGCCGCAGCCTCACCATGGATGATTCCCTCTGACTCATGAAAAAAAAAAACTTTGTTTGAGTCCTAAAGCAAACATTTTAGCGCACCAAAGTGAAGAATTTCTGAGCAACACAATCTCCAGCTGTTTTCCCTTTTGTCATTGTAATCTCAGTCTCTACCCTACATCCCTCCTGTCTGTCTCCTTTTTCTAGCCTCTCTTTCCTGCACCTTCACTCAGCTGCCATCTGTTTGCATTGGAGTCCCTCGTTTCCTCTGCTCTTTTTTTTTTTTTTTTTCAAATAACAGCACCTCAGTGGGGACTTAAGATGTGGGCATACTGGAGCCATCAGTTCTCAAAGCGCTTCTTCAGCATGTAGCCAACTGGTGCAACCTCTTGCACCAACTAGCATCGACTTGGCAGCTTTTCTCTTTTGAAGCAGCACTCTACCTTGAAGAAGGCCATTGTGTGCTTCCGCACTCTAGTCTTCTATTTCAGACCACTATCATCATTATCGACACAGTAAATTACCCCATGCAGATAGAACGGTGCACATTATGACTGGCAGCCTGATTAGGATCTTGCTCAAAATGATACTGAATCTCACTCTTTGCCCCTGCTATCCGTAACCAGGCTTAAACACAAGTGATTACAGTCGCATTAATGAGTTTTCATCCCTGCATGTCTTTTAGCATAACAAATGCCCGGCAAAATAATTCCCCCACTTTACCTCAAATTTGATTTTGAAGGGCCTCAGAAATCTATCAATACTGTGTTCCAGCTTGCGTGAGGTCTCCTAGGAACATCTAATTGAATATATTTCCATAAAAGTGATTTAGGCTTGTTCACGTGGGCTCTAGAGTGTTTCAGAGAAGGAAGATAAGCAATTTCTACACAACGTTTTATGCGTTTGTCTTCTAATAACACTCAGGCAGTCGGTTCCTTGATCACCTTCACTCTCTGAGCGCCCTAACAGCCCCGACAGCCACCTCCATTTTTATGTCGTTAACAGATGGCGGATTGTGCATCTGTGTGTAAACGGCTAATGTTCCCTCGCTGAATATGGAGGAAAGAAATACAGTATGAGCATTCACAAACTCATATAAATATGCACACAGACCCGTTCTGACACTGATTCAACTGTAATTGGTTTCATTTAGAGGACAAAAGCTGCTGGCGGTGGATAATGAAACATTAGAAATTAGCCCCTGGTTTCCCACAGGGCCGCTGACTGCCGACCTTATTTTAGCAACTTTATATCCTACTAACCAATCCAAACAGATATATAGCAGCCCTGTAGCTGCTTTGCTACTGCTAGCCTTATTGCTCCAGCCAAAGCTATTAATCTATTTCCCCTTTTTCCTCTGAGCTGGGCCACTGTGCACCCTAGTCCTGCTGGAAGTCAAGTGTAGGTCACAGAAATGAATTTATGTTTAATGCAGCTGTAATGGCCTAGTCTATTATCTGACTTTTATCTGTCTAATGCATATTGCCTAGTGGGAAACACAAATACTCCCTGTTGTGTTTACTTTGTTTAATTATTCTGACCTCCAATTTTTTTTAATGGTTAAACAATATACCTTATTTCAATGTAAATTAGAGTATATTGCATGCATACATAGCAGCTAAGTTCATAACTGTGTTTTCTTTTATGCGCAATGCGGTGGACAATGGTGTGCTGTCAAGTGGCGGTGGAGGTTTGACGAGATCCAAATGCAGACACAAAAGCTAAAGTGGTTTCTTAAAGATTTAATTAACCAAGAAGTTCAAGAAAAGCAAAAATCCAAAACACAAACTTGCCCCGCTGAGCATCCAGTTGTGTCATCTCTAGTTGCAACAATGCCATCTGCTCCTCCCGTTTGTTTAGCTGTCTCTCCTGGGCACCCAAAGCTGAGGCCAAGTCTGCTGGGGCCATTCTTGCCTGGTTTGTACTTTTACAGTGTGGGGAGGAGGTTTGACAGAACCCAAATGCAGACACAAAAGCTGAAGTGGTTTCTTGAATATTTAATTAACGAAAAAGTTCAGCAGAAGCAAAAATCCAAAACATAAATCAACAAAATCCTCAAAAACTGAGAACCGGAATACTTGCAAAAAGGGGGCAAAGAAATAATCACAAACCAGCAAAGAGTGAGTGAACAGGAGGAGAATATATGTGAGAGAGAAACAAAGATCAGGCTAATTAGCAGATTGGGTGTGAACAAGAAGGCAAGAAGGGAGCTAGGGAAAAGGAGACTGACACAAGAGGGCACACAAGAAATATCTAAGAACCCACATACAATCAATAATAACTAGAACACAAAAATGGAAATAAGACCAACGAAAACTCATAGATAAAACTAGAACAGAACCAAAACCATGACATGTGCCAGTTCATAATCGAAAAGAACAAGCTCAAAGTTCAGTTCAATCTGAAAAACTCACACAAAGAGAAAAGAAAATTAGGATAAATTTATTGATACAATTACTTTGTCTTTGGTGCTCAGACCTCGACAGGAAACATAGCTCTGAATTTTGATAGATATGCATGAACAGGAGCAAAGAATAGGACTGTTTCCCCCCCGGGCCTGAAACTGGTGGTGGAGTGGAGATAGATGAAGTTGGTCAGTCTGTAGACTGCTGGTTAGTGAGGCGGTCTGCCGAGCTTTATGGGGAGATCCAGTGGACTGCGTGAGCTGATACTAGGGCTTTACTCAGGGACGTGGAAGATGGAAGTCCATTTGGATAACACAGGTTGAGAGAACCTGTCCATGATGAGCAAGCATGAAGTGACAGTGGAGAGGAAAAACTCCCCGTTGGGAAGAAACCTCTGGCAGAACCAGGCTCAACATGGCAGTCTTCTGCCTGACCGGTTAAGATGAGACAGGGAACACAGTAGGGGTGGGTATTGGCAAAGAAGTCACGATTCGATTCGAATCACGATTCACATGCCACGATGCGATTCTATCACGATGCATCACGATACTTGAAATATTGCGATGCATTGTGATATTTTCACTGAACACTGTAAGAAAAAGATACAGCCCTTACCAGTGGCTGACTGGCTGGGTGTGATCTGGATAGTGTCTTCAATTGATACATAACTGAAAGCAACTGAATTCATACATAGCTGTATTTATTGAAATTACTTTAGGAGGTGTTGCAATGAAAACAAATACTGGACAGAAATATTACTATTACTGGCATGGACACACCAACAAAAAGATCTTAGGATTCATCAAACTTAAAATAACAAAATGAGGATAATCAGTCCGGACATGCTTATGACACAAAGCAGCAGGCGTCAACACATCCGCAGCGACATCTGCTGGACTGGAAGTTGTATTCCACTTGGTTTGATTGATGTGCGCCAACCATTAATGTATTTTATTTGTTCATTTTTTTTTTTTTTAATAATCGATTCTTGCCTTCAAGAATCGATTCAGTAGATCAAAAAAATTAGAATCACGATTCATCGATTTGACGATTATTTTGCACACCCTTAGAACACAGTAAGAGTCTGGGAGGAATGACACTCTGCTGAAGCTCAAGCTACGATGGTGGAGGAGGGGCTGGAGGTGGGTTGAAACGGTGTCATCTGAATGAAGTCACACAGCGCATCCGCCGCCTGCACACAGGAGCAGATGGTGGGTATCGGAAGTCTTTAAAGATGAGCTTTGGATGCCGATTGGCTTTCATGGAGATGTGGTTCATAAGCTGATTGGCTGTGTTACAGGTGGATGTATGAAAGGCAATGGGTTTCTTCAGTTGCACTTCCCCCTAGGCTCCATTTAACACAAATGAAATTTAAGTAGCTCACGTTTATAGTTCACTTTTCAAAAAACTGATCTAAGGTTGCAAACTGATATTTTATCCTTTAAATGTGTGATCATAATATATAGAGACAAATGGAAGATGCTTGATGCAGTCAAGGTATACTGTATGTGCAGTGAAGCTTTTATTTAGCCAAATTACACAGAACTTCAGAAACATACAGGTACATTCAGGTTCTGCTGAAAAAATCGGTATCAAAAATTATTTCTTACCTTCCTCATTGAGTAGCAGATATTTCCCAAGATAGCTCCGATGCTTTAACTCAATGTTTTGCTTTAAATTTGAGGGACGTGGCTGACATATGGACTTGTTTGTTAAGTCCCAATGGGCACAGTTTGCAAAAACCTGTGGTTTCTTCTGTCAAAGTCTTCCTTTGTTAGTTAAATAAACTGGCATCAGCAATACCAATAGATGAGACTGAGTTGCGCAGAGTAGTACTAGCAGTAGACATGCTGGTCTGTCATGATTTGTGCTGTACAGTAATAAGTGCCATAAAACCTGACGTTATCCAATGAAGTGTCGTTATCAAGTAAACATGAATGTGAGCTGTGTGCGTCGCTCATTATTCTCAGAGTGAACATCGCTCTCGTTCATGTTCATTAATATTAAGATCAAAACTGGTCAGTTCAGTTCATCCTTCACTAAAAATATGAGGATATTCTGTGAATGCCGTTCATTGAACGTTTCATGCACAACACTGGCATTGCATATATCAGACCAGTCAATAATGATGAATAGGTTGATGAAAAAAATCATGTTATTTAGCTGTTTTATATAAAAACAAATCTAACCTGCGTGACATTTGTTTGCATTTAACACATTGAGTGAACCCTTTACTGAACCACGTTTTACTACAGTTACAGCTGCAGTTGTTTTCACTGTATTTCTGTGCCTTCTTTGCTCATCTGGAGACTGACATTGTGCCCATTTTTCTTTAATTCATTCCCACATCCTGATGCTGCCATCGCCATGTCTTACAGTGAAGGCAGCATCTGTTTTTCTCCTCACACAGTGTCTTGCTTGCTAAGAATCTTTTTTTCCTTCTTTTCCTCTCTTCTGAACAGAGATTCTTCTTTCTTATTGTCATAATTGAAGGTGACTCTGGACGAGAGCAACTACAGAGGCTGGAGAAGGTTTAAGAGGTTTTATTGAGAAACAAGGCAGTGGACATGAACTGGAAGCAGTTTGGTCAGGTCAGGTTCTTCTGGGCTTCTGCAGAGAAGAAGAGGCTGGTGAATGAGAGGAAACTGTGCTGGAGGATTTTGGTGGGGCTGACACTCACAGTAGAGAGGCTGTGGTCCGGTCTTGGGGGGGAAGTGTCCCCGGTGGCCCGTGTGCTGACCAGTACTCTCTCCCTGTTTGGAGGTTCGAGGGTGGACAGGCAGGTGATCGCAGGTAGGAGGGCTGAACGGTGGTTAACCTGAGATCCTTCTCGGGTTCCTGGTTGTTTCTCAGGCGGAGGGTCCAAGGTCTAAGGTTCACTGCTGGGTCCAGGGGTCAGAAACGAGGGTTCTGCAGAAAAAGGATCAAAACTGGATTTAGAGTAGGGTTTAACTTTTACTAGGACTAGACTTGGGTTTGGTCTGTTACCAACGCTGTGGCGTTAACGAACTGACGCCCTCCTCCTGGTTCCAGCTCCTTAAGAAGGGTGGTGATCACCTTAGATGTAGTGCACCTGCCCGTCCATCCCTGCAGAGGAGAGAGAGAGAAAAACTGGCCTGCACCCGGATAGAACCCGGAGTGTGACACTTATTACACTTTCACTGTCCACTTTGTGGCTTGGAGCGGTTTTCTTCTTGCCACTCTTCCATTAAAGATGTTCCATTTGGTTTTATTCCAATTTAATCCATACTGATAAACCTCATTGATACACAAAGTTCCATTTTAGAGCGTGACCTGTTTTGAATATATATTCAAAATAAAAACGGTGCATGACTAAAACATAGCCTGTTAACAGATTATTCTCACTGAGTTACAGTTTCTCTGTAGCTCTTCCAGAGTTACCATATCCTTCTTCGTTTCTCCATTATCTCCTAATTATTAAATAACAGATCAAAGCATGAACCATGAAATGCTAAAAACTACGGTCTTGTACCACTACCTTGCTTTATATCAGCTCACACAATTCTGGTGTGTTTCTTCAAGTAATGTTACCTCATAGGTATCTGGGGCTTTATTGAACAGCAGGATGTGGACTGTATTCCCTAATTAAGGAACCTCTTTGAGCAATTGATTGCCCTAGAACTTATTAGGTTATCTGACTAAAAAAGGCTAAATACAAATAGAAAAGTCTTTTCGGCTTTTTTTATGTTAAAAAATGTACCTAATTTTTCTTCCACTTCCAAATTATGAGCTACTTTGTGTTGATATTTCAAATAAAACTTTATTACCATTAACAGATGTTTGCAGATGTAAGATGAAGTTTGAGTTATTTTCCAAGGCAACACATTTTTAGCATCATACTGGGAAATAAAGCCTCTTATCTCTGTTGACGTATCACTCTACAGCTTTGCGCCACTCTGTTGACATTTCATGGGAGACTGAGTTTGTGCTTTCATACAGCGTTGATCTGAGTGTTTACATGCAAATGAGATACGCATAATTATAGTGTTATCTGTTTGGGACAGGAAGATCTGTGCTTATCGCATCAAAATCGCTTTATTTACGGTTGCAGTCACCTTATTCTGCCTTCTCCAAATTACAGCAGGCAGCTGCTAATTCTAGATTCACAAACTAAACTGGCCTGAAGCGAGTGAGTTTACACTAAAATCCCTTTAAATCATTCTTCCTGCTCTATAACACAGTGTAGAGGTGTTTGAAAGTGCAAAGTAGCTAAATATCTGTTTTTGCTCCAACTTAAATATAGTTATGGTTATTCTATAACTATTGAAGATTTTCTCAACATTTTCTCATGTTACTTTCACAAACTACCTTATTTGGATTTTATTTGATACATAAACACAAAGTAGGTGCAGTGTTATGCTGCAATGTTTGCTGTTTATTTGTTTTCATCACATCTGGGCCAGTAATTCATAGACCAACCTGTGTGGTTTAATTCCAACTGTTAATGTTTTTTATATACCTAGACCATAATATGTTTCATTATCTTTTTTTTTTTTTTTTTTTTTTTTTTTTAACCCCGGTTTAATTATATGAAGATCATCTGTGAGCATTAATCTTTAATTCTTACCACAAATTTTCTTTTTAGATTCACAACCGTGCTTTGACTAGGCCCTTTTGACACGAATATATGCTAAAGCATTGTAGCTCTGATTATGTGTTATGTTTTTTTTTTTTTTTTTCAGCTTTAAGGGTGTAATTTGGTTTCATCATATCTTTCGCAGCCTCCAACAAGTTTTTCTCCAGGATTGTCTAATATTGGGCCATATGAGTCGACTACATTTGACCAGTTTCCCTACACTGCAGCAGTTAAAAAGTTGCCACTTGTCCATACCTATTGACCCAATGACAGTTTTCCTGCAAACAAATGCACTCCTCTAAGCTGTGAACTTCATGTCCACTAATGTCTAACAATTATCCGATGTGTTAACAGTGCAGGTGTATTTACACTGAAACCAGTTTCCACCACTGGATTCAATTTAGTGGTTTCAGAATAAAGGGATCTGAAATCATGTTTCCTTTTTCTTTCACTCCCCATTCATGAGCTACTTTCTCATGCAGCTTGTAATATGATAAAACGTAAAAGGTGTGAGTACTTTTTTAGTCCTTGCTGGGATCTAATCTTGTATTTAACTATGAAAATGAATTGGTCATTGGGTCCAATGACCCCTCACAGCCCCATCATGAACTGTTCCCCCTGCTGCCTTCTGGGAAGAGGCTTTGCAGCATTCTATGCAGGTCCAGGAGGTTCTGCAACAGCTTCTTCCCTGCCACCACCAGACGGCTGGACTGTTGAGAAAACTCTAAATCATATCACAGACTCTGTATCACACTGTCAACACCAAACCAAAACGCTGCATAATTGCACCATATATATTGCTCTGGTATTGCGGGATTGCTCTGAACTTTCATATCAATGCGTTGTTTTTGCTCCAAGTTTTTTTGCCCACACTACGTTTGATCACTGCTGCACTTTAAGGAATGGAAATGTCATGAGAGCTGTACAAAACGAAATAACAATAAAAGCTGTCTAAGTTAAGGAAGTTTAGATATGTGTTTAATTAAATTTTTTTTTTTCCTTTTATGCAGCCACTAACGTATTTGTGTTTGTTGCGTTTCAGGGACGTCGGCCGGGCTACTTCTCCTTCCTGGACCCCTTCTCCCCTGGCGTCTGGCTCTTCATGCTTCTGGCCTACTTGGCCGTCAGCTGCGTCCTCTTTCTAGTGGCCAGGTACTGAGAGTTTGATCTTTACAGAGGAGGGGGAGACAAAGGTACGAGAGTAGAACAAAGGGTACAGAGATTAGAAACAAAAAAGAGTTGTTTGGGGGATACACAGAGCAGGAAACAGGTGTCTGTTCCCTCTCTTCTTTTAAGTTTTTGAGGTTGATCTTCAACACCACAGGGAACAAAACTGCTCTAGCCTCCATGTTGTGGTTTGTTAGATCCACACTGCCACCTGCTTGCCAGCGACAGTACTGCTGGAAATACTGCTGGAGCATGTAGTGCTGGATGAATTGACTGAAAGAGTGCTAATTACTCTAAACAACAAGCTGCAGAATTTCTGTAATGCCTGATCCCAGATCAGCTGGCTTATTAAGCCTTTCTTAAGATTTCAGTGGGTGATATGCACCATGAAATGCTAAAGAACAGCCACAGATGACTTCCTTTAATTTCCTAGTTTAGTTGTTTACGAGACAAATCCCACAGCAGTTCACATTTAAAGAAGACGTTTGTAAATGAACTAATGTCATGTTGCACATGACCAAGTGTTGGTGTGGGTCCCATGCTGCTGCATTAGTGCATTCAATCAGACGGTGTCACCATGATTAAAGTGAGCTGCACTTTCGGGATTGAAAAGTAAGCTGTTTCTCTCTCTGGAGAGCCAAGGTGACTTTGTGCGAACTTCGTTCCTGCAGTCACTTTGCTCCTTGTCATTCGTTCTTCTTTCCGTCTCAAAATTTGTCTCTTGGGTTTATTCACTCTGATGCATTCATTCAGACTCTGACTGTTTATATAACCTCCACTGCCTCCTCCTCATCTGTAGACTGACGCCTTACGAGTGGTACAACCCCCACCCCTGTCTGAAGGGACGCTGCAGCTTATTGATCAACCAGTACTCGCTAGGCAACAGTTTCTGGTTTCCTGTTGGGGGATTCATGCAGCAGGGATCCACCATTGCTCCCAGAGCACTGTCGACACGTTGCGTCAGCGGTGTGTGGTTAGTACTGACAGTTATTTTCAGCATTTGAATCCACCACATGAAATGCATTTAATTGTTTGTTTTCACATGCCATCACATTTTTACATTTTATTATTTATAAACAATAAAATCAGGTGTCCTTTTTGCACATTGAAATATTTTTTCAAACATAACTTATGAAAGACCTGAAGAAATTTGTGAAACTGTAAAAAAAAAAAAAAAAAAAAAAAAAAAAAAGGTCAAAAACAGTCTACTGGGTTTCCAAGATTGAAGACATTTCACTTTCCATCCAGGAAGCTTTCTCAATTCAAATGTCAGGAATAGCTTTGAGTTTGAGGTTTTATACAGTAGCCCATCAAAACCTTGTTTTTGTTTTGAAAACCCACAAATTGCATGAGTTCAAAACAATTACTATGACCTGGTTGACTGAGAATCCTCACCAGCCACTAGAAACTGCGTCCTTTTTCATGCTTGGTGAGATTAGATAAAGCATTTTGCAAAAGTGAAAACATTTGACCAAACCTTCATGTTGCATTTTGATTTTAGACCACATGTGCCTAATTGAAAAAGGGAAGAAAAACCTATTCCAGTATTTTATTGTCATTACACTGACACTAGGGTCTTGCTCTGGGAGCCAGAGTGGCAGCCCGTGGGAGCTTGAACTCAGAACCTCAGGATTCCTGTTGTAATGTTGCGCATTTCAAGTGCAATGCCCTAACCAGGTATTTACAAGAACTTACGAATGTAGAGAAGTATTTGACCTTATTTACAAGGGATTTGAACAAAGTATTAAACCGCTAAAAAGTTGACCTTAAAATTATTTACATATTACATTACTCAACAGAACAAAGCGGGGCTCCTGCTTATCACCTGCTGCTGCTCTCTGCTTATCAAACTTTATGCCAAATAAATCTGATCTTAATTCAAACAGAACTAAAAAAAAAAGTGAAGAAAGTTACCAGACTGGTCATTAAAAATGTCTAGGAGTAACAATCAGGCAAATTCAATGATATGTATAACAAAAAATTGTGGTGTAATTTCAAGTGAAGTAGAAGCTGGTAGAAACAACATAGAAGCTGGTAATTTTATTTATTAAAGTTATTGGATGAAATGCCCCCATTTTCTATATATATGCTAGAGATACATTCTTTTTTTGGCAATAAAAATATCCATCAAATTAAAACCAAATATGGGGAAGTCAAAGTACTTGAGCCAAATATATTCTAGAGCTGAAAGAGGTCAGTTTTTTAAGGAAAAAATAAGCAAAATGGAAGGAAATTTTTATATTTGAAGACAAAAATTTAATTAGTAAAGAGATAAAGACCAGAGCACACAACTCGGCTCGACATTTTTTATATTCCCTATGCATTATCTAAGTCAAAGAGCTGGAATTGTTGTTTGCTTCTTTTTATTTTTAAACTAAAAGTTTGTGGTGGATCTCCTTTATTCCAAGTTTCCAGGACAGTTTTCCAAAATGTATAATTGCATCTTTGTAGGTGCACATTTGAGACATTGTCTGTCTGTGTCTACTTTTCCAGCTAAAATCCTTTCCAAACCAACCATTTCCCCATTTCTTCATCCATTTCCACCAACCCCCTTATACATCAACCACTGAAACCTCCTGTCCTGTTTTCCCCTCTCAGGTGTGCAGTTCTTTTAATCTTCCTACACTTTCAACGGGACAATTTGTCTTCATAAAACAGTTAATTTTGACACACGTTTATAGATGGATACATATGCTCTTTATCTCTGCCATCCTCCACAGGTGGGCCTTTACATTAATCATCATATCCTCGTACACTGCCAACTTGGCCGCCTTCCTGACTGTGCAAAGGATGGAGGTGCCAATAGAGTCAGTAGACGACCTGGCAGATCAGACAGCGATAGAGTACGGCACCATGCATGGAGGATCCACCATGACCTTCTTTATGGTGAGAGCTCACTTTACAGCTTTTAACCCCACTTCTTTCTTATTTAACACATCCCTACTGCAGATGAGGGTTTATGCTGTAGTGAATCTCATAAAAATATGGTTACTTGTGAACATTTTCTTAACTGTTCTTTTGTATACTGCTAAGCAGTTAAAAAAAGGTTAAAAAAATAATTAGAAGTGCCGCTGTAAATTATGACAGGATGGAATAGAATAGAATAGAATAGAATAGAATAGAATAGAATAGAATAGAATAGAATAGAATAGAATAGAATAGAAAATCCCTTTATTGTCCTACAATGGGGAAATTCTGGTGTCTACAGCAGCAAAAAGAGTATAGAAAAAATTGTCATACAAATGTTGACCTTAGAAAATGTATAAGAATAACATAATGGTGAAGAGTTAAAAGATAAAAAATAAAGTAATGCACTGTAAAAGTGTTTAACAATATAGAAACAAATAGCCAATATACAGCTATGGATATTTCTACAGTAATGGATATTTGAAAATAGCAACAACATCGGAGATGCGCAAAATGGAGGCAGCATGTTAATAAATTGACTAAGATAGAAACTTTGCAAAATCAGCATCAATGTAGCAACTTATTGATGTTGTTGGGAACAGTGGTGGTTATAGAGTCTTACAGTTGCTGGGAGGAAGGATCTGTGTTAACGCTCCCTGGTGCATGTAGGATGCAGCAATCTGTCACTCAAGGAGCTCTCCAGTTCTTCATGCATGGGATGGGAAACTGATGACACAGTCTTGTCTTTTAAGCACAGTGTAGACTGTTTCATACAACTTTGGAAATCCAACTTAAATGCATTTTCTATCATCACCTAATTGCATCAAACTTGAAACCAACACATCTTTAAAACTTCAAGTCAGAGGTTTACACCACCAATACACCAATACACTGAAGGTGGACTGACAGAATCGAGGCTGCCATACATCAGCACCAGTAGCCGGCATACCGAGCAAAGTCTTTCGGCCAAGGACAGAACAAAGGGGGTTCAACCTGGCAACTCACAGGTTACAGGATTAACTCTTACTTCCTGACCCACCTTCACCCATGTGCACATATTGAAGAGAACTGGATAGAGCATTTAGGGATATTCATTTAGGAATATCCCAGAAACTCCCAAGGCTCCATCCTTCTATTAGCTGGAAGCAATTGTAATGCCAGTGGACAAAGTACAGGTGTTTTCCCTCATGATGGACAAAGAATGTCCAAACAGAACAAGCCCTTATCTCCAAATGAAACATTTTAAAACTTGATTGAATTTTAGAGCTGCTCACCTGCAAAAGGTGAAAGCGTATTGGAGAGTAGTCTATGTTCAAACAAGACAAGGATGTTGCTGTTTGGCTAAAATGATGAAGAGATTGTGTTGATGAGTCATGATAAGGCTTTGGTTCAAGGGAAACTACAAGATTGATGCCATAAGTATCATTATGTTGTTGTTGTTAAACTGCTATTCAGCTGGGATTAAATAGTCAAACAATCAACAGAAGGTGGTATTTGGAAAATAAAATGACATGTTAACAAAAAAGGGTGCACACATCATAACTTAAAAAAAATAAATAAATTGAAATACCATTAAATACCATTAAAGCAATTCAAGGACGTCTTTCAGTGAGCTCTGCAGTGAAACACTACCATAAAATGTTAGGTTTGAGACAGAAAACCAACCAGTTCAATTGAACTATGCTAGTTCTGTCAGAATGGTTAAATATCCAGCTCAAATTAAGACAAACTCCAGAAATGTACAGTTTGTTTGCATATTTTTGACTTTTTGTCAGCTCAAGATTACAATTAGGTTTAAATGTCAGAATCAAGATCTTGTTAATAAAATCCATTTAATTTGTTTTTTAATTATTATTATTTAATTAGTTCATAGATCACTAAGAGCCAAAATACTACACGAGGTCTGATGCATAAATTACTTTCAAACCTGTCACAACTTTTAGTTCACTCAGATTTCCATATTTTTTTGTTGATCAGTAGCTTGAGAGTGTTGGGATCTTTGTAATCACCTGTTTCTCTTTCTCCTTTAACCATATGTTTTTTCATCCAGCCTGTTCACATCGCTATCCAGTATCCTCCTCTGTTGGTTGGCTGTCAATTCCCTTTCTAACCTTTTAAATCTTCCACATATTTGACCCCAGAGAGACAGATGTCAGAGTGCCAATAAAAGATAATGCGGTTGGTAGGGTCATTAGCCCCGCTCTCCCTGATGCTCTCACAACTATTGCAACCTGAATAACTGGTTAGGAACAAATGTAAGACAGGCTTAAGCATCTCAAGTCTTTGGTCTAAATTGGAGCTAGTCTACTGTAGAAGATAAAACTGCAGATGAAGCATAAGCACTAAATCTGGAGCACTGAATTTGAATAAATCCATCAGTCAAGAAAATGAAAAGGGAAAACAAAAAACAAAGACCTTATCTCCACATAGGCAAAGGGAGAAAATGTTTATCTGCCGATTATAAACCCCTGCTGCCCGGCTTCTGCACCCGACTGCTTGTTTATTCTGATCTGATCTCATCTTCTTGCGGCCTTGCAGAACTCTCGCTACCAGACCTACCAGCGCATGTGGAACTTCATGTACTCAAAGCAGCCTAGCGTGTTTGTAAAAAGCACAGAGGAGGGCATCGCTCGGGTCCTGAACTCCAACTACGCCTATTTGCTGGAGAGCACCATGAACGAGTACTACCGCCAGAGGAACTGCAACCTGACTCAAATTGGAGGGCTGCTTGACACCAAGGGCTACGGCATCGGCATGCCAGTGGGTAAGTGAGGAATTAGATGTAAAAAGAATAAAAACAGGTGACAGTTACTGGTGGAATAACAGGGAAAGGAGATTTGATATAAAATGACAACTTCAGAGTCTGATAGTAATAGTTTCTTCTAAACGTGCTGTATAATTCACAGTACAGTCAGGACTATAATGTACATTTGGTGGTTACATTAAAAAGTGAATTCCCTGTGTAGCCAAACAATTAGTCTTAATATCGGACAAAATGGTGCAATAAGTAAAAAACTGTCAAGATTTACAGCCAAGCTCTTACAGATCAATTTTGTTGCAGGGGTAAGACAGAGAGGGAATTCAAAATATCTTTCTAGTTAAATATTTCAGAGAATTTAGATACAATTTTGCTTTCTGAATTTATTTCTTTCGGTCTGGAAAAGATAATCTCAAGTAAATAAGATTAATTTAAAATCCTTTGATACTTAAAAGATACAAATCCTTTTTTGCTACACTATGTGTGACTCAATTCTTCAATTCAGTTTATTTATATCGCACCAATTTACAACACATGTGATCTCAAGTCACTATAAAGAGACAATTCAAACAAATCCCTCTGTTAGATTTGTTCAGATTTTTCTAACTCCTTATGTACATGTACTGTGAAATGTGTTTCATGTGTTCTGAAAAGAAAAACATAATTATTCAACATTTATGTACTACATTAAGCCCAAGAGACAGGATGCTCTGGACCTACTTGCTAGTCATGATTTTCGTCTTTATTTTAAGGGCAGGTATAATTTATAATTCATAAAAAGTATGAATTAGAATTATTTAAAAGAGATTACTGTTGTAAAGTTGTGGGAGATACATATTAGTGAAGATAAATGAAGGATGCTGATTTTCAAGTAGAGAGATACACTATATTTACAAGAGTATTCACTTACCTTCCTTGATTAATATAAGAGCTTCAGTGATTTCCCATTCCTAATTCACAAGGATTCAGTATGATGTCAGTCACCCTTTCCAGCTAGATAAACTTAAACTCTTGTACGAAGGCTGTCTATAAGGTTTAGGAGCGTCTGAGAAGTTTTGACCATTTTTCCAGAGCCATCATGTATGGTCACACACTGAGGTTGGACGAGGAGGTCTCTCAGTCTCTGCTCTAATTCATCCCAAAGCTGTTCTATTAGAGGTCAGGGCTCTGTGCAGGCCAGTCAAGTTCATCCACACCAGACTCTAGCATCCATGTCTTTATGGCCCTTGCTCTGTGCTCTGGTATACGCTCATGTTGGAAGAGGGAGGGGCCAGCTCCAAACTGTTACCACAAAGTTGGGAGATAGTGGATTCACCAAAAAGTCCACTTGTTGACAATTCCACTTAATAAAGCTGTCAACTCATATCTGGACAACATTTAAGTTGCCCCCTACCTCAAACGGCTGTGGGCCCACATGTCTGTGTGCTTGCAACCTGGTCTCATTGGCTTATTCTATTATCATAGCACTCTCTATCTGATATAAAATGCAGCATTGTATGTTTATTTTATTACTTTTATATAAGTGGAATCAGATATTGTAAGGTTCACTTCATACTGCTCTCTTCGATCAACACTTTTACTGGTTAAATAAATGAGTTATAAATGAATCAGTTCTTTTGTGTTTTATTAAATAAAATAAATACACTAAATTGAACCAGATACTTCAGAGGCGTTCAGCTCGGGTCAGAGTTTCACTGCATTCTCTAAGTGCTGTACACTGACATGGGTCGCTTCCAGAGCTGTTTTCGTCTTATCCGAGCCAAATTTGACAACTTGCCACCCCAAATCGGTGCCTGCATACCCTGCCAGGACACCAACACATAGAGGAGCCTCTTACTGATTGGTTGTTGTTGAACAGAAAAAGTTCAGATTATCCAACTCCAGCATCAGCTGCTTAGAAATGTGTGATGCGTGTTAGATGTTTAAACGCTCATGACACTTTGCTCCAGATGCTTGAGATCACAACGCGTTAATGCCCTATTTGGAGCACGGAATTGTCCAAAATGTCTTGTGATGCTGAAGCTAGCCCAGCTCCAAAAAAACAACCCCTCACCATAATCCCCCCTCCATCAAACTTTATGCTTGGCACAATGCAGTCAGGCAAGTACCATTCTCCTGGCAACCACCAAATCCAGACTCTTCCATTAGATTCCTAGAAGGAGAAGCACGATTAATCACTCCAGAGAGAACATATTCAATTCTCTGGAGTCCAGTGGCAGTGTGCTCTAGAAAGTACATCCCACTCTTTGCATTGCACTTGGTGATTTATGGCTGGATGCAGCTGCTGAACCATGGGAACCTATTCCATGAAGCTTTCTGTTCTTAATTAAGTTAATCTGAAGGCCACATGAAGTTTGGAGGTGTATAGTGATTCACTGCAGAAGGTTGGTAAACCTCTCCTCACTATGAGGCACTGGTTTATGTGGCCTAAAGGGCTGGTTATACTCCTGTAGCAGTGTGTCGCAGTGAGCGATTTATGCCCAGTATTGAAGCGTGGTCTGTGCTACATACTGTGGGTCTAGATAAGGCCGAGGCGGTGAGGAAGTTGGGGTGAGTTTGTCAAACAACGGAGGGACATGACGGCGAAAAATAGCAGAGATCCAGGTGGGAAAAGGGTCCCAGCGTTCTCGCACACCTCGCTCTTCTAACTGGTCCAACTTCACAAGTTGTTTTCTGCAATTTCGGTCATAAAAGCAAAAAGAGCCGGCCTCCTGTCTGCGGCACTGTCTGCGGTCAGCTACAATTTGGGAGAGGTGCAGCGGAGTCTCTGCAGAGGTGGGGGGGGGACGTCTTTTTGTTCACTGCGACACCTACGCAGACGACCTATTTTCAAAGTATAAATCAGCTATAACACTTTGTGGCTGAGTTTCTGTTGTTCTTAAACACTCCCATGATGTAATTTTATAGGTTTCTTACTCATCAGACCAATCATGAGGCTTTTTCTGTTTTTCCTAATGGTGTATGTTTTTTTTTTTTTTTTATCTGCCTTAACATGCTGCTACAAAATATATTCTTAACTAGGTTAGGAAAAATAAACACTTGCTGAAGGTTACATCTGGCTTTCAGAGTTTTTCCAACACTCCTCTCAGCAGACAATATTTTTGTCCTTGCTATCTTTGTGATGCAAGCAGATCTGGTCTAATGGTTCTAAACTACAGCCTCCTGCACACACTCATGGCTTTTCTAGAGTTTATGCAGAATACCAATCTATTTGAACTCTAATTTGAATAAATGTAGATAAATATGGATAGTGAATAAGCCATTATGCATGCACTATGAATGATTAAAATATGGGAAGACTGTGACAGCGAAGGGAGAGGCTTTTTGTCCTTGAAAAAACCTTGAGGCATTTCCCTCTAGTTGGAATTAGAACCATGCATAGTTTAAGGCTTCGCCACATTTAGCGCCTGCAAATAGTTTTATGAACTAATTTGTAAACTCTGTCTCCAGCTCACAAAGTTTCAATGCAGAGCAATGTACTAAAATGCTAGAGTAGCAAAAGCAAGTTTATGCACTGTTTGGTAAGACTTGTTGATAAAACAGCTTTGGACACACTCCAGTGCTGTTTGAGTTAAATGTGTGGCGATAAAAGTTGTTCTTCTGCTTCATAAACTTTGCAATTTGCCCAAAACATTTAAATTTAATGATAAGGCTCTATATGGACAGCTGCAGTTGTAACTAGGGAAAACTTTTAGATCAGCACAGTATTATAGATGGCTATAACACAATCTTACAAACTCTGATTTCATTTCAGAGAGTGATTAAAAAGAGGTTATCTTTCTTTTTATTGCATATTGGTTTCACCCTGTGATGTTAAAAAAGGAATTGGATATTGAAACTACAAGTTATGAGAGAAAATATGCTGAGTTTTCTTACCTTGGAACAGCTTGTCAAAGATGCAATGGGTTCTGCACTTTGCAATCTGCTTTTGTACTGGCATATCATTGTTCCAGAGAGGACCGTCTCCTTTTCAACCTAAGAAGCAGGAGAGGTGCAGTATAATCAGCTGATTGCAATCTGAAATGTATGCCACTAGGTGTGAATGCAATCGCCACAATGAACCTTTAGAAAAACTGGGGACTGACTGCATTGTTCAGTCAAAAGACCGGCCTCTGATTTCATCTTCAAATTGACTGCCAAACCAACCCCAGCCACACAGATAATGGTTCAGTGCAATCGGTCTTGAGACTTTTGTGGAAAATTAGATTAATTCTCAAAGTTCTTCAGGTTTCAGAAACTTGAATGCACCAAAGTAGACCTTTCTGTGCTTACTCTTCCCCTTTCAGGGTCAGTGTACCGTGATGAGTTTGACCTCGCCATCCTTAAACTTCAAGAGGACAATCGTTTGGAGATCCTCAAGAGGAAATGGTGGGATGGGGGCAGGTGTCCGAAGGAGGAGGATCACAGAGCCAAAGGTTTCATTTCTTCCTTTAAGAGCAAATAAATCAATATTTTCATCCTTTATTCCTCATTTCTTGAATGTTTCATTTCCTTAGGTCTTGGTATGGAGAACATTGGTGGGATATTCGTCGTGTTAGTCTGTGGCCTGCTGGTGGCTATTTTCATGGCTGTGCTGGAGTTTGTCTGGATGTTAAAACAGGCTCCAGGAAATGAGGTATAAAGGGAATGTGCTTTTTTACCCCTTCCGAGTAGACAAACCTTGAGGTTTTGTATGACTGTGTTGCATCTCTTCTTCTAATATTCTTCCAGACATATTTTGTTATGGTGCCCTCTCACATGTGAATTATAGTTTTTCACATTTATGAGTTAATGGAGTCCTTCTTGCATGCATTTAAGAGCTTTTTCTTTGTTGAGGAACCTTTGCTTTCGCAGCAGATGAACATTACATACAGAACTTTGCAAAATAATTTCGACTCCAGGTTGTTTTTTACTAGGGTTTAATGAGAAGGACCAAACAGAAAATAGCTCATACTATACACATAAACTAACAGTAACACATTTTTTAAAACATTAAAAACATTAAAATTTTTGGTGCAATTATTTTTAGCCCCCCTGAGTCTAAATCTGTAAAACGTATTTATGTGATCGATGCTTTTGGTAGGTAGGTGCCCAGACAGTGCATCTTTCACACATGTTCAGCTCCAAAGGTTTTGCTGAATGTCCCTCCTTTCACCCACGAATATATTTAACTGCAGAGGTGTCATGTAGCAAAGTGCAAATACTTCATTACCTTACTTTAGTAGAAATTTAGGTTATCTATACTTTACTGGATTATTTTTAGACAACCTTTTACTTCTACTTCTACTTCTTACGTTTTAAAAATAGACTCCATGGTTTTGTTTCATTCAAGCTAATTTTCGTTAAAAACCATCAAAATAATTTGTTTCATCCAGACAAATAATTCCTTCTGGTTGCACCAACTTGTTGTTCCCCACATACCAAAATAAATAGTTTTTCTATTTAAATTTGACACTGTTGCCATTAGTCATAAAACTAAGAGAATTAAATGTAAGGAAGTTATCCCTAGCGTTTTTTCCTGCATTACTTTTACTTTGATACTTAAAGTACTTTTAAAAATTGTATTTTACACTTTTGCTTGAGTAAAAAGCTTAAGTTGGTAGTCTAACTTCTACAAAAGTGTTGTAAACAGTAGGATTTATACTTCTACTTGAGTAATAAACTTTAATATTTTGACACCTCTGTTTAATTGGAGCAGTCCCAGATTAATAACGTATAGAACTAATCCTGTGCTATACTGTACATTGTTATTTTGGCTTACTAGGATTTCACATAAGAGAATAAAGAGAAAGGGGATGGAATACAAATGCACATCACGCTTTTCTAATAAATTATTAAAAATATAAACATATGCTTCCTTCCATTATAAATCATGCACTGCTTTTTGTTTGTTTGTTTTATCATTTACTAACAAAAACACACTTTTATGGTTGAAATGAGAAGGGGAGATGTTTGGATACTTTCGAATAACCCTGAATCAGTCAAAACCTTTATTCATTTTGCTTCATGTGTCAAAAGTGAAATTAACATTTTAACATATTGTTTTAATGTGTTCTCTATTTTCTGACTGTTCAATAATCATCACGATAATCATAAAACCTGTATGTGTTGTGTGTGTTTGTGACGTCCGTCAGTCTGTCCTGGTTGAGTCAGTCAGTCAGTGACTTGTCTGGCCTCTCTCCATTGTTCTCCCTCTCTTATCCCCCCTCTATCCTTTTCTTTTGTTCCCATTCCTGTGTGTGCACGCAGCAGTCAGTATGTGAGGAGATGCTGCGGGAGCTTCATGGGATCGTGCTGTGTCAGGACAGCCTGCAGGTGAGGCGTCGGCGAGCAGCTTCCATGCTGCGGCCGCGACCTTTACCACTAGAGGAACGTCGAGCACGAGCAGCCGCCGTCAGCCTTAGCAACGGCAAACTGTGTGCTGGCACTGGCCTGCCAGAGCCGCTCTCCCACAGACTGGCACAGGAAGCCACCCTGGTCGCCAGGGGCTGCAGCCACATCCGGATTTGCCCTGAGTGCAGACGTTTCCAGGGACTTAGGATGCATCCCGCAGGGGCCAGTGCTGCTATTCCATCTCCCACACACAGCGAGGAGAGCATAGAGTGGGACAAGACAACAAATAGCAGTGAACCTGAATAACACTTTGGAAATCCAACATAAATTACTTTTCCAGTAGACACCGCTCTTTTTCCAGGGATCAAAGACCATGTGGTATTTTTATTCAGCCGTTCTGAACTTGTTCTTAAAAAAGCAGGACAATACTGATGACATGTTTTGCCCAAGAAGCAAAGCCCAAAGTCAAATTTTGAACTTTTTTTGGCTTATTTTTTCCCCTTGGTCAGAGGAAAAAGAATTGATGAGCCTGTCACATTGTGGTCTGTCCCTGTTGGCCCTTTGTACCTTATGGAGCAGGACAGACATAAACAGCTATTGGGCATTTGTACTATGCAGTATTTTCAGTCGTTTATCTTTGTGCTGTTCATTTTTTTTTTTTTTTTTACATTTTATTTGATGATATTGTTATTCCATTCTTAAAGAAATTAAAACAATTCTTTTATTTCTATTTTGAGAATATCTGTATGGAAATGTATCGCATCTAAGGCGCTGCGAAGGAGAGGATATTAAAGCAAAGTCGTCCTTTAAACCTTTTTTTTGTTTTAAAAGTGCCAAAAACCAAGAGTGTCACACTTTGGCTGAAGAAAGCACCACAGCCTTCACAACACAAACCAATTAAACCAATAAAATAAACATATAGACAGACAGAGACTTGTAGTAACATTATTCATTTAAAGAAGCATTTTAACCATTGTTATCTCTGAAAGACAGCTCTGCATGGTGGTGGGGGGTCAGATCAATCCAATCAGATTCAAATGTAATTGACAAAGTTGCAACATTTATTTAGAAGAGTTTTACTGAAAGATGTACATTTATTTCCACCTTAAGCTGCTTTTACCACATATGATAAGTGCTTTTTTTCCAGGGGTACAGAGAAAAGTATTACTTTTAGATTGAGTTGAAAGGTTTCTTTTTGTTTCTATACAGTGCATTAAAAACTATATAAACTTTAAGACACTCTGAAATGTTTGAGCTTAACAAATAGAGTGCTTTATCAGACAAAGATAACCTGAGGTGATACAACCTGAAATTGTTTTGTACATTCTATCAAAAACAGTCTGGATTTATTTAAAAATATAAATGCCAACCTTTTTTAATGTAAGTCATGAAATATGTTTATTTTAACTGATTACATCCAGGCCTGGATACTAATCTGCATTCAATTTAATTCAACTGAAAAATACTTTATAAATATTTTATAGAGTATTCAATACTGTAAGTTGTTGAAGATGCTGATGGCTGAAGTCAGGATCTCCTGTAGAGGTCTGCATTACAGCAGGTCTAGTGAAGCCTGTATAAAGACGCTGGTTTTGCAAATTCATCTTATGAAGTGGATGCTCAGTGTTGTTCAAAATGTTCTTCAGTTTATAAAGAATTCTTCTTTGTGAAATCATCTCCAGGGGAGAATATTGAACAGAGTTTCAGTCGTTTGCTCTGATGCTGCTGTTACCCCAGCAGATGATGGCAGAAGAGATCACAAACGCTGACAGATTTAAGATTCCTTAAAAAAAAGTTTGTCCTGCTCGTTCTCTTATTGTAGTCCGTTTCACTTTTTCTTCACCTTTTGGGACGGTGTAAACAACTTATCCTCCTCCAACAGCCACAATCCTTCTATTACGATTTTAAAGTGTTTGACCTGTTTTTCATCAAATCTACAATCCTCTCCTTTGTTTATTAACATTCATGATTATATTCTTTCCACACAAAGCTGTCCACCAGGCCCCTGTATTCAGCTTCCTGTCCATTTCTGATAGCACCCCATGACTGGAGTCATCCTGGTCTCTGTCTTGGACTGGAAACAGAGATGTAGAATACAGATTAATAGTGAGACTACAATCTCCAGTGGTTCTTGCCGAGTTAAAAAAGTTATCATTGAACCAGGACTTATCGGACAACATGAAGTAGGCTAGATGATCTGAGAAACCAACTTATCTGATGGTGGAAATTTGAAAGCAAATGAGAAAAGATCAACTTTATAAATCAAACTAGTAAGTGTTACAAAGTTATTGCTAAGCATACTATTACAGGGAAAAGGTTTACCATAGTTACTGATGTGAATGGAAACATAATTTCATATAAAGAACTGCTTGGCTAATTTGCCTTTAAGTCAATTTTCATGATTCAACTAAAAAAGATGGGAAAATAATTGCATCCATTGGAGATATTATGAAAAATTTCTTGGAAAGTAGACTGTTGATTTGGGGACTGAAAGGTGGACGTTTTAGAAGGCTTGCATTCCATTACTGCTAATGTAAAGATATAAAGATATATATTTCAGAACAAAAGATCAGATCAACACTTAAAAATGGTCCTGGTGTCCAGTGCTGGACTCTTGAGAATGAATCCATGAAGCCACAATCAAATGGGAAAATTCTTAAATGAAATATCTGGCAATAAGTTTAAGATATTACAGTCATAATGTGTGTTAATACAGGATGACCTGTTTACATCAGAATTACTTAGAAAAATAAAACAAAAGGTTTTTCTTACAGGTCGTCTAATTAATCCTTAAACTAAACATGATTCAAAAGCTGTGATGAAATCTTAAAATCTTCCAGTGTGGGCGAAATAAAACAATGTGGACCAGAATGAATCTACACTGATGAAAATTACTGACCGGTCACAGGAAATGCATGGGTGTAGCAAAAGCAGAGAGCACTTCCCAACACTGGGCGAGGTTTGTTTTAAAGGATAGTTTGTATGCATGAGGATTAAACTTCAGAAAAATACAGAATTATTTTCAAATGATTTGGTTAAGAAGGACAATGTGTTTTCATAGTTCATTAGGTTAAGACATTTTATTTTTAGTTCTAAGGTCAAATTTTGGCAGTATTTACGTAAATATTGTAGCACTGTCCCCTATTTAAATTCTATTTAGCTTCTCTATCTTTTGACATGCAAGAAACTGAATAGTTAAAATTAAAACAAAGATAACTTGGAGAATCTGGGGATCATTTTACATTTGCTGCACTATCAGTCAAATAGAAAAATAATCTTTAGACAGTATGGAGATACCATGCAAGTGACAGGGTAATAAGCAGAGAGTGACAAAGCACCCAAAATGTTTACTCAAGATTAGCTCCACAACATTTGTTTACTCAAGTAAAAATAGAAAGTCAGCATATAAAAGTTTACTCAAGTATGAGCAAAAAATAGTTAAGTGGAACAATTACAAATAAATAAAAGGACTTAAGATGACAGATTAAGAAAAACTTTTCCATATTAATGTATTTAACCTAAACCTAAAACCAGTAGGTTATATAAAAATGTCAGTAGCTCATAAAGAACTTCAAGCTACATTATCTAATGTTCACTGTGTTTTCAGTGCATCTCCAAAAAGCTCAAGTTACTCATGATGAATTGTGCAACCAAAAGATATACTCAACTAAGCGTAAACATAGTCTAATGAGCAGTTGGAGCTTTTTTGCTTCAAAAAAGAAATCCCAACCTTTTGTTTAGGAAAGTCTTTTTCAGTTAATTCATCTTTAACTGTCTTAATGGAAAGTCAGGAAACTTTTTATGGATCTGTGGATGAAATGGACATTAATAGCACTTCAGTGAAAACAGATTAAACAACTTAGAGGAGATTGAAGGATAGGGTTAGTTTGGGACAAAAAAAGGGTCACTATAGCATATAGGAAACATTTTTGAGAAATTCCTTATTTTAGCAACTGTTTTCAACTGCTATTAAAGATATTAAATTATGATGGACACAATATGTACCTAGTAAATGCTAAGAATGATTCTGTCCCCTCCTTGCTCTGATAATCAGAATCCTGAAATCCTTATAATGGAGCCAACCACAAAAGTTATGATAAACAACACTGGGGATCTTATTGAGGAATATTTATTTTCAGATGGGTTTTGACACTTTTACACCTTATTTCAGTAGATCAAGCCAGAGGAATTTGTTCTTAGGGAGCTGAGTAACTTAGGAAATATAAGCAATGATTCACTCTTTAATGACTTTAAAGGCAGAAAAAAAATCAAGATAATTAAACATTTTTACTGAGTTAATTTCCAAATGGGTTGGAAGAACATTCACAATATTATTACAGATAAATCTAAATATAGGTGTCTTGTCAGAGTTTACACGAGTCACTGTATTGGAAATGACCCAAATACCTTTCCTTATTACTGCTGTGTCCAATATTTTTAATCAAAACCTCACAGTCTGTCAATTAAGCTCCCATACAGGTACAGTGCTGTGAAGGGTTTTATTTTTCCCTTAGAGTTTTTTTCCCTGCTTTTGCTTATACTTGTTAATAATTCAGATGATCAAACAAATCAAGATAATCATTTTGTGATTTATATTATGAATCATATGTAAATAAACAAAAAAAAAAGTACTAGACCACCGCTGAATGAAAAACAAAGTTCTCCCTTTTATTCAGTCAAACATAAATTGTTTAAAAACCTGAGTTTGGTTTCCCTACTGTCCAACCTGATTACCAGTAGACCTGAAAGATATTTGTCTGACAGCTTGATGCAGGCAATTAGATCTCCAAATGCAACACACCATGCCACAATTTAAAGAAATACAAGAATAAAAAAAAAAAAAAAAAATTACAGACATCTAACAGTCTAAACTGACTCAAGTGAACCTTTCCAGCAGTGGTAGCTAAATTATTCAAAGAGGACATTTTCATCTCATTCAGAAGGCCAGAAAAAAAACCTGGAATAAATTAAATTAAGCTTTTGTAGTGACCTAATCAAAGTCTGGACTTAAATCAGATTGAACTGGCTTGATATGAAAAGGTGGTTCAGGCTTTAAAAACAGCTCCCAATTTTTTTAAATTTACATTATTGAAATTATTTAAAGAAGAAAAAGTTATTCCAAGCGATTGACGTTGTAGGTTTTCCTACATAGAGCGAGGGTTGTGTTCATTCAGGTTACCTCCGTCTGATGAAAAGTAAGGGAAGTAGGACTGCAAATATTTTTACAGCACTGCAAGTGGCCTTTCACATTAGCTTTAAGTTAAAGTGCAGCATTGATTTGTAGAATCAACAGTTCTCCCACTCCATCCCTTTATGTCATTAGAATTTCCTCCTTTTGGAACAAGAAATGTCAAAACAAAAGTATTGCATTTGAGGATATATTTGTCAGGTTTAAATGTCTTTGTATTTTTTTATGCACATAATCTGCTCAAAATCTGCTCCTCTGTTTCCCATTCAAACCAGCTGGCTTATAAAAGTTGTGTAAATACAGTGTAATCAGTGAAGTTCCTGGTAAACGTCTGTTGTTGTATTTTCTTCAAGCGTAATTCTTGTTTGACGTTTATTGTGTTAATGGAGCAGAATTGTGAACACTGGAAAGTTTTGTTTACTGGAATCCTTTTCATGGATAGAGTCACATTGATTAGTTTTATGGGGAAAAGTAACAAGTCTCCAGACATTAAGCCAAAAATATGTAGACTTCCTTTACCATTTTGTCATGAGAGCAAGTCAGTAGGAGAGAAAAAAGACCCAAAGTTTATAGCCGTCTTATTAAAGCAGTTTTTATTCATTTGCTGAATATTACTAAGAAACAGATGAGTGTGTGAGGGCTCCTTATGCTCTCAATACAAACTTCTTAAACGCTGAAAACATTTTCAGAGGTGCTAAATCAAGCATAGTGGGAATGAGATTGCCAATTACCTTGAAGGCGCGGAGAGCAGTGGAGTACGAATTAAAACAAATCCCACCGAGGCTCTGGGCGACCTTCTGCAGGAGAGAGCTGCCTCTGTGTGTGTTTTCTATATTTTATATGCTTTATTTTTTTATGTTGACATTTTATTTCATTATAAATACATTTCTGGAAACAACTTCCATTCTCTGGGCTTCTGGTTTTGTCTTGTTTGTGCTCTGATGGATTTGACTCAGCAGATGTTTAGATCTGTCACGCTGACAACCGCCAAAGTGCACTTATCCATAGAGGGGCCTTTCTCATGTATTCATTCTTATTTTACCTTTTTGTCAAATTACAAATATACATTTTTATGTATTTGGAGGATATTTTTGTGGCTCAAGTAGCTTATAATTCCATTAAGGAGACATAACTATAAAATACCTTTTAGATTTCATACTTTAAAAAAAAAATCTAACAGTGCATCTTTCACACATATTCACCACTCTGTATTTTTATATTCAGAAATGATTTACTGCACAACCTGTTTGGAAATACTCTTAAATTGTGAAATAGCTCAAGCCCAGTCAGATTACAGGAAGAACATTGATGGTCCTTTGATTTAAAAAATCATGGCTCTGAATCTGTTTAGGCTCGTTGTGCAGCTAGAAGATCCACCTTTGATTTAGTCTCAAACATTCCCAGTCTAAAGAGGTTTTCCTCATGGATTGCTCTGTATTTAGCTCCACCCATTAAATCCGAACAGCTCCTCCCTTATGAAGAAAACAATCCCCTAACATTACTCTGTCGCCACCTTTTTTAACATGGGGATGTTGTGTTCAGGGTCATATGTTGTGTAACCTTTTTAAAACAAATAATATTGTGCTTATTGGACAAAAACGTTTTTTTTTTTTTTTTTTTTTGCTTTAAACAAAATGATTGACATTTGCTCTGTTGCCAACAGTAAACATGGAATTACCTTTTGCTTTTTTATAATAGGACCTTTTTCATTTAAAGTTTGTGGATTCCATATACTGTAACTGTTCTGTCAACAGATTATTTCATTTGAGCTGGAAATCTCTGCAGCTCCTCTGGTGTCAAATTTTCCGACTGAGAAGTGCTGTAGATGTTGAACATTTGGGGTGGTATTTTTATTTCCTTATTGTTCTCTAGCCCACAGTTTACACTACGTCCAGTCGCACTCCACTCCCCTAAGCTCGGTTGCAAGTCCTTCTAAAAATACACACCAATTATTGTGAATGATTTCACATCACATCAACAGGAAACTAAAAAATCGCAAAAAATTGATTCTTTTTCTTAAAGATCTTCATGTATCAAATGTACAGGTATGTTTATATACAAGGATTTCTAAAAAGCATATTGCATATAGTAGATAAATATATTTTAGGTAATCAAAACATAAACATTCGATTCACCAAAGTAAAGAGCAATAATTATGCACTCAGTATGCTCATTTTAGAACATAACTAGTGAAAATATTTGGATGCAAAAAATTAAAAAGTGGAAAAAAAGTGGGCATCCCTCTCAGAGCACCTCTATGGTTCACAAGTCAGAGGAAGGAGACGCAATATAAAAGGGAGTTAACCTCTAAGGAGATCAGAGAACAGTTATATGTCAACTATGATTATACTGATGAAAAGATCAAGACTTCCAAAGGTAAACATTAGCGTTGCAATTTGTTTAGAGGTATCGGTCTAAAAATGCACACCAACGTTTTTAAGATTGTGATGGTTAAAAACCAATTAAAATCATGTATAACTTTCTTTTTACTTAACAGTGAAAGCTTTATATGTGTGTCTATCACACAAAATCCAATTTTGAATCTTGTAGACTTTATGATTGAAACTTGACAAAACGTGGAGCAGCTCAAGAGGTATGAATACTTTTTTATTGAGTTTTGTACTGAAGCAGGGAAGCATGGGGTGGATATATTGGTTATCAGCTGTGTGAACTAATAGAACATGAACCATCTACCTCTCACTTCTCTTCCAGAGCCCAGTTAAAATCTACACACTCAAGAATCCTTTAAACAGCTGAGCATTTGTGTGGGCAGCGGGTCTTAACAGAGGCTAATGAGTATAACAACTCATGTGTGATTTAAGCATCCATTGACTTGCAGTCCATCTATCACTCTGATTTCCTGTGGACTTTATAGTCTCCTCTAGACGGTAGAATGAACAGCTGGCATCAGATTTACGGGGTCATTTAAACTCCACCTTTTGTCTCCCCGTACCTACATCAAGTCTCTCTTTACCAAAATCACAGATGATAAGTTGTGTCCAGTGCATCACCAACCTGTCATTTGCTTATCTATAGCATGCACTCGCCAGCAGTCTTAAAGCCAAAACACACTAATACTCAACCTCTCACTCTATGTCAGGTTTATATCAGTTGTGCTTCTGCCTCTGGTGCTTTAGCCCCACAAATAAAGTGCATCAATTTGCTCACCGCTCCCTGGCTGCTGCTGTTGAATTTATGGAGCCCATGATAAGCATTTAGAGCCTGCAGAGATGTGTGTAAAAAGCGGCTTCCCTCCTCAAGCTTACTGCTTGTAGCGTACTGCACTACACTACGCTACTCATTCCGTATCTAATGGTTATTTTGGACCTAAGAGATACTGGCACTGAGTTAGATGTATGTTATCATGCTTGAAGCACCCTGCAAATACTGGAACCCCTCGGGAAGATATGTGCACTGCATACACTTGTTTAAACTTGTATGTCAAAGTTCCGCTTTTTTTCAAACCTTCCAAATATTTCTGTGACTCTAGATATGGGAAATATTAGATGAACAGTTTTCTTGTAGGTATTTTCTGTCTTATATAGATTAGCAGATCTGCCTTATTTGAATGGTGTACCTATTTAAAAAGATGAGAAACAGATTTTACAAAAGTACTTAAGATTCTTTCCAGAAAAAAGTTAAGCTACTACAATAAAAGATGCATTTTCTGAAGTCATTTGGAAAAAAACATAAGGGTTGCCAATATTTATAGAGGGTGCTATATATCCCACAAATGACCTTTGTGTCCAGAGGTAGGAAGCCAAACCACAAAGTCTTTATTTTAATACTTTTACTCTGTGTTTACCTCTGCATTTATCCTGATTATGTTACTTTGCAATGGCAGCTGTTCATTCACATTTTGCTGCCAGGATTGCATCCCTTTGTATAAAAGCTCCTTTTTACTAGACAGCAACAATGGAAAGGTTAAGACACAATAATTAGAATCACAGCACACAGGCCACAAATGATACATAACATTTTATTAAAGGGGACAACCTCTCTGGTTTTAAGTTAAAGAATTTCTTTTTATTTTTTTTAGCATTTTCCAATCATCTTCTTGTCCTTTTTTGGGCATGTTAAAACAGGGTCATTCATACTGAATGAATTCTCCACAAGGCTGTTCCACAGTCTTTTGTTCTCCGATAACTGTTGAAATACATTGACCAAAACATCTTGACATTGCTTGTCTTTCAGAGAAATAAAAACAGAGCTGTGTTTACTTTGCTTTGTTCCCCCTCTTCTCATTCCAGCCTGGATCGATTGGAACCGCAGATGACGAAGCACGGATTGCAATGAGTGTTTGGTGGGTTGGGTGGGATAAAACGTTTATGAGTGGGGCTTTTTTGTTCTTTTCTTTTTTGCATTTCTCACATGCACTGGTCTCCATGGAATAATCATAACGTGGGCATTCTGATTCATCAGCCTGAGGCTCTGCCTCAGTATGCATCATTTCCCCAAAAGCTGGCCAAACACTGCAGATGGCCTTGTCAAACTGAAGGGTAAATAAAGCAGCCAGCTTTATACAAATACACAAAGACAAATAATTACTAATTGTAAAAATATCCACAAGACAACATTTTCTGAGATTTTAAAACTAGAGACAATCCTTTGTAGCATTAGCTTTACTGTTACTTGTCATTCTATAAACTTTAAGGCCACTGGAGTTTTATGCGAAAAGCAAACACAATACACCCATAGATCCTAAATAGACAGTGACGCACTTTACAAATAATTTAAAAACAATTATCTAAAAGTTTTATATACAGACCTCTTTACCCCAAGAGAAGATGAGTGGCAGTACAGAATGCTGCTCTGTTTCAGGACTTTTTCAGGAAGTATGAAATCTTGTCAGAAGGTTGAATAGAGCTATAGGTACAGACTTACCCTGTAATAAAAGGTCAAGAGATATTCAAATTTTAACAAGACATTGATATTGTATATATATTGGTGATCTTTTTTTTTTTACATTCGCTTTAAGCTGAACAAATTATATCAAACACAACTTCAATCTTCTCCCATCAGTAATTTTATGGAGGATCTTATTCTAGAATTTCAATTAGGAGTAAATCACTTTTCAGTTCCCTAACCAGCAGGTGCATCCTGCTTATCTCATTTTAATTACTCAGATGGCTGCAGTCAGTCCTATTAAACTCTAAACAAACAGAAGCACACACCCTCTGAGGGGAGCAGCTCCTTGCAGTTTTTAGGGGGGGAAATATTAGTTTTCACATAAAGGCCTCTTGAGTTAATGTTTTAATTGGTCGTTGGAGCATAGATTTATCCTAATCCTTGTGTAAATGATGCATTACCCCACAGACAACAGCGTCTAACAGTATAACCCTGGAGTTGAGAAAAAGATGCAGAAATGGCAGCTTCAGAAGTTAAATCTCTTCATCTTACTTGCTGCAGGGTAAATAAAGCAGGGAAGGGACATTTTATCAGTGCTGGGCAGCTAACTCATTTTTCCTGCCTCTTTAACTATTATGTTCCCTGCCTCTTGCTTTTATCATCTGCCTACCTCATCTTTAATTTGTTTTAAAGTCTACTTTTATATAGTTCTAACGCCTGATAGTCCATTTGCTTTTGTTTTTTAATTATTACCACAAATACTATTCTAGAATTTAAAGCATCTCCATAGTTAAAAATATCTCCACTTTTAAAGCATCCCAAACTCAAAAACCCTTAATGTATATTGGTAGTGGTTTATATTGAGTAAAACCACAGTTTATTTCACATATGGCTGCAAGTCTTCTTATTAAGTCTTATTGGCTATAGAAACTCAAACTGAGCCAGCCTTGATAAAGAGCATCAGCAATGCACATATTCTAAGTTAGATTTTTATTCGGTCTTTGACTAGGCCATTCTAACATGCTTTGATCTAAACCACTCATTGTGACATTTGGCTATATGTCTAGATTTTGTTCCATGAAGTAAAGACAAACTTCTTCTACTATGCTGCACCCACCAGCAATGTTTTACACAGTGACGTGCGGTGAGGTTCATAGCTGGTGAGGCATTGACGTCATCAGAATCAGATTTGCAAATAGATGCATAGATTGGGAGCAATTTACAGGTTATGTTTCACTTCTGCATCCTTACACATACAAACTGAACTGTAGCTCACAAAACACACATTTCCTTAAAAAACAAAACAAAATAAATGTTATTACTGTCTTACCTTTACTTATAAATGAAGTCCATGCGTCGCTCCTTCTGCACAAAAACATCCGTCACTTTGCGATAGAAGTCCTCCTTACCTTCCTTCAGTTTTAAAAGTCTCTCTGTCTCAATGGAGATCACTGCCAGGGAAGAAAGCCTTCCTTGATCCGTCCTGTTCCTGCTGTATGTTTTCAGTCTCTTCAGGGCTGAGAATGACCGCTCCACTGACGCTGTAGTAGCTGGCACCGTGAGCACGAGCTGGAGCAACTTTGTCGCCTCAGGAACAGTTACAACAAGATCCTTCTCGGCCAAAAAGTTGAGAAGCTGTCCAGGAGATTTGCATTCATCCCTCACCGTTTTTGAGCTATACAGTCCAATGAGATCGGCCTTCAGTCGGACAAAGTCAAAAAACTTGGCATACTTTGACAGGCTCTGCAGTTTCGTGTCATCAAAATGTTTTGACATTTCATAAAACTTTGCGCAATCCACCAAACCGAGGAAAGCAAGTTCATCAAAATGGCCAAACCTAGCCTTCATTTGATCGCTGATGTTGTCAAGAATGTTATAGAACAGGTGTCTCCGTTCATCTCTAGCCGAATGTCTGTCTGTACCATCTGTCAAACCAAGTGCGCCGCATTTCTGCTCGAATCGGAGGTAGTAACTGTCAAACTCCAGTCTCATGCGCTCCATGACTGAAACTGTGTCCCGGATGCGCGCAACACAGTATTCAATGTCCGTCACTTTGTTTTGCAGCACTCTGAAAAGTGCGTCGGTCTCATTGAAAATGCCATCAAATGTATGGATAAGAAAGCATGTAGATGCTTTTGACAGCCACCGATCATATCCTGCTGCCATCATCAGCGTGTCATTATCCCAGCTATCGGGATTTTCCATAATGACATTAAACACAGCACGCAGATCGTTTTGGTGCATGCTTATTGTCTGCAGCAGCCGAGAATTTGAATTCCACCTTGTCGGCGCTGCTCTGGGTAAACGGCGCTTGACAACATCATCCAACAAACGAGTACGCTTTGTGGACTTGCTGAAAAACGCCCCGAGTCCCTCAGCTGTTTTAAAAAATGCACGACACTTGGGCATGCACTTTGCTGAATGCAATAGCACCAGATTCAGCTTGTGTGCGTAACAGTGTGTAAACATGGCCTCAGGCACCTTTTCCTTAATTTTAGCCTGCACCCCATTAAGCTCTGATGCCATTACAGCTGCCCCATCATATGTCTGAGCTACAAGCTTATCAACACAGCCGTATTTCTCCAGCACACTCAGGACATACTCAGCTATGGCAGGTGCACGTCTGTCCGCACTCACATCATCGAACCCCAAAAACGCCTCCTTCACCTTACAGCCTGCTTCAGGTTGAGTCACATAGCGCAATATGACAGAGATCTGAGCTTTGCTTGTGACATCTGTGGTCTCGTCTACTTCTACAGCTACAAATGGGGCTGCACTTATGTCCTGCTTAATATCATTTCTAATGACATCGCCGACTGCTTCAATTAATTCATTCTGTATTCTATTGGACAAGCCGGAAAATACAGTGGATGTCTCCAAATGTCTAGCTAGTCTGTCATCTTTCTCAGCAAGGACATGCAAGAGTTCAACATAGTTGCCACGATTAGCAGAGCCCTTGCTCTCATCATTTCCACGAAATGCTAGCTGCTGTCTAGCGAGAAAGCAGGTCGCATTGATGAGATCTTTTAAAATCTCTCGGTTCTCCTTTACCTTAGCATTGTGGATGCTGATGTTGAGTCTCCGCTGTTCATCCAAAGCCAAATCTATCCTGGACAGGCCGAAGGTTTTTAGCGCAATTTGGCTTTGAATATGAGTGGTGGACCGCTCATGTTTGGTGAGGGATCTTTGCAAGTTCTTCAAGTCACCAAATCCCATCTGAGTCCACACAGTGCCACAAGTTGAAAAAAGAAGGCAAGGAAAGCAGAAAAGGCGGTTTCGAGCAGGACATCCACAAAGCCAGTCTTTTCGTGAATACCACTCGGTTTGAAAAGAGCGGTTAACCTTCTGTCCCGTAGTCTGCAACAAACCTTTCAGCTCCGGCGTTGGTCTTCCTTTGGTTATTATCTCCTGCTTCGACTGAAAGTCCACTTGAGAAAACTTTTTTAGTGTTGTAATGTAGTCATCCATGTCGAAAGTCGGGATAAACAAGAGGAAAAAAATCACTGTCTCTATTATAATCTATCGCTGCACTTGACTTGCTTCCCGATGAACAAGACGAACGTCTGGGATCTTGAGCACCCCCTGCCATGAGGCAAGAGAACTGCCTGCCTCACCTTGAACCTGTTCTCTGCCGTTTATAATCGCTCATTACACGAAACACGTTACACAAACACAGTTGGTGACAAAAAGCACTGTACATAAGCTAAATTATTGGAAATAAGTTCACATATTAAATTTGTTTAAACAATTTTATTGACGCCGTACAGCAACATGCTCTCTCCGCTTGGCAGCCAGCGCAGAGCCAGGGGTTGCGCAATCCAAGGTGAGGCAGAGCTCGCTGCTGCCTCACCGGCATCGCTTCCAAGCATTTGAATGGGAAAATAAGAAAATTCAGCGATTTTGAACAAAAAAAAAATCGAAATTGGTGAAGCTACATGAAAAATAAATATTTTTTAGTACAAACCACCGGATGAATATAACAATTTAAATTACTTTTTGATTATATATTTTCTTTCTTTCCATGATGGCTGGTGAGGCACTGCCTCACCTGCCTCCCCTGACCGCACGTCATCGGCGTCGCCAGACCCCATTTACTGGGGCACGTGCCCCAGTATAAATGAGCTGTGCCCCAGTATAAATCTCATGAATATTTGCAACAGTATTACATTTTTTTAATGCATCAATTTAGATATTTCCAACGGAAGGAGACGTATATTTCTACTCAAATGCGCAGCAAGTGTGTTGGTAACTCCAAATTGAGGATGTATTAGCGCCCCCACGTCACCGCATGTCACTGCATGAACTGCAGGTAAACTAACACGCCGCTCTCAACTGAGTTGGATGGGACACTGTGCAGCCACGACGCATTTTTAGTTCTGGTAATGTTTCTTACCTGTCAATTTTATTATTTTCCCAGTGAAACCACATGATTTATAGGCTACTAACTGAAAATTACTGTATTGGTTTGTAGATGGATAGCAGGAAATTCCTCACACGAAGCAGAGACAGGGAAGCAGTAAAACAAGATGAGAGAGAGGGAGGTAAGGTCCCGTAATGAATTAGTGATTTAATGTAACCAGTTACATTAGGAACGTTATAAGTAATATGATAGATATTTACATAATTATAAATTTGCGTTTTTTTTTATGTTTGCTGTAGAGAATGAGAATGCAGGTGCTGGAGTAGGAAAGGGAGGAGGAGGCGAGACTGACTGGCAAGAGACAGGTGAAAGACAGGAGAGACAGGACCATGAAGGTGATGAGGATGCAACAACCAGCTTCCACAAACAAGAAGGGGACATTAGGGACTTAGGGGGAAAGCATGATGGTCCTAAACAAGTGAAGTTGTCCCACTATCCCCTGGGGCAAATTTGGAGTAAAAAAACGTTCATTTAATTCAAAATGGTTTGAGCTTTTCCTGGTTAAAAAAGAAAGCCTTGTTATCAAGGATATGCAGTGTGTTTTCAACTTGCTTGATAACATCATATTCCCAACACTAAAGCAGGTCATCCAGATCTCCCTCACAATCCCAGTCTACAGATGGAGTTGTGAAAGGTCATTCAGTGTGTTGAGAAGGCTCCACACTTGGCCGAGGTGCACAATGGGACAAGATAGGCTCCATCATCTTGCTATTTTATCAGTTGAAAAGGAAGAACTTTCTAAGCTGAGTCACAAGTGATTGACCACTTTGCAAAAATGAAAAATAGGAGGTACACTTTAATGCTCAAAAAATAAAAGGAAAACTTAGTTCGGGTTGAGTTAAACTTTCCCCTGAACTAAAACTCGGAAACCTAGGAATTAATGATTACTTCAGAATGTGTATAAGGAAACTTTTTATTTTTAAAGTTGTTGATGTCTTATTTTTTATAGCTGCAATGTTGAAAATGTTCATGTTTGTTAAAACAAATATGCTCTTATACTCATTAATATCTCAACTGGTAATTTTGGTAGGAATGTATCAGGGTTGGGCAGTGTGCTTGTCTGTATTTATGTATGGAAGGAGGGGCATATGCACTAGGGGGCCAGTGCCCCAGTAAAGCTTTGTGCCTAGCAACGCCCCTGCCGCACGTCACTGGTTTTACACCAGGATTAGCCTGCCTATTGACTCTCAGTGCCTTCTCTCACAATCCTGGATAAAAGCATTACTCAAAAAGCCCTCAACACAAATAAAAACTGGTGTGTTGACACATCTGCACCTACCGTAAGTGTCATGATCTGGCCTGTTTGCTCTCCCTTAATTGGTTATTTCTTTCACATGTCGTTTTCCCTTCTTGCCTCAATTATCATTTATTCCTCTCGCCTGTTTCCTATGGTTTATATTCTTTTTAGCCTGAGCATTCGGGGCCAGATCATTATTTGTTTTCCTGCTAGTCTGTCCAGTTCTCTTTATTTCATGGTTCATGTTTTATCCTGGCGGCCAGTGGAAAGAGGTTTTTGTGTCTGTCTCGTCTCCTGATCATCCACTGTTCCTCCCCTGCTGAGTCCTCAGGGTTTTTGGCTCTATACGCGGGGAGGCTCAGTTTTTATCCAAGTAAGCCTGGCTCCAAGGAGGAGACCAGTTTAAAGGTCCTGCATCAAGTTCTGGTTCCACGTCCTGTCTCTGCTACCCTCTGCCACTGAGCCTGCCCGTCTGCCCCTGATCCTGTCTGCTCCTGTGCGTGACCGCCTGGTCACGCTTCCGGACCCTGTCAGACTCTGAACCCGCCTGGGAGCTCTAGGATGCCTGGAAACCTGGTTCCTGCCTGTTCTGTCTGTTCCTGTCTGTTCTTTATCCCTGACCAGGATCGGCTTCCTGCAAGACCTCTGGAACTGCAGCACTGGGGACATTCTTGGACTGGACAGTTAAACCAGGTAAGTGATCAACTCAGATAATCATTTCTGTCAGATGATCGTGGTCATTTACCTGTGTTTCTCCCACTAACAGAGTATCTGTGATTGGGTGGTGCCCTGCCCCCCACCTGCAGTCGCCGAATGCCACAGATCCTAGCAGCTCCCCTTTTAGTTTTGTTCTTCATTTAATAAAGGGTTTGAACTTGCCTACTGACTGTCTCTCTTTGAATACTGGGTCCATCTGTCCTCATTTCATGACAGTAAGAGCTGGGAATTTCTGCAGCTCCTCCAGAGTTACTGCTTTCTTTTGGGCTGATTCTCTGGTGAACGCTCACCTTGCTTAACCCAACAGTTTAGTTAGGCTTTTGGTATGATTGATAGTCTGCTATCGTGCTCTCAGTCCTCTGTGGGACTTCATCTCTCACCTCTCTATCCCTGCCTGTAGTATTTCGTTTTTTTTTTTTTTTTTTTGTGATTCTACTTTTCTAACAATAATTAAATTTTTTTAATCTAGTTATATAAAAGCAAGTAAAAAAGATCAATATATTACTCCGATTTTCATTTTGAAAGTTATGTTTAAGTCTGTAATGCAAAACTCCATCAAAATACATTAAAGTACATAGTCACAATATGAAAAAAAGCTTCAAGCTAACTTGGGCTCAGTAATAAACATAACCCAGTCTCAACAGTTGGGTTTCTTCTGTCCAATTTAAACCATGTTAGTATGTAAATATAAAAAGACCCGTGAAACTGGCCAAATGAAAATCAGAGATTGCTTTTCAAAAATGGTTCTTCTCAGTCACTAATTTAATTTTGAATTTTTAGGTTTCTTTTTTTCCATCTGTAAACATAGAGCTGATGTGCCTTTGTAAAATTTTCCTTTTATTCTCATCTGTCCATAGGACATTTTCCCAGAGGTAAGTGCCTGATTTACATTTAGTTTGGCCAATTCCAGTCTGTTTTTTTTTATGATGGTTTCAACTGTGATGTTCTCTTTGCTCATCTCCCATTGAGTTCACTTTGTCTCAAAAAAATAGGGACAATGTGATATGACACTGATGTTTCTTAAGCTTGTGGTTCACCTTTTTTCTCTTTAAGTCTTTGGGCTCTATTTTTACCATTTGTATTATTAATCTTTTTGCTTTTTCAATTTGCAATTTTTCTTCTGCAGCAATGTCCAGGGAGGGTATCTTAAATTTCTGAATAACATCTGCAATTATAGTGACAGGAACATCATGCTGTTTGGAGATCATGTCATAGACTTTACTTTTAACATGCTTGTTTATTGCTTCGTGTGGTCCATGTTGAGTGTGGTACACACCATGTCACCAAACAGCACAGCGACTACCTGTAGCCCTATATATAGGCCCACTGACACATTTGATGCTAATTAGTGGATACACTTGTTTTAACATGTACCTTTGGTCACATTATTTCCAGTCTTCTCTAGGGGTACCCTTTTTTTGTCCAAGCATCTTTCATTAGCTTATTTTTCCATTGAAGCATGGTTTAAAAGCAATGTATGACTTTCATTTTGTATTCTGATTTATAGAATGTTTATAATTTTTGTCGAATTCAATTAATTTCTGTGACTATTGTGTATTTGTATTAAATTAAACTAGGGGTACCAACATTATTGTCCACATGTATACATGCTGTGTGTTCTGACACTCATCTTTTCCCCACTACAGGCAGTCATCTGCTACATCTAGTGGCCATTGGGATGAATTACAGACACTGAAATATGCCACTGAATGACATGTGCCTGCTGATAAAATAATTATTTATAAACTCAACTGCTGAATTTGGTTAACCTATAGATTTTTGACTGATGATATATTTGATGTGATTAGGTAAAACATTTTGAAGATGGATCTAAACCCCAACACTGCACTCATGTATATCTGGTGCAATCAGACCAAAGGCATCCGTATTTTCTTCTGGTCTTATTACCTGCATGTTTTTTGACATTTGATCTGAATCAGCTGCATCAAGCTGACAAAGCAAGATATAGCAGGTTCATTTTACGACACTACTCATGTGAGCGGAAGCAAACTTAAATGGATTCGTCAAAACAAAGAAATACATTTAAATAGAATAGAATAGAATAGAATAGAACAGAACAGCAAAAGGTTATAGCAATAGTGGTCACACAAATGCTGACAATAACAGAATATGTGACAGAATCAAGAAAATAAACACATAAAATACTGTACAGTGCAATATTTTTGCAATGTAAATACTGTGCAAATGATCATACAGTAAACAAGATAGAAACAACCTGACCAGTAAATAACTAAAGCCAGCTATTTTTTTATACTCAAAATAAAGACAAATATATTTTTTAAAACTGCTCAAATTGCAAAAGATCATTTCACCACATCCACCCTTGATTTTTATCACTTG